>NW_022589706.1:20026598-20481874 GCF_004348235.1 Phoca vitulina
TTTACACTTTTCTTCCCCTCCCCCGCTCCCTTCCCACCCCCCCCCCCTCCCCCCCCCCCTTCATCCCTCTAAAAAAAAAAAAAAAAAAAAAAAAAAAAAGATTTAATATTGTTAGGATATAAATTTTCTCCAGTGATGTATAGATCCAATGTTATCCTAATCAGAATCACTGTAGGATTTGTTGTGGAAATTGACAAACTGATTCTAATATGCACACGGAATTGCAAAGAACCTACAAGAGCTAAAAAACTAAAAAAAGAAGACAAATTAGGAGGACTAACATTATGTGCTTTCGATGCTTATTATAATACTATAGTAATTAAGAAGTTGTGGTTTGGGCATAAAGATAGCATAAAGATAGAAAGATGAAAAAACAAAACAAAACAAAAAATACAGTTTAGAAGTAGACCCACATGTATATGGACAATTGATTTTTGACAAAACTATGAAAGGCAATTAGTAGAAAATGATAGGGTTTTTTCTACAAATTGGTGTAGCAAAATTGGATATCCATAGGCAAATCAAATAAAATCAGAATTTTCATTCATATCTCATATTCATATTTGTATCTCATATACAAAAATCAACTCAGAATGATCATAAACCTAAATGTAAAACTCACACCACAAAACTTTTAGAAGATATAGGAGAAAATATTTGTGAACTGAGATTAGACAAAATGTTTTAGATAAGACACATAAAAAAATTGAAGACATAAATATTTTTTGGCTTCCTTAAAATTTGGTAAAAAAGAGAAAAACTTCAAGGGTGGGTATAAAACCTCCATACAAGCCCTGAATGCAATTTTGAAACTATAGTTCAGACAAATAAGGAAAAGTAGCCTCAAGCAAAAGCCCCATAATATCTTCCAATGTGATTTTACAAGCCTTGGGTCAAATCCCTATCTCCTGGGCGCCTGGGTGGCTCAGTTGGCTAAGCGACTGCCTTCGGCTCAGGTCATGATCCTGGAGTCCCTGGATCGAGTCCCGCATCGGGCTCCCTGCTCAGCAGGGGGTCTGCTTCTCCCTCTGACCCTCCCCCCTCTCATGTGCTCTCTCTCTCTCATTCTCTCTCTCAAATAAATAAATAAAATCTTTAAAAAAAAAAAAAAATCCCTATCTCCTGTTTGTAGTGTTTTATTTATAGGGCCATACACAGTATTTAATACATAGTAGGCATGCAATCAATAGCACTGTGTTGAGGATGATAATGTCTATAGCTGTAACCTAGAAAATTGGGCCAACTCTAAGGAAATACATGGGTTGGGTAGAATACAGAGAAAGATGGTTGAGAGAATATGAACAATGTAAGCTTTCAGGTACCTGAGTGCAATTCTCCATCATTCATTCCTCTTGCCATGAGGAGAAAAAAAAAAAAAAAAAAAACATTTCAAATAACGGATAAAGGTAAGGTTTAGTAGAGCTGCCAATGGCCGCATGGATATGTGTGGGACATTAGAATGATAAAAAAATCAATCTTTTAATCAACCCATCATGACTGATACGGGTGTTGAGCACAGTGAAAAGGGAAATTCTGAATAAAGTTTTAGCCTTAATACAAAGTGGTTATAAAGAATGTGCAGAGGGGCGCCTGGGTGGCTCAGTCGTTAAGCGTCTGCCTTCGGCTCAGGTCATGATCCCAGGGTCCTGGGATCGAGCCCCGCGTCGGGCTCCCTGCTCCGCGGGAAGCCTGCTTCTCCCTCTCCCTCTCCCCCTGCTTGTGTTCCCTCTCTCGCTGTCTCTCTCTGGCGTAAATGAATAAAATCTTTAAAAAAACAAAACAAAACAAAAGAATGTGCAGAAATGTTCTCTTTTTTGATCTGGGAACTGGTTATATGATTGTGTTCAGTTTATGAAAATGCATTGATCTGTATACTAACAGGTACTTTGCTATACATGTGTGTACAGATATATACGTACAGACGGATACAAAAACACATACATGCACACCAACATGCATTCACACATAAAATCTTCAATTCTAAACTTTTTTTAATTAATAGGGTAGAGGAGTTCGAACTGATTTTCTGTTTTATGGAAGTTAATAAGTTCACTAAAGAAAGAGGCATGCAATTTTGGAGCAGGAGACATTCCAGATGATGTGAAAGCCATTCACAGAACTATTTGGAGACAGAACAAGCGGACAATGAGAAGCCAGTGAGAAGTGGATGATGGCAATACAGTCTTGTGTTAATGAAAGTGGAGGGGTTTTTGTTTGTTTGTTTGGGGAGGGTTGTTTTGTATTGTTTTGTTTTGTTTTTTGATGGAAAAGGAGAAGATTTTGTGAATCCTAGAGGTCACACTGGCAATAATGGTAATTAAATATAACATGACAGAGAGAAATGAATGCATTTTGTTCTACGATGGTAGACCTCAGGCAACATTCAGGTAGTCCTAAAGCATAGAGTAAAGGAAAAGTCAGGCACAGAAGTAGGTTTCTAGGAAAACCTGGTGTTGTCTCTTCATTGTGGACAGCTTAGAATAGACACATACATCAAAAACAGGATGTTCTGAAGATGGTAACATCCCTGGGCCAGGAAAAAGGCCAGGCAGCCGAGATTTAAGGTTGATTTTATTTCCTAACCATTCAAATAACAGGCCTAACACTAAATCTTTATCTTTTAAGCATAATTTTCTGAATGACCTTTATCATTTGTTTTCTAAAGTTTCGTAGATTTTGTTTTTGCCAAAACTTCCATTTCACATAATGAATTAATACTATCTTCTGCTCTTAGTGGATTCTGAATAAAATATCTAAAATACCCCAACTTACCATATTTTTCTAAGTTCTGTTTTGAAAATCGAACTCTGGACCATGAAAAACTGACTGAATATAGAGTCATAGGAAAGTTAGACATGTAATTTTTGCAAGTTCATAGTTAATCTGTACCTTTAAAAATGATATCAATAATAACTATAACTGTAAAAATCACTATCTGTATTTGTTATGCTGACTGGCAAGAAGTATAGCACTAAATTTGTCCCTGCAGAGTTTATCAGAATTGGATATCAAAGCCAAACAATAGAATGTGTGAGCAGGCGGGAGCCACCAGAAAATCAAAGAGGTTAATTCTTGGCAGGACCATAGATCAAGAGGTACCAGGCACCAGAAGGGATAGAAAGAGAAAGGGAATGTCAAATTGTGAGAGAAAGATGCAGATACAAGTCACTATTGGCCAAAAGATAGAGGAGCCGTGAACAAGGCTGAAGCCAATTTACATAAACTGCAGGAACCACAAGCACTTCGGAATGACTTGAGATTCAGCCACAGAATACAAAATTGGACTTGTTAAGCCATTCCTTTTTTAGATAAGGTTGATCCCAGACATGGGAGGCAAGGTGAGGGAGTTGTACAGATGGAAACCAAGTGACCTCAACTATAGGAGAAGAGGAATTGCTGAGGCTGAGAGCCAGGTTGGGACTGACAGCCGATTATTTATGAAATCACTCCATAAGGCAGATATTTATTTAAAATGAATTGTGAATTAGATAATATCAAGTATGTAAAATTATTGCCACAATAATGGCAGCTTTGGAAGTACAGGCATATTGAAATAGAGTGAGTTGTTGATCCTTGAGAGATTATAACGCTTGTATATTCTCCCTCCTTCTCAAGGCTTTTTAAAAGCATTCTGAAGTCATGTGAGGGCAGTGTGTCTCAAACTTTGATGTGCCTATGAATCACCTGAGAATCTTGATAAAAGGCAGGTGCTGATTCAGTCGGTCTGGATGGGACCTAATGGTTTGCATTTCTAAAATGCACGAATAAGATGACCTTGATGCTGGTCCTCAGCCTCTTGGAGAGCAACAAGGTGCTGGGAGACCTTGAGGACTTTAAAACAAAACAGAGCAATACAAAACAAAACAAACAAGCTTGAAAATTGAAGCACAAATATGGGGGAAAAATGTAATAATTACTTAAAATATTTCTCAATTTTTAAGATACTAGCTTTCTGCTAAAAGAAGAGGTATGTGATCCAAGACATTTTAACCCTCTTTTTTGGGGGGGTTATTCTATTGAGGTATCAAAAAGAAGAGAAAAAAAACCCAAAAACCTCCATGCCCTTTTCACACAGAGATTATGTAATATTGAAACATTCATTTGTAAGACCTGTATGGAGAATTTCGTTAATCAAGAGGTACTCTGCAATGAGTCGGCAAAAGGGAATCTGAGCATATATTCTAAGAAACACTTGTGAATTAGGCATGATATACAGCACCATTATTAACACACATAGTCTTGGACAGCATACGCCTTGACTCAGTGCTTAACTTTATCTCTCATCATCAGTGTGACTTTGAGAAAGTTATTTCCTCTCTGAGATCTGTGACCCTCATAGACAAAGGCAGATATTTATTTAAAAATGAATTGTGAATTAGATAGTATCAAGTATGTAAAATTATTGCCACAATAATGGCAGCTTAGTAATTGCTAGGTCATCTACATATACAGGAAAGACATGCCCTTACCTTAAGGGGAAACCACATTTCTGAATAAAGCCTTCAATTTTGTGTGGGTACTTTGACCTCACCAGAAGTCAGTTTCTCCATTACTAGCAAGGATAAAACTAAATCAGAATATTTGGAGTGACTTCCAAAACCACACAGAATCCATGCAATGCCGAGAAAATCAAGTAGGTTCTTTTTTTTCTTTCTTTCTTTTTCCCCTGATGCATTCTTTTCCTTTAAGTATTTTAGTGTTTATTTCCACCTTGATGGATTAACTGCCTATGAAAACAAATTCTGTTCATACCATCCAATTAAATTCTTAACTATGGCCAGTTGTCTTATCAACTCAAACATCTATTTCTTGGGCATTTTCTATGGGACTGGTACTATATTTAACACATTTTAAATTGTTTATAGTTTTTTAATAACAGATTTATATGAAAAGCAGAGAAGTTAAGCAACTTTGGAAAAAATGAACTTGCTTTTAGAACAATCCAATAAAATATAGTGAGTGGAAGGGACCTCTGCCTTTTAGTAGCAATGAATAAGGATGAATAAGCATCTGCCTCATTAAAAAAATGTTAAATGCTGGCATTTCCAGAAAAAAAAAAAAATGATGGATTTATAGTTGTTTTAAAATGAACTACTGAAACAAATACAGAAATATTTTAACTACCTTAATATTTTATTCCTCCTCATATTTGCATGAAAGATTTAATATAAATGATGTTGAAAAAAGAGAACAATCAAAACTACCTGAATCTGACCTTAGTTTACCATTTGCCATGGCATCCTTAGATTTATTTTATTGCTAATATTCAGCAATAGGTTTAAGAAATCTGTGTTAACAATAAAATGTTTCTCATCATTGCACAGGTTAGGCAACATTTTGGCATGGCACTTGGATATCTTTTGACATGACTGTAATATTTTTGGCCCAATTTTACATAATTTTTGTGTTCAAATAAACCAACGAGCTAGGTTTTCCATCCCTTCCACAGAGCACCCCTAGAGGCTCAGTCCTTTGGAAATCTTGAGCTGTTTCTCACTGTAAGCTTTGGAGAGGAAGTTTATAATTAGAATATGCTTGATTTCATGGAGTGTCAAGAGTGATTCGCCCTTTGAAGAGAGACATATTCATCTAAGGATGGTTTATAGCCAGTTGCTTCTAGGAGGCCTTACCACCAGCAAGCTGTGCCATGATACAGTTTTCTCCACAGAGAAACTCCCTGTTTTCAGGGCACATATTAAGACAAGGGCCTGGGACCACAGGGAAATGGGGACAAGAAAGAAAATTTTTAAAATGTAAGCACTTCCCAAATATAATAGATCATTAAGTATCACAATTATTACCCTCATTTTCCAGAAGAAACTGGAGCTTAGAGAGATGAAGTATTTGCCCAAATTTACTCAGATAATAAGTGGGAGGGAGATATTTGAATATCCATCCATTCAACAAATATTTCTGGAGCACATGCAATACGTCAGACACCATTAACAAAGCTCACATTTGCAACCACCACAGTAATGATCTCCTAACACCAACCACAGGAACACAAGGAAGGAAGAATGATGAAGAACTTACATTTCAAACTCATTTTTTAAAAGGCAACAACTTTATATTTAAAAGATAAACAGAAGCACCAATTTCCAATTTAAAAAGAATAGTTTTGTATTTGGTTTTTTTCCTGATACTTAGAAAAAAAAAACAATTTTACTTTGTTTTAATCATTTTTTTTTTTTTAAGATTTTATTTATTTATTTGAGAGAGAGAGCTCATGAGAGGGGGGAGGGTCAGAGGGAGAAGCAGACTCCCTGTTGAGCAGGGAGCCTGATGTGGGACTCAATCCCGGGACTCCAGGATCATGACCTGAGCCGAAGGCAGTCGCTTAACCAACTGAGCCACCCAGGCACCCTGTTTTAATCATTATTGATCATAATCCCAGTATTAGTCATCTGAAATATGAACACAACATACATGTAGAATAGGAAAAGCTGCTAAGACTTTCAAAGCATTAGTATTTCAACAGAACCAGAGGCTCAATGTCTCAGTCATCTTGAGGAAATTCCTTTATATAATTCTACAGTTGGATCATTCTAGGTATGATTTAGTGACAAAATGAATGCAAATCTATTTGATTAATAAATTTAATTTGCTGTCAAATGTATAAAACTAATATACAACATCTTGCTCAAAACAATGCTAAATATTCAAAGATATTTCAGAAACATCTAGAAAGGTGGATAATAGCTTGTCATTTTATAATTAGTTCTGAGGCTGCTATGAAAGTCTTGAGTCATTAAATATCTGAAATCTATTTAACATAATTGATATACGTGCATATGTAATACTTCTGATTGTAATCGATCCTATAAATAATGCATGCCATTTACAGCACACATTTTGATTTGTGTTCAATATTTATTTTAAAAAATATATATGGTTATTTCTATATTTGATTTCTGAAAGCCATAGATTAAATATTCACAGAATTTGTTTGCTATTTAAACACTACTTGATTCCTATTTAAATATCAGTCCTCAAAGCATTTAAACAAGAGGTATTATTAATCATCAAAAACCCATTAAACACAAGCAAGTTTAAAGTTAGTTTTAAAATTACTTCACTCTTACAAAACTGATAAATATATCTTGCAGAAATGTAAGCAGTTTGACTGCTCATTCAACAGGCCCATACAGCTCAGATTATCATTTTGCATGTTTATTTTATTTTGAAGTTGTTCTTTGTTTCTGGCTTTTGTTCATCCAGTTTCTTACCATTAGCTTTAAACCACTCATACTGATATGTTTTTGGCAATTCTTTTTAAATGGACTTAAAAATCCCTCAATAACTAAAGAGCAAAATAAAACCCTGATTAAGGACATTTTAAAGTCAATATCCTTTAGAATTAACTGTCTGATGCTCTGGGATCTATTTCCTTATCCTTTCTTGAACTTACCTAGGATTTTCACAAGAAGCAAGTTGTTCATTACTGACTGTCTGAATACTTCTGCCCTGCTATACTCACTCCCTTTCCTATCTGTGTTGTGTTTTATAACCCAGGAACTATTTGGAAAAGAATCTAAATGGGATTACAAATGTCATAAATCTAATTATTCATTGTTTAAGCAAATATATATTGGCTATCCACTGTGCCTTGGCACTTTGCTATAAATGATAAAAAAAAAAAAAGATGTAGTCCATATTATCAAAAAGCATAACATATGCCAGAAGATTCCATCCTGGCAAGTGCTATGATGGGGTGAAGTATCCACTGTGTGGGTTCAAAGAAGAAGTTGCATTATAGTTTTATAGGATTAAAGTAGTCTACCTAAAGAGGGTGATATCTAAAACCAGTTCTAAGAAATTATTAAAATTGAAGTGAGAAGATAAAGAGAGTTCTCAGCAAAGGCCAAAGCTCCGAGATGGAAAAGAACACAGTCATCTCAGGGACTGCTCTTATTCTTGGCAGCCAGATGACCTTACATTATGCTGAGGGGTTGAGGGTAGGTTCAGGGAGTGGGAGTTTTTATTAACTTGGAAAAGGGAAGCAACATGTACAGTCTTCCTTATGAAATGAATTCATGTATATACAGATCTAGGATGATGCCTGCTATAAAGAAAGCGTTTAATAGATGTTAGCTATAATTATTCATAGTAGTACTGCTTGTTATGATTATTATATTTACATTATATATATTATATATTATAATTATATTAGTATAATCTTGATCATCTACTATTATGGACTGAATGGTTATGCCACATCCTCTAAATTCACACGTTGATGGTATGAGGAGGAAGGGGAGGGGATTAGGTCGAAAGAGTGGAACGCTCCGAATGGGATTAGTGCCTTATAAAAGAGACCCCAGAGAACTCCCTAGCCCCTTCTACCATGTGAGGATGGCCATCTATAAACCAGGAAGCAGGCAGGCTCTTACCCACCAGACACCAAATCTGCTAGTGCTTTGAGCTTAGACTTTCTAGCCTCCAGATCTATGAGAAATAATTTCCGTTGTGTATAAGCCACCCAGTCTTTGGTATTCTGTTATAACGGCTCGAATGGACTAAGACAACTATCCATTAAAAGAGACTGAGTAGAAGAAGGAATACCGTATAAACTGGTTATTCATGCTTGGAAGTATGTAAGTAAAGACGGATATTATGAAACAGTTTACCAAAATTAATTTATGGAGATTAATAAACATTAAGATGGAATGTGGCCTTATTAATTAGGAAGAGATGATAATGTGGCCTTTTTGAAACCAACTTCCCCTTACCTTAGCACCACTTTAGCACCATTATTGTTGATGAGTTTATTTTCACTGTGTGTTAAAAAAAAAAAAATACAGTTACTTCGTAAGTGAAATTGAGTTCAAAAGGGGTGATTTAATTTGATATTGCAACCACCAGGTGTTTAATTCAGTCACACTTCATTATAAAACATTTCCCCATCACGGGAATCCAGCTTTACTGCAGGTTCAATCATGTTTCCCGATAGGTATTTTTGTTCAGTGCCCTCTTTCTCACTGTTCTTATATCAGAAGTAGGTACCGTGATGGGGCAAAACTCATTTTTGTTTAAATGTTAATGTGTTTTGTTTATCTGCTAAGTATCACTTATGTGATGGATGGTGTATCTCAATATTATGCACATCTGCACTTTTCGAAAACTAGATTTTGCAGATGTATAAAAAAAAGACAAGCTATGTAAGTGGGCCTTTAAAAATAAATGGGAACTTGAAATCTGCCTCATTTTGACGGGAAACCAACAAAGCATCAGATTCCACGAACAAAATCAGAAAGAGAATGTCTCTAGACTGTCTAAAATCAATGTAAACATCCCTGTGATCTTCCAAAACACATGCTTCATGTTGAGACAAAGTACACCTGCATATTGCCAGCTAGTGACTATTTTTTTTTTTTTTTAAGATTTTTTATTTATTTATTTGAGAGAGACAGAATGAGAGAGAGCAAGCACATGAGAGGGGGGAGGGTCAGAGGGAGAAGCAGACTCCCTGCTGAGCAGGGAGCCCGATGCGGGACTCGATCCAGGGACTCCAGGATCATGACCTGAGCCGAAGGCAGTCGCTTAACCAACTGAGCCACCCAGGCGCCCAACCAGCTAGTGACTATTATTTCTTGTACATAACTGGGCATACAGGGCCATTTTTATCCATAAGAAAATATAAACCTCTTCAGGGAGAAAATAAGTTCCCAAGTATTATGTTTATCTCTGTGTACATGGAGTGGTGGCTCATACGATCAACTACCACTTTTTAGATTCTTGAGCAAGAACATATTTTAAAAGTACGATTTATTGAGCAATTACTATATACCATGTATCATGCTAAGCATCTAATTTGCATTGCTTTAATTTGTCACAATCCTATAAGCTATATACTATTATTATCCTCATTGTACAAATGAGGGAATTGAGATTTGCTAAAGGTTACACAGCCTGTAAAAGAATGCTAACAAGAGAGGAGGTCTCCATTTCCTACAAACCACCACTCTTTAGGTGTAGACAAGTGATTCTTTTCAATCTAATATAAATCACTATGCCAACACAGCTTCAAAACAAGTCCTCTGCCTATTATTTCTGCCCCGTCCCCAGAATCCTCACTCCCTCCTATAAAGAAATGTGGGGGATGAGCAGTCTTCTTCACTGAGACTGGGTTCTCTTTCTAGGTGGTCTCTTTACTTACCTCCTAGTTCAGATCTTGTTAGGACTTCCTTATGACTTCAGCCCTCCTGGGGCATTAACTCCCTAAGTTTTTAGTATCTGGCCCAAAAGTTGCTGTGCTGTCTACCAACCCCAAGCCCAAAATTAACAGTTTCTCTTCATTATTGTTATATAGTTAAAATGACATCAAGCTCATTATAGAATGTATAGCCCTGAGGTAGTCAGAGCAGTAAATTGAAAGTATTACTTGTGAAAAATAATAGATATAAATAAGTTATATATATATATATATATATATACACACACACACACACACACAGCTGAGAGTGAGCTGTAAACATGTACTTTACAGACCAGAGATTTGAAGAAGATCAAAATAATGCCATGGAACTATATAAGATACATAATAATGTGTTATAATTTGTAATGTCACTAAAACAAGGCTTAATACCTGTGTCACTTGTTAACTAACTCACTTATAGTCCAACTTATTCAAGGTCTGAACTTACCTGATCCCTGATCCCAGGCCACATGCTGTATTTATTTGTGAGAAAGACAAAGGGAGGAAAGGGATAGAACGCTCGAATCCTAATAACCGCTTGACCAATTGTACACTCTCACAAATGAACAATAAGTCCTTATTTAGTTCTGAAACAACTGGGATAAATCTTTCCTGAACTACAGAGAAAATCAGAATGCCCACCTTTATGTAACTTCAAAGAGATCTATAGGACCCATCTTCTGGTTTGAATCCCCGAATATCTTTCACCTTGAATCTTGTGTAGGTGCTGGAAGTTTAACCACCACCTCAAACCACCCAAAGATCATTGACCCATTTGCCTTGACTTATGTGGAGCTTCTTCCTAACACACATAGCCCATTTAGCTCAGTCAGCGAGTGAAAGGAAGTAGGGAAGTAGAAAAGAAGCATTTATTATCACCTATTATATACCATGCTTTATACTAAGTTCTTTCACATACAATATTAACCTGGTTTTATAGTAAAGGAAACAAAATTGTAAGAAATTTACCCAAAGTCCCAATGTCACATAAATAGCAGTGATGGGGTTTAAAATCAGGTTTTCTAACTATAAATCTAGAATCCTTACTTCACCATACTTTACATCAAAGCACTGGTTTAAAAAAATATTTTTAACAAAAATCTCTAGAATTTCCCTCCAGTCCCTATGCAAAAAAACTTAGATGGGAATTTGTCTTCCAGCAGTTTTAAGGAAGCATCACCACCTGAATTAGTCATCTAGTGCTAGGAAAAAAAATCACAAACTCAAAAGTGATAAACTTAAAAAGTGGCTGAAAAAACACACATTTATTACCTCAGCTTCAGTATTCAAGGGTCTAGGCATGGCTGAGTTGAGTCTTCCTCTGTTTTTTGAAAGCTAGCTAAAGACAGAGGGTCTCTTAATAAAACAGATTTTACAATCTTATGTAACATAATCCAGTATGGATAATCAATTGTGAAAGTGCTATCATCCTTGTCATATTCTATTGGTTAGGCATAAATTGCAGGGGTCACCCACATTCAAGGAGTAGGGATCATAAGAGAATGAACATGAGGAGGTAAGGATCATGGGGAACACCTTGGAGTAAGTCTGCCATACTCCCTGTTAATGAGTTCTTAGGCCCAGTTTCCTCATTTATAAAATAGGGACATTAATTTATTAGTTCCCAGAGCTTTATTGACAAAGCTTCATAAACTGGGTTGCTTAAATAATGGAAATGGATTGTCTCACAGTTCTGGAGTCTGGATATCCAAGATCAAGGTGCTATCAGGGTTGTCTCCTTTTGAGGGTTACGAGGATCTGTTCCATGTATCTAACTTAGCTTCTGGTGGGTTGCTGGCAATCTTTGGAATTCCTTGGCTTCTAGGAACATCACCCCAATCACTACCTTCATCTTCAAATGGTATCTTCTCTGTGTTCCTGTCTGTCCAAATTTAACTTTTTTATTATGACACCAGTTATATTGGGTGAAGACCCACCCTAATGACTTCATTTTAACTTGATTTTCTCTGTAAATATGCTATCTCCAAATAAGTCACATTCTGAGGTACTGGACATTAGGACTTTCATAAATGAATTTTGCAGAGATACAATTCAAATCCTAACACTAATGGTACCTACCCACCATCAGGGTGGTTGGGAGGATTACAGATATGTTAGAGCTTCGTACCTGGCCTTTCACATGGTGCCCTCTCAGTAAATGTGGGATTATAATTTAATTAATTAATACTGGCTGTCTTGTTTTGAGACAAGACTCCTCATTTTCCAAAGATTAGAAAAGTAATAAAATCATGTGTATTTGCCTTTACAGCCTTCCAAAATTTAGTTTGTATCTGTTAACTTAAAAACAACTTCCCTGAGAATTATAGCCTTTTTGAACACATTTTCTTCTTAATGACTAAGCACATCTTTTAACAAAGTCTGTCAATTCATTTATTTCAGACTCATTAAAGGATATTTATTGCCTATTATATATCAGACTATCATTCACTTACTTAAACAACTTACATTTAAAAGTGAAGATGGGGCGCCTGGGTGGCTCAGTTGATTAAGCATTTGCCTTCAGCTCAGGTCATGATCCCAGGGTCTTGGGCTTGAGCCCTACATCAGGTTCCCTGCTCAGCAGGGAGTCTTCTTCTCCCTCTCCCTCTGCTCCTCCCCCTGCCTCTGCTCTTGTGTGCGCTTGCGCGCTCTCTCTCTCTCAAATAAATAAAATTGTTTTTAAAAAATAAAAATAAAAGTGAAGAAACATAAGTTATTTGACTGGCCTAAGTTCACAAACTAAGATCAAATAATGAATATAACAGCATGCACTTTAGGATCAAGTGCTGAACTGGGAGACAAAGCTCCCTAGCTGGGAATAAGTTGAAAAAACCACCAACCAGCAACCTCCCAATAAGGCTGGCTGAGAAGTGCTCTTCCCACAACTACATCCTCACCCTCTCAGATATAACATGAAGATCCAGAAGGGAAAAGAGCTTTGTCTTTTGAAAAAATGCAATGTTCCTAAAGATGGGAGGAAAAGTGGGATATCTTCTGTCCCCAAAGCCAAGAAGATCCTTATGAATAAGGAGGAAAGATGAATTGTTTTAATCTGCTCAGGCCTCAAAAATAAAATACCAGAGAGTGGGTGGCTCAAACAACAGAAATTTATTTTCTCACAGTTCTGGAGGCTAGAAGTTCAAGACCAGAGTTGGAGCATGGTTGGGTATAGATGAGGACTCTGTTCCCGGCTTGCTGATGGCAGACTCCTCACTGTGTGTTCACATGGCCCTTTATCATAGCATGTACATGGAAACAAGGAAAGAGCAAACTCCAGTGTCTCTTCTTATAAGGACACTAATCCCATGAGGGTGCCACACTCTCTTGACCTCATCTAAGCCTAATTACTTCCCTGAGGCCGCATCTTCAAATGCCATCACACTGAGGGTTAGAACATCAACCTACTAACCTGGTGAGAACACAGACATTCAGTTCAGAGCAGCTAGTTTGGGCGAGTGGGAGTCTTTATTGGGTAGGAATGGAACATCCCTTGATGGTTTTGTTTGCCTCCTTCCTCCCCTCATCTTCCACTGCCGGGTATCACCTCATTAATGAACGGCCCTCTTGCGAAATTCTAGAAAAATACCACTGGGGTATGAGAGAGAGGGGAAGATGGCTCAAACATGAGTCTTTTTGGATGTGTTCACTGTATCTGTCTTCAAGGCTTGTTAAAGCAACTGCATCTGCCTCCTGCTCCTTAGGCACTCTGCTGATTGCCAATCAGTTGACAGGTCAACATCAATCCCTGTATTGGTAGAGAAGTGAGTGTTTGGGCAATGCTAACTTAATATGTGAATTGAGGTTCCTACCTTTAACTTTGGTCAGCAAAATACCCCTAATCTCCTCAACACCCATGAGTTAAGAAAGGAGGAAACGATCTTCCTTTGGGAACACTGCACAGATGACCTTTCTTCCATCCAGTCCTCTTATTATCAACAGAAAAATAATTAAGGGGCAAGTGACACTTTTGCTCTCTCTGCAAGTTGAGCAGAGACATGACACCAACAGCTGGTGGTTCATCTGAGAGAGGGCATGGGATGCTAAACAGCTTTTGTCCCCAGATGTGGGCCTTAAACCATGCACTTGGCAATTAACACGCCTCTGTAATACGAATTAGTGACAAGCACACACAAATGGCCTTACGTGTCAGCAAGCATCGAAATCACATGGACGGGTTTCTTAATCCACAGATCTCTGGTCCCCACCCCCACATTTCTGATTTGGTAGGTTTGAGGTAAGGCCTGAGAATTTGCCTTTTTAACTGCTTCGTAGGCAATGCTGCTGGGGTTAGTGGTCCTAGGGCCATTCTCTGAGAACCACCAGCATATTCCAAACCCAGTGCACAGTACATCCTCCTATAAAATGATGACTCTCCTGTCATGTTGGTTTACTAATATCCACAAAAGTTAAGATTTAATCAATTATATTTTATACTCCATAAAATTAATGTCTCTTATAGTTTTTTTCTATTCCCTTACACTGTAGGTGTTTAAAAATACATGTAGGTTTATTGACACTTACAGCACAGGATTTAAGGGTAATAACCACAAAGTTCTGGCATGCATTTCATGCCACTTGCTGTTAAGACTGTATCTTTTCTACTATAGCATGCCCCAACTTCACAAGGGAAAGGTAACAATCAGAATGTTAGTAAATACCTTGACATGTTCTGTATGAGGCGATTTGGCTTAATTATTTCTAGACTAACAGGCAATAGCTCTTTGTTTAAAAAAAAATATGCCAATGAAATGGATCATTAGACATCTATTTTCATTTATAGGATTAAAATGCATTCTAGATTGTGTGAGGTGTTTTCCTGATATCCATATTCAATTTTCTTTTATTTTTTTATTTTTTTTTTTAAGATTTTATTTATTTGACAGAGAGAGAGAGATAGCGAGAGCAGGAACACAAGCAGGGGGAGTGGGAGAGGGAGAAGCAGGCTTCCCGCCGAGCAGGGAGCCCGATGTGGGACTCGATCCCGGGACCCCGGGATCATGACCTGAGCCGGAGGCAGACGCTTAACGACTGAGCCACCCAGGCGCCCAATTTTCTTTCTTTTAAAGAGAAAATCTTACTTTAGCTTTACTGAATTGGTTGTCATTAAGTATTTTTCTCTTTAAATACTGCTGGTAAATCCTGAACTTAAAGGAGAGGCTATCAGAACTTTAGCTACAGCACTAGTGGCAACGGAGCTCTGTTATCAAGTGTGTTAATTATTTATTCACACCTGGTTCACCACTGATTAACAAAACCTATTAAGGCCTTCCCTTGAAGACCTTGCTGTTGACATGTATTTGCAGCTGTTGTTGATTTTTTCCAAATTAGCACATTATGTGTTTGGAAAACAGACAAAAAACAGCTGCAGTGTCTGAATGCATTTATTATGTACTCTTCTGAAAATGCTATTTAGGTTTACTAGTAAATGATGAAGTCAGAGTGAAATGCACTGTTAACTCTGCACTTGTAGTACTTATGGACCTAGTGGAAACGGAATGCTAAGAGAGGCACGTTAAAACTTCAGCCTTCACTTTGGAAATGAATTCTACAAATTTCAGAAGCTGACTGGTCAATAATAACATAAGAATGAATGTCAGTCTAGCACTTTCCCTTTCGGGTCAGCAAGGTCTGAAAAAGAGGTAAAATTAATTAAAAACACGGATGGGTTTACATAGACTTAAAAGTTTATTAAAATAGTATTACCTTGATTTCATAGTATGCCATGCTGAATGCTTTATTGGTTTTACGGTCCATCATGCAGCCATCTAGCTCCAGGTTGTAGTAATAAAACTTTATTTTTAAAGACTGGGTTAATAACTGAAAAGTGTATTTTTTAAAATATTTAAGATCTTAGTCGACGCTGCAATAAGGCAGTACCAAGCAACGTATCTTCCCAGAGTAAACTTCCTGGCATTTAGCAAGGTTTAGAAACCAAATAATTACATTTCTAATGCGTCAGTAGCCATCTACATACAGGGCAACTGTTGGAAAGCCAAGGCCTTCTCTATCCTCAAATATTATGCAGATTCATCCCTCTCTTACCAAAAGTAAATAGAACAATGAGAAAATTGGTCTGAGTCTTGAATTAAATTTCCAATGACATCCTCCCGCTCTCGTACCCTCTACTCCAAACTCAGAGAAAACTGATTCCTTTTACTGATATTTTCCCTATCATAACTCCTATTTTCCAGTAGAGAAGCTACTGCCCAGAAAGCTGCTTATAATAGGTGGAAATTCAGTTATCACTGACAACACAACTTTCCTCCAGTCCCTAATTCCATGAAGTCGTAAAAGCTTTTTCAAATTTTAAAACTAAAAATATACACATTCATCTTTATCAGAGACAGGTGTTGTCTAATTAGCATTCTCTGTTTACTTCATTGTTCTTGTCACAGATATGCTTACTAGATCAGACACACACATCGAAGTTATTAACTATACCGAAAAATGCTAAATTTTGTTTTAAGATACCCGTGATAAGTATTATAAGGCCACAGCCCTTTGTTCACACTGTCCCCATAACCTGAAGTAAACGCAGCATGGTTTTGAACATACATGACATTTGGCTGTATCAACCAAGTCATTGAATGCAAGCAGGATAAACAGATGCCGACGATCTTAAGCCAAAGAGGAATTGATTAGTAGTTCAGAGTCACTGGGAAACTGGAAAACTAGACTTAGACCACACCACCACCACTACCACCACAAAGGAATTTACTTCACCTTTGTCTAATTTGAGCATATGAAAAATTCTAGGTAAGAACATTTGATAGACAGGGTCACTTGCCAGTGAACTTCACGCCATTTGGCGTGGAGATAATCTGCGCTTTGGGAAGTCGGATGTTTCTTATGTATTTGTAGGCAAAAGAATAACAAATACACTCATCAGTTTTCAAGACCCAGCTTAAGTCTCAACTCCTAAATAAAATCTTTCCTAAATGCTTCAACTTTACCATATTTTTCCTCTTACAACTAATCTCAGGTTCTTTGAGTCAGTATCATTCAGTTTATCATTGATATGTATTAAGTCTATCTTATAATTTTTTTTTTTTTTTTTACATTTTAAGGTTTGCTTTTCAACATCATTAGTTCCTTGAGGACAGAGCATGTTTTAATTTTTTTTAATATACAATCACAACATACTTCACACCCCAAACACAGATGATTGATATAGGCTGATTGATGACTGGATCAAAGTTGGGCCCAAATGAACATCACCAACCATGACATCAAAGAGACAATATCCAAAGAAAATTGTTTTAAAATGATACTGTTAAAGCAAAATACTTAAGGAAAATTTCCTAATATAGTCCTTTACAATATTACTATTTATGTAAATGACTTGTGAGACATTAAGTGTACAATTAATTAATATATATTCAATTCCCATATTCTTTAATAAATTCTCCAAAATTGTTAGGCAGATTCTGAAATGGTTCCCAGTGACACCTCCCTCCTGGTATTTACGCTCTTATGTAATTCTCTTCTCTTGGCTTGGTTCTAGTGAATAGAATATGACAAAAGAAGTGGAATGTCATCTCAGAAATCAAGTTAAGAAAGACTGTGGCTTCTGTCCTGTTCTCTCTCTCTCTCTCTCTCTGTGTGTGTGTGTGTGTGTGTCTTTTACTCTCTTGTTCTTCTCACTTGCTTGCTCTCATGAAGCAAGCTGCCATATTTTGAGCTACCCTATGAAGAAACCAAGTGGCAAGGAACCTAAGGGCAGCCTATCACCAACAGACAGCAAAGAATTGAGACCATCATCCAACAGTTCAGTGTCTGAATCCTATCATCTACCATCTGTAAATTAATATGGAAGTATATATTTTCTTAGCTGAGCCTTGTGATGACTACTGCCCAGCCAACTCCTTGCTTACAGTCTGTGAGATACTTTGAGGCACAGAACCCAGGTTCTCCTGATCAAAACAGCCAAAGAAACTGTGATATGATAAATGTCATTTTAAGCCTCTAAGTTTCTGGTGATTTGTTATATAGCAATAGATAATTAGTGGATGCAAATAACAGCATTTGATCCATTTGTAATATTTTATAGCTTTATCAAGGTATAATTGGATATAGTAAACTGTATATATAAAGTATTCTATTTGACAAATTTTTATATGTATATATCTCTAAAATCTTCACCCAAATCAAAATAACTGAACATAATAATCACCTGCAAAAGTTTCTATGTGTACTTTAGTAATCCCTATATCCTGCCCTGCCATTCCTCTGTCTGTCCGCAGGCAACCATTGATTGCTTTCTGTTACTATAGATTAGTTTTCATTTTTTAGAATTTTATATAAATGGAATCACAGTATGTATTATTTTTTATCTTGCTTCTTCACTCAGTATAATTATTTAGAGATTCAAATTATTGTCTGCATTAAGATATCATTACTTTGTATTGCTTAGTAGTATTACATTGTATAGATACAGCATAATTTATTTCTCTGTTCAAGAGCTGGTGGGCACTGGGGTTGTTGCTAGTGCTCAGATACTGCAAATAAATCTGCTAAAACATTTACACAATTGCTTGTACAGATATATGTTTTCATTTCCCTTGAATAAAAACCTAGGAATGTTCCTAGAAACATATAACCTACCAAAACAAAAGCAGAAAGAAATAGAAAATTTGAACAGAATCAATTACCAGCAATGAAACTGAATCAGTAATCAAAAACCTCTAAAAAGCAAAAGTATAGAACCGGAAGCTTTGGCAGGTGAATTTTACCAAGCATTTAAAGAAGAGTTAATAGTGATTCTTCTCAAACCAAAAAAAAAAAAAAAAAATACAAGAGAAAAACTTCTAAATTAATTTTATGAGGCCAGTATCACTCTGATACCAAAACCAGATAAAAGCACTGCAAAAAAGAGAACTACAGACCAATATCTCTGATGAACATAGATGCAAAAATCCTCAACAAAATATAAGCAAACTGAATCCAACAGTACATTAAAAAAATCATTCACCAAGATCAAGTGGGATTTATTCCCAGGATACATTACATCAATAAGTGAAAGGATAAACATCGTATGATCATCAACAGATGCAGAAAAAAAGCATTTGACAAAGTACAACATCCATTCATGATAAAAACCCTCAACAAAGTAAGTCTGGAGGGAACAAACCTCAACATAATAAAGGCCATATATGAAATACCCACAGCTAACATCATCCTTAATGAGGAAAAACTGAGAGTTTTTCCCATAAGGTCAGGAAAAAGACAAGGATGTCCACTCTCTCCACTTTTATTCAACATATTATTGGAAGTCCTATCCACAGCAATTAGACAACAAAAGGAAATAAAAGGCATCCAAATTGGTAAGGAAGAAATGAAACTCACTATTTGTAGAAGACATGATACTATATGTAGAAAACCATAAAAACTCCATCAAAAAATTCCTAGAACTGATAAAGTCATAGTATACAAAATCAACGTACAGAAATCTGTTGCATTCCTACACACTAATAATGAAGCAGCAGAATGTGAAATTAAGAAAACAATCCCATTTACAATTGCAGCAAAAACAGTAAAATATCTAGGAATAAACTTAACCAAAGAGGTGAAAGACCTGTACTCTAAAAACTATAAAACACTGATGAAAGAAATTCAAGATGACACAAAGAAATGGAAAGACATACCAAGCTCATGGGTTGGAAGAACAAATATTGTTAAAATGTCCATACTACCCAAAGGAATCTACAGATTTAATTCAATCCCTAACAATTTACCCACAGTATTTTTCACAGAACTAGAACAAAAAATCCTAAAATTTGTACGGAACCACAAAAGGCCATGATTAGCCAAAGCCATCTTGAAAAAGAAAGATAGCCGGAAGTATCACAATTCTGGACTTCGAGTTATATTACAAAGTGATAGTAATTAAAACAGTATAAAATAGACACATAGTCTAAAACAGTGAAAATAGACACATAGATCAATGGAATAGAACAGGAAACCGAGAAATAAACCCACAATTATATGGTAATCTCCTACAAAGGAGGAAAGAATGAATATACAGTGGGAAAAAGGCAGTCTCTTCAACAAATGGTGTTGGAAAAACTGGACGGCTACATGCAAAAGAGTGAAACTGGACCACTTTCTTTCACCATACACAAAAATAATTAAAAATCTAAATGTGAGATCTGAAACCATAAAAATCCTAGAAGAGAACACAGGCAGTAACATTTCTCTGACATTGGCTGTAGCAATATTTTTCTAGATATGTCCCCTGAGGCAAAAGAAATAAAAGCAAAAATAAATTATTGGGACTACATCAAAATAAAATCTTCTGCACAGTGAAGGAAACAACCAACAAATCTAAAAGGCAACCCAAGGAATGCAAGAAGATATTTGCAAATGACATATACAATAAGGGGTTCATATCCAAAATATATAAAGAATGGATACAACTCAATACCCAAAAAACAAATAATCTAATTTCAAAATCATGGGCAGAAGACATGAACAGACATTTCTCCAAAGAAGACATCCAGATGGCCAACAGACCCATGAAAAGATGCTCAAAATCCCTCGTATCAGGGAAATGCAAATTAAAACCACAATGAGATATCACCCTTATCTGTCAAAATGGCTAAAATAAAAAAAATAAATAAGGAACAGATGTTGGAGAGAATGTGGAGAAAAAGAAAAATGAACCCTTTTTCACTGTTAATAGGAATGCAAACTGTTGCAGTCACTGTGGAAAACAGTATGGAGTATCCTCAAAAAATTAAAAATAGAACCATCCTACAATCCACTATTTGCACTACTGGGCATTTACCCAAAGAATACAAAAACACTAATTCGAAGGGATACATGCATCCCTATGTTTATTGTAGCATTATTTACAATAGCCAAATTATGCAAGTAACCCAAGTGTCCACTGATAAATGAATGGATAAAGAAGAAGTGGTATATATATACAATGGAATATTATTCTGTTATAAAAAAGAATGAAATCTTGCCATTTGTAACAATATGGATAGAACTAAAGCATATAATGCTATGCAAAATAAGTTAGTCAGAGAAAGACAAATACTATCCAATCTCACTCATATGTGGGATTTAAGAGACAAAACAAATGAGCAAAGAAAATAAAAGAGAGAGAGAGAGAGACAAACCAAGAAACAGACTCTTAACTAGGACGAATAGTTCTCTGGGAGGTGAGTGGAGAGATGGGTGAAATAGGGGTTGGGGATTTCATCATAAGTATGATGAAAAATAAAATGTTAAAAAAAGAAATGCTTAATAAAAAATATTTACCTCATTTAAAAAAAAAAACCTAGGAGTGGAATAGGTGATTTATATTGGTAGGTTTAAGTTTTTAAAGAAACTAACATATTTATTTCCATAGTAATTTTACAATTTTATATTCCAAATATCAGTGTATGAGTTTGTTTTTCCATATTCTCATCAATACTTTGTATAATCTGTGTAATATTTTTTAAAAATATAAATTCTGATGTAAATATTTACCTATATTTAATCCAGAGAATTGGTCTAGATATTACACATGACAATGTAGATCCACTAGGTCATAAAAAACTACAGTTCTGATTTCCAAGATAAATTTTCCTTGAGTGAAATTTCTACTCAGAAAAGGTAAATAAGAGAAAAAGGGTGCTTATTTTGAGGGACTCAGGCTAGAAATATACTAATCAAACTTAAAAACACATGTCCATCTTTGTCCTCCATCTCCCTTGCTGGGGGTGAAATTGGTAAGATAGTATCACTCCCACTTCTGCCTGGCTTCTTGCAGTTCACAATAACTAAAAAAAGTTGACTGGGCGCCTGGGTGGCTCAGTTGGTTAAGCAACTGCCTTCAGCTCAGGTTATGATCCTGGAGTCCCCGGATCGAGTCCCATATCGGGCTCCCTGCTCAGTGGGGGGTCTGCTTCTCCCTCTGACTCTCTTCCCTCTCGTGCTCTCTGTCTCTCATTCTCTCTCTCAAATAAATAAATAAAATCTTTAAAAAAAAAAAAAAAAAGAAAGTTGACAGCTCCCACTCCCAAAAGGGCAATTATAGCTGAGTGATGGTTTCTTTCGATGACTGGTAGGGACTTGTGGGCATAAGGGATGAGAGAAGGAGCTCAAGATTTTTTTTTTTTTTTTTTGACTCTCATAAAGTAGACTGTGAACTGAAAAATTTAGGAAATCCTAGCCAAAAATACAACGCAAATATCAGCTAAATTTTCCAGTTTTATTGTGATAGAATTGACATATAACATTGTATTAGTTTCAAGTGTACAACATAATAATTACATATATATTTATATTACAAAATGATTACCATCATAAATTTAGTTAACTCCCATCATCTCATAGTTGCCATTTTTTTTTCTCATGTTTTAATATCTCTTCATTTTGTTGACCATTTCTTTTGCTGTGTAGAAGCCTTTTAGTTTACTCTTTGTTTAATTTTGTTTTTGTTGCTTGTGCTATTGGTGTCACATTAAAAAACTCATTGCCAAGACCAATATGAAGGAGATTTTTCCCTATTTTTTTGGGAGGGGGGAGGCATTATGTTTTCAGTTCTAACATTTGAGTCTTCAATCCATTTGGAGTTAATTTTTGTGAGTAGTGTGACATAGGGGTCGAGTTTCATTATTTTACATGTGAATGTCCAATTTTCCCAATACCATTTATTAAAGAGATTGTATTGAATATTCTTGGCATCCTTGTCAAATATTAGTTGACTATGTATGGATAGATTTATTTCTGGGCTTTTAATTCTGTTCCATTAATCTATGTGTCTGTTTTTATGCCAGTGCCATACTATTTTGATTACTATAGCTTTGTAACATAGTTTGTAATCAAGAAGTATAATGCCTCCAGCTTTGTTTTTGTTCAAAATTGCTTTGGCTATTCGGGGACACTTGTGGTTCCAAAAAAAAAAAAAGCCATTGGAATTTTTTTTTTTTTTTTTTAAGGGATTCCATTGAATCTATAAATGGGTTTGGGTGGTATGGATAGTTTAGCAATATTAATTCTTCCAATTCATGAACATGGGATATCTTTCCATTTACTTATATTTTCTACACTTTCTTTTGTCCATGTCTTGTCGTTTTCACTGTATAGATCTTTCATGTCTTTGGATACATTTATTCATAGGTATTTTTGTTAATGCTAGTGCAAATGGGATTTTTTTTTCCAGATGATTCATTGTTAGTATATAGAAACACTACTGAATTTTTTATGTTGATTTTATATTCTGCAACTTTTGTAAATTTGTTGATTAGATATAATAGGTTTTTGGTGAAATCTTTAGGATTTTCTATATATAAAAGCATGTCATCTGCAGAAATAATTTTAGTTCTTCCTTTCTAAATTGTATGCCTTTTCTTTCTTTTTCTTGCCTGATTACTAAAGCTAGAAGTTCAGTACTATGTTGAATAGGATTGGGAGAGTAGGTACCCAGTATTGTTCCTGATCTTAGAGAAAAAGCTTTCAACATTTTACTGTTGTGTATAGGATTAACTATGGACTTGTCATAGATGGCCTTTGTTATGTTGAGGCACATTCATTCTATATCCAAGTTTTGAAAGTTTTTTATCATAAATGAATATTGAGTTTTGTCAAATGCTTTTTCTGCATCTATTGGGTTGATCACATAATTTTAATCTTTTATTCTATTAATGTGATATATCACCTACATTGACTTATAGATGTTGAACTATCCTGGCGTTCCAGAGATGACTTTCACTTGATTATAGTGTTTGAGGACCCAATAAATAAAATTATAAAGGTAGAGATATCACCCCTGATACCACATAAATACAAAGTATTGTAAGAAACTACTATGAAAAACTAATGGCAACGTATTAGAAAACTGAGAAAAAAATAGATAAGTTTCTATTAACATACCATATCCCAAAACTGAATCAAGAAGAAATAGAAAAGCTGAACAGACCAATAACAAGTAAGGAGATTGAATCAATAAACATCTCCCAACTAAGAAAAGGCCAGGACCAAATTGTTTCACTAGTGAATTTTACTAAATATTTAAGAGGAATAAATGTCAATCCTTCTCAAACTCTTCCAAGAAAATTGAAGAGGAGAGAATACTCTCTAACTCATTTTATGTGGCCAGAATTGCCCTGACAACAAAGCCAGTTAAGGACACCACAAGAAAAGAAAAATACAGGCCAATATTTCCTGAAGAATATAAATGTAAAAATTCTCAACAAAATACTAATAAATCAAATTCAACACCACATTAAAATGATCATACACCATGATTAGCTAATTTCTGTTCTGTATGCAACTCTTGGTTTCTGCATTATTAGTTCTTATACTAATACTAGATTTGTTTCTTCTGTGACTCATTTCATTGTAGTAGATGTGAACTAGAATATCTTCTAAATTCATGTGTATTTGACTATTAAGTATTAAGAAAGTATTAAGCACTAAGAAAACTATTAATAGTTTTCTTCTAAATTCTATATACATATAGTATTCTAGCCTGAGTTCCTAAAGAACACAAGATAAAATAAGTGAATATAGAAATTAGTTAAACAGGAAAGGATATGAAGGATTGTACTGGCTTCTTGATGAGCATTAAAGCAACACAGCAAGTCAATGGCAGATGTATCTGGTCAGCTAAGTGATACACATTCAGATATGCTAAATGCAGAGACCATGTCTCAAAGCAGTCTTTAAGAAAGATAAAGTAGAAGGATACATCTACCTAGCTCCCTTCTGCTGCCTATTTCCATTAGTCAAATTTCTCCTGCCAATAGCTAACTCCACTGCATTTCTGGTTGCTTCTGGCTAAGGTGGCATTTTAAGCCTAGTTGAATGCTCTTGGTTGTATCATTTCATTCACATCTGGGAAAAGATAGAAAAACTCTGGGTATGGGACTGAACAAACAGTCTAGGTGGTGGAACCCCACGGACTGGAACAGAGTTGCTTACTCAGCAAGCCAGTGTCTAATGGTTCTAGAGACAATGCCAGGGGAATCCAAAAGTGCCCATAAAATATACTACAGAATTTTTGTAAATCAAGTTTATTTGAAAAATGCAATAAAGCAATGAATTTTTGGTAAGTATATGCATAAGCATCCCTTGTGGATCTTGGTTAAATCCCACATAACTGAACTGGGTGGTGATTCTGACACTCATCGGGGGAAATCACAACTTCAAAAATACTCAAGGTGGTTTTACATGTAAGTCATTACCTCTTAAATGTTTGAAGAGAACAGATTTTTATCTCTATTTTTTAAAGAAAGGGAAACCTTTGCATAAGACGTTTCAATGTTTAAGTGATATTTTTAGTTCTTAAAAAAAGATAATTTAGATGAGTACTAAAATTCAATGAGCAGTATATGCTCAAGTCTAATTTTAACCAACACACACACACACACACACACACACACACACATAAAGTTACACTATGTTAAACAGATATGTGAAGTTATTATTCTCAATATACAATACACATTTGTTTAAACCAGGGCCATTTTAATTGTAACCTTCTCTAACCAACTGTAATTTAATTCAGTTTCAAAAAAATTAAATATCTGCCAACTTTTCAAGCATATCCTTTGTATATATAAGAAAAAGGATACTTGTGCATCATATTTTTCTAAAGTTTATTGAGGACTGACCTATTATTTTCTACTGATTCCTAAGGAAAAAAATCAGAATGATTATTTTAATTCTAATTTATTGCTCTAAATACCAACTAAGATTAGAACAACTGTGTTTTGATTTCTTCGTTAGTTTTAATTTTAGTTTGTAAGATGTGAACTGAATACTTATTTTAAAAAGCACATTTTCATTCTATTTTCAAATAAACAAATATGTCACTGAATTTGATTGTATACTTATATGTACTAAGGCTGTCATTTTGACTTCAAGTCATCATCTCAAATCTCAACCCTTTTGTGAAAAAAAAAAGTTTCCATCTAAAAATCATAAATCTACCCACAGCAAAACAATGAAGAGAAAAAGCACTTTGATTTTTTTAAGCAAAAAAATGTCAACTCTATATATAGGAAAACTTAATTGGTTGCAAATATTGAGTCAGATTCTCCAACATTCAGCAGAGTCTGATTGCAGATAATTTTAAGTCTATGTTAACTCTTTCATGTAGGATTTCATTCTTACACAAATTATTTGAAAAATAATGTCACATTTTTGGTTGTTGGAAAGTGCTAATCTTCGATCAGTAAATGAGCCACTGTTTTCATGTTTCTAGTAACACCCCAGGAGTTTTATTATTTGAGCTCCTTTGCAATGAAAAAAATATGTTTATGGATTTGCAGCATTTAATTCAGTATCATGAACTCTGTATATTTAAAAAATAGCAACTGATGAAAATGATGATGATAATGATAATAATGATGATGTGTTCGTGATTTTAGTAGCTCCTGCATGCACATTTTTTGAGAAATTCTTAGCATATAATGTGTTGCTTTTTCTTTTAATAAGAGCCTTTTGCTATTTCCAAGATTCACATAGGCTTTGAATCATCTACATATCCAATTTTGCACTTATATTCCAAACTCCAGTTTCTAAATCTATATAGTAGAGTTTTGCATTATTCCCCTATTTTAAATTCTTATCTTTAAGATGTTATTGTAAAATAAGCATTTGACTATTTTGTGTCACCAGTACATTGGATTTTTCTAAGCAATTGCAAATTATTCAGGTAATCTCCATTTGGCAAAAGAATCTGCTCTTTCTTGAAAGAGAAAAAAATATACCCTTTACAACTGTCAAACACTATCCTATAGAACTTAATGACATCTTTTAAGATTTATTTATTTAATTTGGAAAGAGAGGGAGAGAGGGCGAGCGAGCAGGGGGAGGGGCAAAAAGAGAGGGGGAGAGAATCTTAAGCAGGCTCCCCACCGAATACAGAGCCAGACATGGGGCTTGATCTCAGGACCCTGAAATTATGACCTGAGCCGAAATCAAGAGTTAGACACTTAACCGACAAAGCCACCTAGGTGCCTCAGAATTTAATGACATTTTTATGAGATTTTTGTAATTCTGTAATGTCCTAGTAAGAAAATCTCAGTTCCAAAGACAGAAGTTAGGAGCACAGACTGCCTCCAATACTGTCTGTGCCACATCCATATGTGATACATATATGAGACATTGAATGAGTTACTTATCCTCTGTTTCAGTTTCTTCGTGTAGAAAGCAGAAATAATAGGGTTATTTTAAGGATTAAATTGATGAATATGTAGAAAGCAGTTAGAAAAGTATCTAGCAAATGTCTGGTGCTAAGTGAAAGTTTATATCTTGCTTTACATTTTTTTCACCATCATTTTGTCTGATAGAGTTTTTCACATTGACTTACAGTATGATATTTTCTAGGAACATATGCCATGCTATTAAATAATATAGAAAGGGAAGAAGAATGTTATACTATGTATCAGACACTATGTATAACCCAGCTCTGCCTTTAAAATTTAGTAGGTTGACATTGAAAATGAAAACTTTGGGGCGCCTGGGTGGCTCAGTCGTTAAGCATCTGCCTTCGGCTCAGGTCATGATCCCAGGGTCCTGGGATCGAGCCCCGCATCGGGCTCCCTACTCAGCGGGAGGCCCGCTTCTCCCTCTCCCGCTCCCCCTGCCTGTGTTCCCTCTCTTGCTGTGTCTCTGTCAAATAAATAAATAAAATCTTTAAAAAAATAAAAAAAAAAAGAAAATGAAAACTTTGACCAACATACTTTTCTATTCTTTATTTAATGCCATTCATCCACATATTTCTGAACATTAGATGAATGAATAAATCATTCTTCTTGAGTTGAAACATTGATTATACAATACTACCATGGACTCAACAAATATTTATTAAACACTAGTTACATGTCAACCATTGTGTTAGGCTACAGTGGTACATGGAAATTATCTTAATGACTTTTGAAATTCACCTATCAAAATACGCAGATAAGGAAAAAATTATGATACAAATTAGGAGTGACACTTCCTATGGGCACATTTTGCTGGGATGAATGCTTTTTCGGTAAAGGAATGGCTGAAGAGTCAAGAAAAGCCCCACAGAAGAATATGTACTAAAGGATATCTAGTAACAGGCAAATATCTCATTACCAATATTCGGTCAGTCAATAAAACTGATTTATTTTTCCCTCGAATTCTATCTTATATGTGTCCTCTCCTAATCTTTTCTATCCTCCCTCCCTTGTCCCCCAATCACAAATCCATACTGCTAATGCTTACAATCAGTTCAAGAATCCTTAGCTGGCTTTTCTGATTTTAGCCTCAGCTATATCCAATTAACCATCTTATGCACCATTTAACCAATTTATATTTCTTCAAATGCTACAATCATCACATGCCTCCCCCAAATGAAACCCCTTTCATTTAGTAAATCAAATCTAAACTGTTTGGCTTCATTTTAAAAATCCGTTACAATCAAATCTTAAATGGGTTTCCAAATATATTCTCCCTCTATAAGCCAATGTAGACCTTCCATTAAAGTTGGGATCAGTTCCTCATGACCATGAAGGCAACTTGTGACAAATCTGGCATGACCCATTTAATGTTGTTTAGATTTCGGTCAGTACCCTTCCTGTACCACCATCAGCCTGTCCATATGCAGCCACTCATTGTGGATTCAATTCAAGTGCCACTTCCTGCTTAAAACTCCTTAATGTCATCTTCTCTCATTGGCTTTCCCTGTCTCTAGATATTTTTAAACCACTGAACAGAATTTAGCATGTTGCTATGTGTGTCATGTATCTGCTTTCTTGCTGTTGTTAATAGGATTTACAATTAACAGAGGGCACAAATACAAAATAGTAGAATCTCTGTCATCCTGGGTCACTGAACATCAATTTGGTCTTTTATCTTCTTGCGTCAGATATGTAATATGAATGAGGAAGAAATGTCTATGGAAATAGTTCTGAAACATGTTGCTCTCAGAACACTTTTGCTCCCTTAAAACTGTGGAGAACTCCAAAGAGATTTTGTTTATGTGTGTTTTACCTATCAATAATTATTGTATTTTGAGTTAAAACAGAAATTTATTAAATTTTAAACTTTTAATTTATAATATAAATAACATATTTTATGTAAAATACATATATAGTCCAAAAAACAAAATTAGTGAGAAGAGTTGCATACATTTACATTTTTATTTATTTATTTATTTTTAAGATTTTTATTATTTATTTGACAGAGAGAGACACAGGGAGAGAGGGAACACAAGCAGGGGGAGTGGGAGAGGGAGAGGCAGACTCCCAGCCAAGCAGGGAGCCCAATGCGTGGCTCAATCCCAGGATGCTGGGATCATGACCTGAGCCGAAGGCAGACACTTAATGACTGAGCCACCCAGGTGCCCCTATTTACATTTTTACAACTTCTTTATATCTGCCTTAATAGAACAAAACTAAATTTTCTTATCTGTTTCTGGATTCAATCAGTTCAGCTATGTTGTTTTAATAAAAGTATATAAAGGAAATCTGCCTTTGCACATGTAGTTGGAAAAAAGAGGAGTGTTCTAAGGCTTTTCAGATAACTGTGCATCTTATTATTTGATATTAAACCAAAATACTCAATGAGTTATAGTTTCTCAGAGGTTAGTTGTAGTAAGAAATCTAAAGCCATATTAATTAACTTTTATACTGCTATGTTAAAATCTTTTATCTGTCTTGCAATTGAATGGATTGTTTCCCAAAACATAATTTTGTAATATCATGCATTGGTCACCTGAAAAAAAATTGGGTTTACTGAGTTATTCAGATCTTCCAGCTTTTGACATTTTTTATTTAATCTTTTAAAATAATAATTGTTAATATCACCACCAATCTCAATTGCAAAATTGTTACCTATTGGGGAGCTTTCAAGCTCACTATGGAAGACATGATTTCCAAAATTCTTTCACTTGAAATCTTGAACTATATCATTGGTCATAAAAGCTGTAAGTTTTTTTTCTTCCATGCATTAAAAGTCTCACTTCATTAATTTATTTTAGAAAATGTCTTCCTAATACCAAATTTTAAGCAAGCATAGTTTTTTCTGTCAGTAATTCACTCAAGTAAAAAATGGTGCTCCATGAAAAATGTGCTTAATTCAGCTCACAACTCAAACAATTGTACAAGTGCTTTTCCTAGAAACAACCATCATACTTGTGCTTGCAGTGGAAGTGTTTCATGCATACTTCCCATTGTGTCACACAGTATATTAAAAAGACATGTACTTAAGGGTCAAAATTTAATACAATTGATCACTTTACTGCTAAATCAAGAACATTTTTAAATGAAACTGCCCTTTTTTTCCCTCTTGCCAGCAAAGTGCTGTGAAAAATATAATGTCTACTAGGAACTCAGTTTGATGCCAATATGTTTATCCACATTGTTGCATCATCAATGCAAATGTCGATAAGGTTAAGAAGCAATACCATTTTACCATTATTTTGGAACCAATTTCGTCCTTACCAATACACCAAAAAGATTCTCAGGTAATCCTAGGTGTCCATAGACCATACTTTGACTATCACTGTTTCATTATATTAAACCACCAGTTTAGGGCTTGCATGCTCCTGCAGCATAACCTGTGTGTCCTGGTTAATGTAAATAAACAGGAGCTTTACAGACAAGAGAACTATTTTCAGTTAAAAGGCAGAGATTGAAAAGGCAATATTGAAGAAAATTCATGGCATACATGGGCAAAAATTTATAGCTGTGTGAATGTTTACAGTACATGAGAATGTGGGCTAGATTTAAAGAATTACTATTAAAAGGTAGGATGGAAACAGATTTCAAAGGGCATTGAATGTAATGACAAGTAGTTTGTACTTTATTCTATAGGTTAAAAGTAAATAAAAATGAAACATGGAGTGACATAATACAGATTTCTATTTTAGTAAATATAATTCATCATCATGAATGGGGGCAGACAGTTCAGAAAGTAGCAATGGAAATTGAAAGAGTGGGAAAGTGAGAGTTATTACGAAGTAAAATAAGCAGGTTAGTTGAAAAATTGAATATAAAATATGAATGAGGAAAGACTGATACTATAGATGACAAGACTGCCTCTATTTTAGAAAAATTAACATAGTAAAAAAAAGTGTAGGGTTTTGTATGTGATCGAAGTTAAGTTGTTACCAGCGTAAGACAGACAGTTATAACTACAAAAATTTTTATGCAAACCCCATTGTAAGTTCAAGGAAAAAACCTATAGTAGAGAAAAGAAGATAAATAAAGGATAATTAATGTGTATCCCTACAAATAAATACCAAATTACAAAGGAAAACAGCAAGAGAGGAAGGGAATAACAAAAGAACTACAAGACAGAACACAATTAAGGAAACAGTAAGTCCTTACCTACCCAATAACTACATGTATATACACTCAACTCACCAATCAAAAGATAATAGCATGATTGAATGAATTAAAAAGATAATATCCAACTGTATGTTGTCTACAAGAGTCACTTTAGATTTAAGAACACACATAGGCTTCAAGCGAAGGGATGGGGAAAAGTTCATCCTTAGAAATAGTAACCAAAAAAACCCAAGGATTCCTATATTTATATGAGACAGAATAGGGCTTAAGTCAAAACCTGTCATAAGAGACAAAGAACGTCACTACAAAATCAAAATCATTAAAGAATAAATTCAACAAGAAGGCATAATAATTATAAATATATCTAAAACCAGAGCATCTAACATCTATATGCAAATTATTGACAGATCTGAAGGGAGAAATAGAAGATACAATAATAATAGGAGTCTTCAATACCCTAGTGTCGATAATGAACAGATCATCCAGACAGAAAATCAATAAAAAAAAAATAGACTGGAACAGCACTATAGACTAACTGAACTTAAAAGACATATAAAGAATATTTTACCCCAAAGCTGCAGAAAACACATTCTTCTCTTGTGCAAATGGAACATTCTCCAGGATAACTCATATGTTAGTTTACAAAGAAAGCCTTAAACCATTAAGAATATTTGAAATTATTCTCAGTATCTTTCCTACCCACATGTATTAAAAACAAAAATAATAACAAAGAAAAATGAAAAACTTCACAAATACATGGAAATTAAACAACACACTCTTAGACAACCATTGTTTTGAAAAAGAAATCAAAAGGAAGATTAGAAAATAGTTAAGACAAAAAAAAAAAAAGAAAATAATTAAGACAAATGAAAACACAACATACCAAAACTTATGGAGTACAGCAAAATCAGCACTAAGAGGCAAATTTACAACAAGTACCTACATTAAAAAGAAAAATCTCATAGACACTACCTAACTCTATAACTCAAAGAACTATAAAAAGGACTATACCCAAAGTTAACAGAAGAAAAAAATATAAGATCAGAGCAGAAATTTGAGTATAGAAAAACATTAGAAAAACAAAATCAACAAACTTTTAACCAAACTAACCAAGAAAATTCTTGGTTAGAGAGAGAGAGCAAAGACTTAAATAAATAAAATTAGAAATGAAAGAAGACATATTACAATGGATGCTACAGAAATAAAAAAGATCATAAGGAAATGTTATTAACAATTAATACCAAATATTGGGCAACCTATGAAATGGATAAATTCCTAAAAATATACAACATACCAAGACTGAATCGAGAAGAAATAGAAAGCCTGAACAGAGCAATAATAAATAAGGAAATTGAATCAGTAACCAAAAATCTCCCAACAAAAAACAAAGAAAAGCCCAGGACCATATGACTTCATAGGTAAGTTCTATAAACATTAAAAAAAAAAAAATCAATACCCCATCAGAGACTATGGACTCTGAGAAACAAACTGAGGGTTTTAGAGGGGAGGGGGGAGGGGAGATGGGTTTGCCCGGTGATGGGTATTAAGGAGGGCACAGGTCCTGTCCCCATGCTTTAATAAACCACCATTTTGCACCAAAACAAAAAAACAAAAAAACAAAAACAAAAACAAACAGACAAAAAACTAATGATGTATTATATGGTGACTAACATAACATAATAAAATAAAATTTAAAAAAAAATTAATACCAATCTTTTTTATACTCTTCCAAAAACAGAGGAGGAAACACTCCCAAACTCATTTTATAAGACCAGTATTATCCTTATACCAAAGCCAAAGATGACACAAGAAAACTATAGGAAAATATCCCTGATGAACATGGATATAAAAATTCTAAACAAAATCTTAGCAAACTAAATTCAACATCATTTTGTGGGGCTTGTTCTGATTCTCCCTAAAGTTGTTTTTTGGTTTTTTTTGTTTTTTGCGGGTTTTTAGATAACTGGTAGAGATAACAAAGTTTCTTCCCCTCCTTCCTGTCTGATGAACAGAGGGACCCATGATGTCTGTTAAATGTTAAACCCTTTGACCTCATCATGATGACCTCTGCACTTCCCCTCACTCTAAAATCTGTGGATTGAGGTCCAGACTTGGCAGAGAATAGCTGACCAGTGCCTGTATCATCATCCACATACCCCCCTTCCCATCAGTAAGTTATCCTGAATAAAACTCTGTGTAAACAATATGGAGTGGCTTGCTTTGCTTTTTGGTCTCAAAATGCCTTCTCAGTTTGCGGGATACATTACTATCCCTCCTCCACCTTCTAATAGGACTCCACAAAAAAAGCAGTAATAATAAATGAATTTAATGAGGTTGCAGGACATGAAAATCAACATTCAAGAATAAGTTGTATTTTTATATACCAACAACAAACTAATATCTAAAAAAGAAATTAAGAGAACAATTCAATTTACAATATCATCAAAAAGAATGAAAAACTTAGGAATAAACCTAACCAAGGAGGTAAATGACTTGTACACTGAAAACCATAAAGCACTGAAGAAAGAATTAAAGCAGACACAAATAAATGGAAAGACATTCCATGTTCATGAGTTTGCAAAAATAACATTGTTAAAATGTCCCTACTACTCAAAGCCATCTATAGATTTAATGCAATCCCTATCAAAATCACAATGGCATTTTTCATACATTTTAGGATTTTCATATAAATCCTAAAATTTATATAGAACCACAAAAGATCCTGACTAGCCAAAGCAATTTTGAGCAAGAAGAACAAAGCTGGAGGAATTACACTCTTTGATTTCAAGCTATATTGCAAAGTTATAGTAATTAAAAAAGAGTGGTGCTGGCACAAAAGCAGATACATAGACTGATGGGACATAATAGAGGGTCCAGTATTTTAAACTGATGCATATATGGTCAACTAATCTTTGACAAGGGTGCCAAAATACACAATGAAGAAAGGATAGTCTAATAAATGGTGTTGTAAAACTGTTTTTCCATATGCAAAAGAATGAAATTGGACCCTTATCTTACACAATACACAAAAACTAACTCAAAAAAAAAAAATAAAAAGATTAAATACTTAAACATAAGACTTATAACCGTAAAACTACTAAAAGAAATCATAGGGGGGAGAGTCTCTTGTTATTAGTCTTGGCAATGATTTCTTGAATATAATATCAAAAGTACAGGCGACTGAAGCACAAATAGGCAAATGGGACAATATCAGAGAAAGAAAGAAACAAACAAAAAACATGTCTGCTTAACAAAGGAAACACTTGACAAAATGAATAGGCAACCTATGGAATGGGAGCAAGTATTTGCAAACCATATATCAGATAAAGGGTTAATATCCAAAATATATAGGAACTCAAAATTCAAAAAATAAATAACCCAACTAAAAAATAGTAAAAGGACCTAAGTAAACATTTCTCCAAGAAGATACACAGGTATATAAAAAGGCACTCAAAATCACTAGTCAAGAGGAAAATGCAGAGCAAAACCACAATCAGATATCACCTCACACCTGTTAGAATGGCTATTTCCAAGAAAATAAAAGATAAAAAGTGTTGGCAAGGATGTGGAGAAAGGGAACAACTGGACACTCTGTGGGGATGTAAACTGGTACAACTTCTATGAAAAACTGTATAGCAGTCCTCAAAATATTAAAAAATAGAACTACCATAAGATCTAGCAATTCCCAGGATCTTGAAGGAATATCTACATTCCCACTTTCATTGAAGCACTATTCACAATAGCCAATACATAGAAACAACCTAAGTGTCCATCAACAGACAAATGAACAACAAAAAAAATATGGTGTGTATATATATGATGGAATCTTATTCAGCCCTAAAAAAGAAGGGAATTCTCCATATGCAACAACATAGATGAACCTGGAGGACATTATGCAAGTAAAGTAAGTCAGTCACAGGACAAATACTATATGATACCATTTATAAAGATTCTAAAATACTCAAACACATAGAAGCATAGAATAGAATTATTGTTGGTGGGGGGCTGCTCAGAGAGAGAAATGGTATAAAATTATAGTTATGCAAGTTGAGTAAGTCCTAGAGATTTACTATTTGCATATTGCCTATAGTTAACGACACTGTATTAGATACTTAAAAATTTGCCAAGAGGGTAGATCTTAAGTGTTCTTATAATAATAATAACTAAAAAGAGTCAGAATAATAAAGAGGGTAGGGAAAAAGTTTTGGAGGTGATGGATATATTAATGTCATAGTTTGTGGTCATGGTTTCATGGATATATACTTATCTCCAATCTCATCAAATTGTACATATTAAATACTGTACACCTTTTTTGTATGACAATCATACACCAATAAGGTGTTTTAAAGAAAGAGAGAGAGAAAGAGAAATAATGGTGGTCAGGGTGGCTCTTGTTGAGAAGATGACATTTAAGCAAAGGCTTATCAAAGGGGAAGAAATTAGCCTTGTCAATATGCATGGAAAGTGCATTTCAGAGAGAGGGAGTAGCCAGGACAAAATCCCTGCACTGGAATAACACGAGACATGTTTGAAAAAGCAAGGAGGCCAACAGAGGTATCAGGGCATATTGAGGGAGGAGAAGGTCAGGAGACAGAGCTGGAGAAGGAAAAAGTGTTGAGACCATGTAGGAGTTCTTAGAGGCCTATGTAAGAACTTTGTCTTTTCCTCTGAATAAAAATGTGGAAGGCATTGCATGTTTTGGACAGATGAATTACAGATGTCATAAAAGGGTCACTCTGATCGATACTAGGTCTCTGTTTGTAAAAAAAAAAAAAAAAAAAATAGGGAAACGTAGATATAGGGTAATGCAACAATCTTTGCCATATCTAGTGCCTAATGGTGAGCATATTATGGACACTCAATAAATTGCTATTGATTGATTACGTAGGTATTCCACTTATCCATGCGAAGATTTTAATGCTGTCTTTTTTTTTTTTTTTTTTTTTTGGCAGTTATAGAACAAGCCCTAATCAAAATGTTCAACCCAATAAATGTGAAGTATTATTTTATGGCTTCTTATTGTATGGCAAATATGGATTCTTGTTCCATAATTCCAATTACTTCAAATAGGCTTCCAGTATTATTCACTAACTTCCTGATTCCTCTCAAAGTTGTTATTTATGTATGTTCCCTGCAACTTAATAACAATTTATTTACAACACAAGATGTGACGGGAGAAGACATAAGTATTTTAAAGAATACTGTCCAAAGATCCATATTTGCTTGTATATGCTGTAAGCAAAATAGAGGAAAATGAGCTCATTGCAATGAGGGAAAAAAATTCTGCAACAAAGTGCACTTGAAGAACTTTCCATTAGGTGCTGTCTCCCTTCTACATACATGATGCATTATAAATTTTGCATGGCTTTGGTTTATCCTCCTCCATGGGGCGCTAGTGGTGAAAGAAGTTGCAACTGTCTTGAAGGAGGTGTTTTTGTGAGTCAGGTTGCTTTTCTCCAGACTGAATCCATCCAATCCTTTCACATCACATCATTTTCATTACACCACCTTTCATGTAATAATTAATTTCTTCCTCTCCTTCATTCACAAACATAATCAATCTCTAGATCTGTTGATTCTTTTTCAGAAAAATTTAAGCACTGACCTCTTCTCTCTATTCTTGCAATAATGTCCATTGTAGAGCTGTAAAAGCTGCTTTGAATATCTCCCCAGTTGTAATCCATCTCACACATAATTCTTATGCCATGGCCTTTACCAGGGCTCTCCAGAGAAAACAGAACCCACTGGATATATATGCATATTTATAAGAGGGGATTTATTATAGGAGTTGGCTCACACGGTTATGGAGGCCAAGAAGTCCCATGATCTACCATCTGAAAGTTGGAGGACCAGGAAAGCCAGGGCAATAATTCAATCTGAGTCCAAAGGACTAAGCATCTTGGGGCCAATGTTATAGATCCCAGTCTGAATCTGAAAGCCTGATGTCCAAAGGCAGGAAAAGATGTGTGTCTCAGCATAAGCTGAGAGAGTGAATTTGCCCTTTCTCTGCCTTTTTTTCTCTTTGGCCTTCAAAAGATTAGACAATGCCTACTCGCATTGGTGAGGGTGATCTTCTTTACTCAGTCTACTAAATCAAATACTAATTAATCTCTTCCAGAGATGCCCTCACAGACATACCCAGAAATAATATTTTACCAGCTATCTGGGCATCCCTTAGTCCAGTCAAGTTGACACATAAAAGTAACCATCACAGACCTCAAGAAAAATCTGGCTGGCCATAAAGACATAAGGAGGAAGATCCACTGCTGGTTGATGCTACCTTGATTACTTCCCAAAAGGGCAGAACCAATGAGTGCAATGTTAACTTACCTTTTCTACAGACATCTAAGAGATTTCACTAGTTTGAGAACTAATAATTTTTCCTTTGACTCTTCCAACTGTTGATCAAGACTCCTCCATTTTATTAACATTTACTCCCCTTTTATTTGGCAAGTTTTTGATAATCCCTGGCTTTTTCTCCTTCTGTTTCTCTCCTGGCTGTCCACCTAGGCTTTCACTAGCCCTCTTCTCTTTGCCTAGAATTTTCTTGCTTCAACTGCTGTTTAACAAAGTGCATGAAGAGACTGGCTAGGAACGATTCACCTTAGCACCAGTGACTTCTGCTGCCAACATTATTGCTTGAATCTGCAACACCTAAAGTCATAACACACTGGGCCCTATCTCCCCACACACTCCCAAGCACATGATTACTTTATTCTGTTTATGAAATGGGGGCAAATCCTTGGGCATAGTGCAAAAAAAAAAAAAAAAAGCTGTAGTGTACACATGTTCCCTATTGACTGTTAAGGTTGATTCAATGAAAAACATTGCTTCTAAAACCAATAATTATTGAAAAAATTAATTTCCACTAGGTATTTTTGTCCCACAAATTAATATTTATCATAATTAATATTTATTGAGAATTCATCAGGTGCCAGGCCTAGATCTAAGGGCTTCAAATGTTCAGTCAATGAACCATCACAATAACCTTACAAATTAGACAGTGCATCAGCCACAGACTATAGAACAGGCACCGTTCCAAGTCATAGAGGGTTCCCAGTCAATGTTGTGATTGACAGCCTACTCTCTGAATCAGATGGTATGTGATGGATAGAGAATAAGTCTCAGCTATGAGAATGCTTAGAAGTGAACTCATGGACTGGTGTAGTCAGCCCTACCAGTAGAGGTTCAAGTTTTTCAGAGCTAGAGAGAGAGCTGACCCAGTATGGACAATACCAGCTGCAGCAACTAGGGTGAGAAGGATAACCACCACCTCACTATTCTTTATCCACATGCAGTTATTGTTCCTCAACTCTAGAAAGGATGAAATGTTCCCTTTACAACATAAACTGTACTTTTCATATGTTTACTCAAACCCAATCTCCATTTCTTTGGATGATTCTTTAGCGTCAGTTTTTTTTTTTTTCCTCAGTTCATAGATAATTATTTAAAAATGATTTATGTGAAAGAGGTCTTAAATCATGATGCTCTAAACTGATGAGGACTTACAGGACAACTAAAGAATCTGGTGAAGGCATAGGCAGAGGACTGTTAGCAAATGTTCCCAATCAAGTAAAAAATGCAGATTATCTTTCACAGCAGAAGGGGAGGAAGGTGATCAAAGGAGAGTCAAGTGAGAAGATAATGGAAAAGGACCAGAATAGACAAGAAGGTACACCCAGCAAAACTATCAAGAGTGAATCCCAGTCACTGGGAAAGAAAGTGCTCAGAAAATTGCATTACTGAAGAAACTTGGCAGGGTGTCAAGTCACAGGAAGGGCAAAGGGAACAAGATGGAATTCCAGCTACTGGGAATGATGGGCACATGGAAGTTACCCAGTAACTAGTCATCTGAGTTACCCTACAGAAGGAGGTATCACATGGAAACAGGACCCAAATGAACAAGTGACTGGGACAAAGGCACTCAGAATCTAAGCCAGGATACAACAATATTTATTTAATTCTCTTCTAGAGATCACTAACCAAGGGTAACTTATATTTTTCAGGCTAATACTAATTTATATTAATATCGGAGCCTGGATTAATATTAAAGTTACAGATATCAATAAATAGTAGAAAGAGTCCTGAATTTAAGTCCACAAGTTTTTATTAAACATCTTTGTATCTTGCTTGCAAAACAGGTGGCACTCAGGGCAGTGAATACTTTTGTCCAGACAATCAAGAGAGCTGCTTTCTGGTTTCACTTCCATTACCAACTGTGTGATCTTAGGAAAGCCAGAAACTTATCTAAGTGTGGGCAGCCGTGCTACCACTGCATAAGGCCCCATTCAATACTAACTTTCTGAATTTAAGTAGAGATCCATGCACCCTAAGTATGATCTTTGGAACGTTTGGATCAAGTTAGGTCCTGGAAGATTCTGTGTCAACAGGTAACTTCATTTATTCCTCAGCTAAGAACCAGCTACTTGTCTGTTTCTCCTTCTTTGATGGAGGATTCATGTTGTTTTTCCCTAAAATAATTGTTATTATATTTCAAAATAAGTGGATATAAACTACAGCTAAGCAGAAATGCAGAAAGGAGTAATTGTCTTGGCACTAAATCTTAAGATTAAATTAGCCAACCCAAGAACTGAACACTTTGAACTCTAGATTTAATTGAATGAGGACAAAATGTTATTGCCAGAAGACAAGGCAACAATTATGTGCTTTAAACAATGGCTGAATTGTAATATCCAAGTATTAACTAGAAAGTCTTAATTAAAAGATTCCTATGATATTGCTACAGGTTCTTAAACTTATGAAGTGACCAATAAATGCAGTTTGAATTTAAAAATGCTTAATAGTGGGACATTAGCTAACAGTCAATGAGCTCTTACTATGTTGCAGGCACTAAGGGCTTTAAATACAGGAATTATTTTAATCCTCATAAGAACCCTATGAAGTCGGTAAGTTTTACAAATGAAAAACAAAACAAAACAAATAAGCAAATAAACTATGGCACAGAGAAGCCAAGTAACTTGCTTAAGTTCACAGAGCTAATAAGTTTAGACACTACCAGGATCACCTTTGCACACCCTTGTTCTACCTCATCCCCTTAGCTTGCTACATATCCCAGAGAAGATTCTAAAATTAGATGGTAATAAAATCTTTAAAAAAAATAAAATCTTTAAAAAAAATAAAATCTTAAAAAAAAAAAAAAAGGGCGCCTGGGTGGCTCAGTTGGTTAAGCAACTGCCTTCGGCTCAGGTCATGATCCTGGAGTCCCGGGATCGAGTCCCGCATCGGGCTCCCTGCTCGGCAGTGGGTCTGCTTCTCCCTCTGACCCTCCTCCCTCTCATGCTCTCTGTCTCTCATTCTCTCTCTCTCAAATAAATAAATAAAATCTTAAAAAAAAAAAAAAATTAGATGGTAATATTTTAGAAATAACTACTAGGAAACTTCACAAGTCTGAATCCAAACATAAATAAGTTTTGCCATATGGCTGGTATTAACATTAATTAACGTTTGTAAAGCATCTTATATATGTAAAGCTTTATGCCTCAGGGTAATTTTGAAGAATGTATTATTAGTTCACCTGTTTCAAGAAACCAAATAAACAAAAAGTTCCCAGAGATCAGGTCATTTACCCATTCTGATATCAGGATTGATCTTGTCTAAGTGTTTAACGCTCTTTTAACACCTTAGGGTCACAAGTTCTAAACTCACCAGTCCTTTTTGACATTTATAATAGGAAATCTAATAATAAATTTGCATGAGAAACAAATGGTAAAAAAGGAGAAAATTTTGGTAAATATGAAGTAAGCAAAAGGATTGGAAAGGGAAAAAATAAATGCAATTAAATAATGCTAAAAATTGTAGCAAGGTTTTTTATCTGGCCAACACATCATGAAAACTACTTTTAAGTCATCCATTATAATTTCCAAGTCACGTATATCTTTTATACACAGTTATATAATACAAAACTCAATAATTTTAAGGGATGAGTAACATTTTATTAATACCTTGGATAAAGAATATTTCAAATAGTATTTCCCCACCCTTCACCAATTTTCTTTCTAGACCACACTTCGTTTTTTTTTTATATCCAATTACAGCTCCAAAGAAATTAAGGTAACTTGAACCTTGAGCAGAATCCACAAGCTCTTAGCAGATGCTCTGGTTGTAAGAATGGTGGCAGAAGAGACTTACATTATTTTTTCAACTAGATAAAAGTCCTTGGAAACTGCAATAAGCAGTAATGTCCTGATAAAAGGGAACGAAAAACACATAGGGCATATCTCATTCACACCAACAATATATTTTTAAACTACGAAGAACTGGTTAAATGCAAGAATATTTGGTTAATTATGATCATCAAGCTTATTCTTGAAGAGGAAATTGATTGACTATTCCAGGTATATATTATCATTATCTAAAGAACTTCTCCCTCTTGACAAATGCCCTCAAAACTTCATGTCTTTCAAAGCCATCACCCAAGGTGGCTCCGTGGCGCAATGGATAGCGCATTGGACTTCTAGAGGCTGAAGACATTCAAAGCCATCACCCAGTAGACAAGAGTTAAGATGGTCCCAAAGTAAATGGGCCAAGATAATCAACCACATTCATTGCTTCCTTAGGGATGTATGTTTCTATAGTATGAAAGAATCCATGGTAATAAACATAGGACTGGACAAAATTTTTCAGTTCCTGTTGATCAGACAGCATATACATAACTTTTCTTAAAACTGTGATCCAAATGGACTTTGAAAACTGGGATCATGTGGAGGAGCAGAGGGAGAGGGAGAGAGAGAATCCCAAGTAGAATCCCCCCCGAGTGAAGAGCCAGATGAGGGGCTCAATCCCACACCCTGAGATCATGACCTGAGAGGAATCAAGAGTCGAACACTTAACAGACTGAGCCACCCAGGCTCCCCTAAAACATCTTATTTCTTAAATTCCCACATAAATTAATAAATAGCCCTTACTTAAAACATGTTTTTTTTTTCCTTGCAAAGCATTTTATTTTCTTAGTCTAGGTAATACAGGCCTCACCTTTTCCAATTGTAAAACAATATAATTTTCATTTTAAAAAGTCAGAAATGTTGGTGCACCTGGGTGACTCAGTCAATTAAGTGTCTGCTTTTGGCTCAGGTCATGATCCCAGAGTCCTGGGATCAAGCCCCGCATTGGGCTCCCTGCTTGGCGGGGAACCTGCTTCTCCCTCTCCCTCTGCTTGTGCTCTCTCTCTCTCTCTCTCTCAAATAAATAAATAAAATATTTAAAAATAAATAAGTAAAAATAGAAATAAAAAGCCAGAAATGTATGTTCAAAAACATTCATAATCTTACAAAATTGCAACAAACATAACATTCTCGATCATCTCTTTTTCCAGCTGCTGCCTAAATGATTGTCAACCCAAATAAATGTCTGAAGCACCTGGAGGATAGAGCCACCTGCTTAAGTGTATTTTACACTGCATATTTAATAACATTTTGTACCATTTTTTTCAGAAGGATTATAAAGCAAAAAGATTCTCATTTAATGCTTTTGAAAAGTAGATACCGTAAGTGTGATAAAAAGCCATACAGTGCATTTATTTGCAACATCTGCACAACCAAGGTCAGGTCTATTTGTTTACCCAAAAAAAGAGGCAAATCTATGCACAATTCATTGTACTGGACTCTCTAATGCCCAATTCTGATCCCTGCCAAGATCTGATTGATTGTTCTATTAATATATCCGAGGCAAAAATGAAGAATAAATCAAGCAATCCAGAATCAACTTAGTCATGCTACAGAGACATGGCCTAAAAGCTAAGAAGCAAAATCTTTTGCTAAGCTTGGCTGAGTACCTACTGACTGCCTGCTAAATCACTGCTATCTTTGTGAGTTAGACAGTTTTGGGGGAAGTGGTAAGGAGGACTCAGAGAATGGGGTAGGGTGTTGCTGGGGAAAGGGACCAGAAAGGTCAGGGAGCCATGGTTGATATGCGTTAGTGGTATCTGAGCTTGCATTCACAGGTATTACTCTATATGTGACCTGCGTTTCCTATTATGGGATGTTTTGTCTTTCAAGTTATTGCCCCCCAGAAACTTTTTTAAAATCGAAGTACATTGAAGTAAAATGATAGATTATCAGAATTATTTGTCAATGATCAGTAAATCAGGAAACAGAAAGTTCTTAGGGACAGGATATGTTGCCAAGTTAAAAGAGCACATTTCATTGTTTAGCTTACCAAAACTTTCTGCTGCTTTTAAGTTTGTTAATCATGTCACTATTACTGAAATTTGCTTTCTTCTTAACTTATGCACATAATCCCTTGATGGATTTTTTTTAAAAAATTTATTTACTTATTTGAGAGAGAGAGAAAGAGAGAGAGAGCATGAGTGGAAGGGGCAGAGGGAGCAAATCTTGAGCAGATTCTGTGCTGAGCGGGAAGCCCTACGGGGGCTCAACATGGAGCCCTACGGGGGATAATATATACCTGGAATTAGTCTCACAACTAATGACCTGAATCCAAATCCAGAGTCGGATGCCCAACCAACTAGTGGGTTGGCATCCGACTCTGGACAGGCACCCCCCTAGATGGATCTTATATGTTGTTACCTTTCCCCAATCCTATATAGCCTCCTGCCCTCTCCATCCATTTCAGGGTTTTGTTCTTAGAACTCTTCCGTTCTTCCTCTATAAGCACTTCCTAGAGGATCTTATCCATCTTAAGATTTCAAGTACAAAACATGTTAATCATTCCTAGATCTGTATCTCCCCCACAAAACTTGCTATGGGTCTAAAAGTCATACATCCAATGCCTACTAAACTAAGTGAATCAAGACATCATTATCTCTCACCCTCCAATCCCACCCATCACCAAGTCCTTTTGCTTTTATTATCTTACAGAAGGCCTGCCCTTGCCCCCCTACCTACCTGTCCCTCATCCTTCTTTCCTCCAATCACAGAACTCTTTGATTCTTGCTTCTCTCTCAGAAGGCCACTAGAGTCTTCATTTACCTCTAGGCTTGAGCTCCTCAAATGTGTCCTCTTCAAACGATCTAGTAGGAGAGACAAATAATAAACAAAATAAGTAAATATGTTAGAAGATGATAAATGCTATAGAAAAAAAAGAGACATCAGGAAAATGAGAAACACATGGTAGGGTAAAGCACCACTCATAAGATACCCCATAGGCTGACCACTACTTACCTTTTAATTTCACCCCTAAATTTTAATGTTTCACACCAAACTACTTTTTTCCCCTAGAATATACTTTGCTGTTTGTCACTCCTGCATCTCTGTTTATGCTGGCTCCTGGGCCGCAAATATCCTTTTCCTCTTCACTCAAGAACTAATTTTCATTTAAGCATTATTGAACCTACTCTAGGTTAGTACAATGTTACAACTTTCATGTTTCTTTTGTACTTTCTGAATTTCTCTAGCATGTAGTTAATACTTAAATTATTATTTTCAGTTGATTTTTCTTCTCTCTCTTTTTTTTTTAAGATTTTATTTATTTTTTGAGAGAGAGAATGAGATAGAGAGAGCATGAGAGGGTCAGAGGGAGAAGCAGACTCCCTGCCGAGCAGGGAGCCCGATGTGGGACTCGATCCCGGGACTCCAGGATCATGACCTGAGCCGAAGGCAGTTGCTTAACCAACTGAGCCACCCAGGTGCCCGATTTTTCTTCTCTCTTACGAGACAGACAAGAAGACCAGAATCAGACCTTGCTCATATTTGTCTCCCCAACATATTCAATGGTGATTGAATTATTCTCCCTGTGATTCTATTTCTATGATTCCATGACTGTTCATGTCCACTTCTTTTCATACTCACACATTCTTTCTTTCATATAGCACTTTTTTCTCTATTTGTAGCCCAGAAGAGTTGATTTAAGAGACCTTATATTTCTTTCTAGTGTTTTTCATTTCTGTGTGTTGTGGATAAATTTTCAGAGTAATGCTCTGAAATTAATCTTACATCCATTTCCAAATTCCTGGGATAGGATGAGTTGGGGGGGGGGGGTCACAAAGCCCAGAGAGCATAAACGATATGTGCAAACTTTGTTATTTTAAAAAAAAAAATGGGGAAAAAGAAAAAAAAAAAAAAAAAAAAAAGGAGAAATTACATCATGTTGAATATACTCATGCTATATTCACTATATCACAAAAAAGAGACTGCTGAAGAAAACCAATGAACTAATAATTAAGATAGATCACTGAGGAAAACAAGAAAAGAAAAACAAAATCAAACTTTGTGCCATAAAGATGGGTGGTCAAGGAGAGTACAATTTTAATTTTTTTCTTCAGATTACTTGAAGAGTGTCTCCTCACCACAATTTTTAAAGCAGTTTTTTAAAGATTTTATTTATTTATTTGAGAGAGAGAGAGAAAACACAAGAGAGGAGAGGGTCAGAGGGAGAAGCAGGCTCCCCACTAAGCAGGGAGCCTGATGTGGAACTCCATCCAGGGACTCCGGAATCATAACCTGAGCCGAAGGCAGATGCTTAATGGACTGAGAGACCCAGGCGCCCTCCTCACCACAATTTTAAAACATTGTTCTATTTACATTATTTTAACTTAGGTTGTCTGATTTATTGCATCTTTTTCTACTTTATATGTTTACATATACATAACCTACTTTAAAAGCATATATATATATTTGTATATATACATATATATTGTTATTTTCTAAGTGCTAAACATATATTTTTAACATTAATAAATAAAATGCTTTCAGCTATAAAAATAATTTTGATAAAGGTGAACTTTTATTTTTAAAATGGTTGTAAGTTGGATATACTGATGGTTTAACAAACATAGAGCAAATACTGCCAATAACTTAGTCATATAAATTAATGGACACTGCAGTTTATTACTGGTCATTGTAATTAATTAAAGAAAACAAATAACCAAAAGGTAAATGTGAACTAATCTATATTATCTCATTAAAAATACTTTGTCAAAGAAAAACAGTATCTTTCAAATGAAAAGTAATTGGAGCAATGAATTAGTCTAGGTTTTAATTAAAAATTGAAAATCCAGTATAAGTGTTACCTAATTTCACCAGCTAGAAAAACAGAGCACAATAAAATTTAGTTAAGCTGATTTAATATTTATATTTATTAATGAAGTGATATCTGGAACATTATGTTTGATATACAATCTGTAAATTAATTACAAATGAAGTACCTAAGAAGGTAGATATTTAAAAAGACATATATGTATCATATATCATGTAATTTTGTTCACATTAATATGTTGTGAAATATCTGACAAAGCAATATAAAATGTTTTTTTTTAAATCTTAAGGATTAATAAATTGCATTACCCTGATACAGAATACATAATTAGCATAGATTCCAAATGTGAGCATTAATGTGTAGCCAGAGATTAGTTCTATTACATAAGTGAGTAGATATATGGAAATAACTGAAATACCTTTTACTTTCTAATATTTATCTCATGCTGGAAAGCAAGAAGAATTGTTTTTATAATGTTCTTATTTTCACACTGGCCTCTGGACATTTTCATTTGATATCTTTCCATATTTTCAGGTTCATCATCATCTCCCCACCCTCAAATCTTCTTTTCATTCCTCATACTACCTTTATTAATAAAATGTGATACTTCTAGAGCCTACATATTTTTCCTAACTGATACTTTGGTAAATGAGATTCCCATATGTGACATCCTTCAGTGACTCACCATCACTTATCAAAGAAATTCCAACTTCTTTTTAAAATTGTATTTGCATCATTTATAACTTAGTCTCAAACTGTCTTTATGGATTTAGCTCTCAAAACTATATAACAAAACTCTGTGGTGTAATCAAACTGACTACATGTTATTGCACAGAAATACAACTTTTAGATTCTGAGTTCAGCTTGTGCTCTTCCTTTACTCTGGTTTGAATGGAGACTTAACCTAATCTCTAATTTTATTTTTGTCAGATCTCCATCTATCAAAATCCCACCCACACTTCAAGACCTGTTTCAGATTTCAACTCATCCACCAATCTTCCCTTTAACACCTGAGAAATAATAATTTCTTTGTCCACTCAATTCCTATAAGGCTATAAATGAATTATATTTCTGTAGACATTTTCTTAACACGTTTATACTGCATACCAACTATGGCCAAGAGACTATTAAATAATACAAGGGATGCTATGGTTAAAAAAAAAAAAAAAAAAGATATAGTCCCTGCTCTGAAGAATATTACAATCTAATGGAGATAGGAGGTAATTGTACAAATGACTGTGATATTAAAGAAAATGAAGAAGCTTCCCTAAGAAAAGTACATGAAAAATTCTGGGAGGATATTAAAAGCTACTGCTGAGAAAAGCTTTAGTTGTGATGACAACTGAAGTAGATTCTGAACAAAATGAAATAATTTTGGCAGTCCATGATAAGGTAGAGAATATTTCCAGTGAAATAACTATGAACCAAGGTATGAGGAGGAAAATACTCAGAGTATGTTCATGGATTCAGTTACAGGCTGAACCTTTTCCTCTCCAAATTCTTACGTTGAAGTCCTAACCTTCAGCACCCTAAAACGTGACTGTATTTGGAGATGGGGCCTTTAAAGATTGTGCGGTTAAGTTAAAGGGAGACTGTTAAAATGATCCTAATCCAATCTGACCGGTGCCTTATAACAAGAGGAGACTTCGACATCCAGGGAGGCACTGAGGATTCACACCCCCAGAGAAAAAGCTACATGAGGACACAGTGAGAAGGTGGCCATCAACAAGCCAAGGAGAGAGGGTTCTATAGAAATCAACTCTACCACCTCCTCGAGCTTGGACTCCTACATTCCAGAACTGTGAGAAAATAAATTTATAGTGTTTAAACCACCCAGTATTTTCTTATGGCATCCCTAAAATTTAATACAGTTACATTATTCAATAATGCATATATACTAAGTAATGGAAGACAAAGCTGGACATACAGGTTGAGCTAATAATATAAATGGGTTAATTGGAATTACTGCGTATAAAAGGACATTGTCTTGACTACTCAAACTACATTCTACTTCGTATGATTAATCTTAATCAAGTATGGTAATTAGATGCCTCTTTCTTGTCAATGATGAATTCATGGATGGGCAGTCCTAAGTCATTTTTGGCTAACAAGACATGAGGTAGCAGGGGTGCTTCTGGGGAAAGCTTCCCTATGGATAAGAGAGAACAGAGGCAGAGATAGTCACTTGTTTCTTCCTATGTTGCCTTGTCTGGGGCAACAAGAGACCTTACAGCCTGAGGATGTAAGAATTGCTGGCATAAAACAACAAGATGATAATGTAACTGACCCACTGAATCAACCAACCCTGATTTCTGTTCTACCTCTGACTTCCTATTAGGATAGTAAATTTTCTCACTGATTGGGACAAATTGAGTTTAGTGTTCCTTGTAGCCAAAAGCAACTGAAACAAATACTAGGCTGAGTTGAGTAGTATGTTCTATGGCCAAAGGTTAGTCATTAAAGAATTGTATTTAACTGTTTTAGTAATAGTGTAGGTAGGATTAGAGTGGAAAATATCATGAAGTTGGGAGACCAGCTAAGAGGCTAATTATCCTAATGAGATATAAAGATGTTTGAGTCTAAGAAGGTGACAAGATTCTGGAGAAGGTGATAGTGGTAGTGGAGAAGAGTATGTTGTTTTGTTTTGTTTTGTTTTCCCTAACTCCTTTGTCATTATTCAAATTCAGGTGCTTATATTTTTTTTTTCCTGAATTACTGTAAATAATTTATGCCCTACCTTCAAGTTTTTTCTCTAACACTCACCCTATTTTTTCTGCCCTCCTAAAATTGGTTTACCATAGAGCTACTAGAATTAAATTATCTTTATAAGAATATTAATTCCACTCATGTTTTTTAAAAATCTTTCCATTGCTTTCAGAATAAAACCCAAATTACTTAGCATTCTATGTAAGACTTTTCATGATCTCTCTCTCTATGCCTTATCCTAACTCATTGTTATGGGTTTAACATTGTGCCAAGAAAGATATGCTGAAGTCCAATCCCCCAGTATCCCAGAATGTGACCATTTTGGAAATAAGGTTGTTGTAGATGTAATGAGTTAAAATGAGGTCACATTGAAGTAGGATGAGCACTTAATCCACTATGACTGATGTTATAAGACAGCCATGTGTAGGCAGAGATTCACAGGGAGAATGTCACATGAAGATGGAATATTGGAAGTTTGCACCTACAAGCCAAGGAATGTCTGGTCTGCCAGAAACTAGGAGAGAGTCAGTCATAGAACAGATTCTCACTCAGAAGGATCAACTCTGCTGACACCTTGATTCTGGACTTCTAGTCTCCAGAACTGAGAAATAATGCAATTCGGTTGTTTTAAGCTACGCAATTTATGGTACTTTGTTACGACAGCCCTAGGGAACTAATATACAGATACCTGAATCTAGCTATACTAAATTACTTGACATTACTAAACATATTTTTGCCAAGGCCTTGTGCCTTTGCATTGAGGTTAACTTTCCTTCTTAATCACCTATGTAAACTTCTTATTCCTATTAGACCCAAAGCATTTATCTCCTCTGGGAAAGGTTTCCTCATCTGAATGTCAATGAATTGTCTCTTATTTTTCAAAAGTATACATAACTCAGACTGAGCATTTAGTCACTCTTTATATCAATTGTCTATATATTTATGTCTCCCTCACTAGATCATGATCTCTCTGACAGGAGGCACTGTATTCACTCTACCCCCAGAGATTCACAACAGGGCTCATTAAATTTGTGAACAAATGAATACATTTGTCTCTAAGATTTAAAGTCTTTTTGTAGATAGAGGTTGAAGAAGAAATCAAAGTGACCACAATGGGCCAAGCCGTATTAACTAGAAGACTCATGAAGCCATCATTAGATATTTAGATATGCAGAGAGAGGCATTTGTAAGGGGAAAAAAAAAATGTTTAAATGGATCTGAGGTGAAGAAAGTATTGGTGGAAATGTGGAAGTAAAACTGAGGAAGAAGATTAAGAAGATTGTGTCACTGAATCCTTTTCTTCATTCCTTTCTTTTTTCCCTCCCTCCCTCCCTTCCTATTTATTCAACAACATTTAATTAAACATGAGCTTGACACTGGATGTACAATGATGAGAAAACAGACAAGGCAACTGTATTCATGGAGTTTAGAGTCTGGTAGGGGAGAAATTCATGTTTGCACTAAAATACTGACCTCTAAATTAGAGAACCCTGAGTTACTCTCTAATTGGAATACAGACAAATAGCCATACACATGATTTACACCCATACAGCAATATTAAAGAAAATCTGATAAGACAAGCACAATCATTCATTTTGACAGCCTCCATTCCATTCTTTGTTCATGTCTATAACTATTGTTATGGGCATGATACTGTTCAAAGTATTTTTATGAATTAAGTTTCAAATATTTATAGATAATCAATAATAGACATACCATATTAAGTGTTTAATCAATGGCTGTTGCTGTCCTTGTTATATAGGGTTTTTTTTTAATCTATTAAATTAGTACTTGGAAATATATTTCTTTGAGCAAAATAGGTAAAATTAATGGAACAGTTGTATGGCTTTAAATACACATTCTTTTTATATATTCAAAAAGATTTGCTCCAAGAACAATGATTTAACCTATGTACAATGTTAATAGTGTTAAATGTATTATTTATCATTTGGTGTTATCTTTAAAAAAATGGTTACTAATATTTTTAACTTAAAATTCACTTGTCAAGCTCACCTATACTTTGTCTGGTATGAAGATCTTCTCCTATAGATTAGTATTTATGCATTTTTAGCTTAATATTTTTACTTATAAATAGTTGTCTTTATCATTGATGCTTTGTCATGTTTCAGTGTTTCCCTTTGTTATTTTTTAAATTCCCTTACTTTATACAGAGCTTTTATTATGTATATATTCAAATATTTTAATGTTTTCATTTTATGTCCTATTAACATTTCAAAGCTTTGGAAGTTACCACTGAAATAAAAATATTCAGTTTTATTTTCTTCTAGCTTCTCTCTGATATTTGTTTTAATTCATTAATGCATTTCCACATCTTGATCTCCCAGCTCTTCTTGACTCACCCTGAGACTTACATATTAATTCTTCTCAAACTGCTTTGATCATGGTTACTGTTCTTATAAAGTGGCCATTGATCTACATCATGCCAAACTAAGCAGTTATTCATCATTTCTCATCCCCTTCCCTCAGTCTTTTCTTCACTTGCTTTCCATAATACTGCAGTCCCCTTGATTCTCTTCAATTCTCTGGCAACTCTATATTTTTGCTCCTTCTCCTAGGTGTCATGGCATCCCAGTCTTTATCCTTGACATTACTCTTTTCTTTACCTGTACACACTTGTTCATTCCCAGGGCTTTAAATACTAATCTGTGACTGAAATTTACACCTCCAGTCATCAACGGCTCCACTAGATTTGGATAGCTTCCATATAATAAATGCCTAATGGAGATCATGACCCTAAAAATCCAAACAAGGCTACTGATTCTTCCCCATCCCACCCAACTCATTGCCTCCAATAATCTTCCCTATCTTAGCAATTGTTACCACTATCGAGCCTGTTGTTCAGGTATGATCTCTGTTTCCTCTCTTTTATAACTCACATCTGATCTATGGCAGTCCTCTCATGTTCTCTGTCATAATGTATGTTAAATCTGATCACATCTCATCACTTCAAATGCTAACCGCTGGCTAGGAACTCCTTTGTCTCTGGCATGGACTTCCATATGATATAGCCTCCTAAATGCCTTCTTGTTTCCTATCTGGCTTCCTTTGGCCTATTTTCGACAAGTAAGAAGAGTGATCACTGTTAAATATGAACAATTAATCCTTTACATATGTTGGGTCCTTTATTTCTCACAACAACTCAGTAAGAGGATTACATTTACTTAGGTTATCCATTTCACAGATGAGGAAAATGAGTAACTGGCCCCAGATTATAGCTGGTTACTAAGAGATGGATTGAAACTGAGGCCATTTGCTTTCTTAACTCACACTATTACACACTTACACCTTTGTGGCTTTTCATCATTCATAATGTTAAAGTAAAGGGCAAAATGGAGACTAGACTTGATAATTCCCTGAGCAGGCAAAACAATTTAAGCCATGTAAGCAAAGCTAATTCTAGCTTATTTCATAAACATAAGCAAAACTTAATTATTTTTTTCCCTTTAAGATTGTATTTATTTAGAGAGAGAGTATGTGTGGGGGGGGAGGGGCAAAGGAAGAAAGAGAATCTCAAGAAGACTCAGCGCTCAACCTCAGGACCCTGAGATCTTGACCTGAGCCAAAATCAGGAGTTGGTCACTTAAATGACTGAGCCACCCAGGCACCCTCAGGTTATTTCTATAAATGCCCCTGATACTCAAAAGAAACTTAAGTCTTCTTAAAAATGGTATAAGATAATCACTTTTATCCAATCCCTGCTGTGTAGAAACTCCAGAGTAATAACTAATCACTATAAAAGTTAAAGAACTTCATTTTCACTTTGTAAGCCATCTTATAACACCATGCCTCTGAGCTTCATATCAGTTTTGAATCTAAAGCTCTCAGTTCATGAACAGTTCTGATATGCACAATAAACTTTCACCAGATACTATTTTACTGATCTGGTGGCTTTAATTTTGCTATTTTTATATTTTTGACAATACTCCTTATCATGATTTGGCCTCCACCATTTTACATAATTTTGCCCTGCTTCCATCTTTAGCTCATTGCTACCATTCTCCCCTCAATCTTTATTGTTCAAACACCACCAAGCTGGTGTCCATCTCAGGGCTTTTTGCTCTGTGACACTGTGGTTTCCTCCTAGTCTTCCAGATCTATCTATGGCTCAACGGACCCTAGCAAACCTGTCCAGAACAACCTTCGCTCCCAGGATTTTCCTGTCTCCATGCCTTCCCTATCTATGCCTTTATACCCCTGCCTCACCCTCATCACTGCCTGGAATTATTAAAATATGTTTGTTTAGTGTTTAACTGCATGAAATCAATATGTTAGCATGTTATTTTCTTTACAATCTTGATATCTATATTTTGAAATGATTTTACACTTATTTAAAATATGTTTTCAGGATGCCTGGATGGCTCAGTCAGTTAAGCGTCTACTGTCGGCTCAGGTCATGATCCCAGGGTCCTGGGATCGAGTCCCGCATCGGGCTCCCTGCTTAGTGGGGAGACTGCTTCTCCCTCTGCCTGCCGCTCTCCCTGCTTGTGCTCTCTCTCTCTGACAAATAAATAAAATCTTTAAAAAATAAAATAAAATATGTTTTCTATCTATTATACAATCTTGGTAGAGGTCAACCTACAAGAAAAATTATATACAGCTATCCTTATAGCCATGCAAAATGCCCATACAATGCTATTTCTATCATAGATATTTGAAAAAGGTATGCTTAATAAATGAACATATGAAAGAATGTTTTTAAATACATTTTTAAAATATCAAAGAAATGATTCTCATTTGGGATCAACTTTTCTCTCTGACCTGACAAATTCAGATTGCCCACCTATAACTTGATAGGAATATGTTATTTCAGGAAAAATAAAAGTTAATAAAAATTAGAAGTAATTGCCTTCCCTAATTCTCAGTGTCATTAATTACTTGTCTCCAGTTCAAGTTCAGCCAAGTGATAATTAACTAAAGTGCCATTATGCTAGTACATCCATTCTTGTTAGTTGATACCACTGTTTTAAAAAGAAGGTGAGTATTTTACTTGAATATGAATGGGGCCAATTTTTGCAAATCTTTATACTATGGTTCAATATTTAGCCCACAAATACATTTTAAAATATTCCATCTCTTCAAGGTTTTCGGATTCTTTCATTTCTTAAAATACTAGATGAGAGCATAGCACTTGTAAAGAGAGAAAGTAACATGTGGAAGTTTGGAAAAGCAGCAGATATGTGAGGCATGCAAAAATAATGAGGCAAGTATATTTGCTGATCTGAACTTCAATAGCAGACTGTTCTCCTGGGAAGGTGTTTTTAAAGACACTTCAATCATTTATGCTACTAGCCTTTGCTTTACTAGTGGGTGTTGCGTTGTTGGTTCTTTCTTTATTTTTTTTTCATTTTTCCTAAGTAGGCCAAGAGCACATATGTTTTAAACACAGGAAAAAATATGTGGGGTACTAAGTAATAAGGCCTTGATTTAAAAAATACACACACACAGACACACACACACACACACACACAGTATTCATGAGGATATAGTTTAAGACTTTAGTTACTCCCAGTGTAACCTCTGGGTTTACTGCATTCTCAGCAGAAAACCATCTGCATTCTCTACAATGTATGCAAATGATACCAACTGTTATTGGAGAAACACAACATGGTAAGCACATTATGTGTCAGGTAAGGGAAAAAGAAGTATTTTTCCTCTTGAATGTTAATCTCCATTCCTTCCTCATTCCTTGTTTTCTCTCCCCGGTAATAAATCTGTGATGTGAGAAGGGAAGCATTAACACTTTCAGGCCTCGGGAGCCCCATTTAACACCCTTATGTCTTTGTGTTTTCACTGGTTCTCTCAAGGTCCCTTCCCACTCCAGATTCCTGAACAAACGTATTACCTTCTTCCCTGTGTGCTTACAAAATGTCTATTTCTTAGCATTCCAGGGAGATTCAAAATAAAAAATAAAAATCTCCATCCAAGCCTGAGATTCTAGGAGTTTATAGATTTGAAGAAATGACAAAAGTAAACATTTATGAGGCGCCTGGGTGGATCAGTCGTTAAGTGTCTGCCTTCGGCTCAGGTCATGATCCCAGTGTCCTGGGATCGAGCCCCACATAGGGCTCCAGCCCCACGTCCGGCTCCCTGCTCAGCAGGAAGCCTGCTTCTCCCTCTCCCACTCCCCCTGCTTGTGTTCCCTCTCTGCTGTCTCTTTCTCTGTCAAATAAATAAAATATTAAAAAAAAAAAAATAAGTAAACATTTACTAGAAGGACTGACCAATGAAAAAAGGAGACATGGCAGAGTGGAGGAGAAGGCAAAGCTTGGTCATAGATTTATTGACAAACCAATCTTTTTCCTAGCCCATATGGGCCTTGAACCTTCCAAATATTTGGGCTATAGAAGTTCCCTTTTGATGAAGCTTGGTCTTTGCTTCATAAAACCCAGAGGCAAAGGAGTTTTCTACCTAGATGTTCAACAAAGGAACGGTTGCCAGAAAGTTATCAAATTCAGCAAAATATTTTTACGGTATAGCTTTAGCCCTACTTACATATTTGAGCACTTATTTAATCATAGAAAGGGATAATATCCTCCTACTCTTTAAGTACCCAAGCTAAAGCTGCACTTACTGATGAAATAAATGTAAACCTTTAAGTGATCCCCACATACCAGTTTGTTCACCTTTTTTTTAGTATACTAAGCTATGTAATTTCTTTAAAACTAAAAACGCTGTCATTCATGCTTGGCAGATGTTGTGAAGTTGGAGAATACCCATAAGTGTTCAAAAAATATATTCACTCTATGATAAATTTATTTGTTCATAAATGTCAGCTAGGCTTTTAAGCCTGTAGGAAGCAAAGCCTATAAAACTTTAAATTTTTATAAACTTTTAACTTTAAATGTAGTCTGGAGGCATACAAATTAAGGCTGCACCATGTAAAAATGTACATTTTTTTCCTCCCTCAGAGGTACTTCACTGCAAACATGCTATACAGTAACTCAAGTCATACGACCAGGCTATGTTTTACTACTTAGTTGTGTGACAAGGGGTTTAATCAGCCTGAAAAATGTTGACACCTCAAGATTTGTGTTAGAAAAGAACACAATGCCTGATCTTTGGAACTTGAGACTAAAAACTCACACTTTTCATTTAATAGAAAATTGGATAACTATACACCAGTAGGAATAGATGGTGCAGAAAAATTCAAATTAAATATGAAAGATGCAAATTGTCAAGTATTAGACTCTGCTATTACCCTTGATTTAATGAAGCCCAGTGTCTAGAGAAAGAGATCTCTAACTTGTCAGGTTGTTCTCCATAAAATGAACATTTTTCCTGCACCAGCTTGCACTTTCCAAAGGTTTATTTTTAATGTAAGCTCTACTTCCTTGAGGAAGCTATTGGAAACAAAACTCACAGACTCCTAAAATGCTTAGTAGTTGAACATATGAACGGACAATGATAAGTCAAATAATAAGTCAAATAATAAACATTTTGAATTAATTTCTTAAAATATTAAAGTACAGTTTTCTAATCAAATTTGATTTTCAAAATTATTAAATTCTGCTTTTCTCCGACTAATACAAGTGTTTCATAACCCCATTTGTTCATTTACTAAATAAAATTTGAAAGGTTACCATATGCCAGTCTCTCTTTGGATTTTCAAAAGCATTTGCTTCACTACCTGAGGGAAGGCATTATAGATGCTAACTACTCTGGAGATCCAGTGGACTTCTTTTTTTTTTTTTTTTTTTTTTTAAGATTTTTATTTATTTATTTGACTGAGAGAGGGAACACGAGCAGGGGGAGTGGGAGAGGGAGAAGCAGGCTTCCCGCGGAGCAGGGAGCCCGATGCGGGGTTCGATCCCAGGACCCCGGGATCATGACCTGAGCCGAAGGCAGACGCTTAAGGACTGAGCCACCCAGGCGCCCCTCAAGTGGACTTCTAAGACATTTTGCCATCCTGTATCTCCAGAAGGAAAGATATGGACCAATGACATCAGATAGGAGGAGTCCAATTCTAAACATAACCACTTAGTAGTTTTATGAACTTGGCCATTGGACACTGTGTCTCAGTTTTTTCATCTAGACAGTGGGGATTATAATGAGAGCTACCTCACAGTGGTGTTGTGAGGATATATGTAATGTGCTTAGCACAGTGCCAGATGTACAGAAAAGTGCCCACTAAGTAATAGCTAGTATTACTACTACTTACAGTAGTACTTGATACCAGCAGTAGTAGAAATTGCATTTAGGCTAATACATTTAATATATTTTGTATATGTTTTAAGATATACTTACTATACATACATAGCTGTGAACTACTTGTATTTTGTTAGGTTTTCACCTTCCAAGTAAATTTGTGAACTACTTGTATTTTGTTAGGTTTTCACCTTCCAAGTAAATTTGTACATACCCATACACACATAAACTTTTACTACTTGTATTTTGTTAGGTTTTGTGAACTACTTGTATTTTGTTAGGTTTTCACCTTCCAAGTAAATTTGTACATACCCATACACATACATATATGTACACATACGTGTGCATGCTTTGTGTGCTTAGAGACAGAGACAGAAATTCATTATTCATAATTCCAACATCTTGTCTTATTCTAGGACTCTGATCTTATTCTAAGAAACCCCAGTAGAGGTACATTATCTCACTCATGTTGACTGGTACAGATTAACCTAAATTGACAAAATCTGAATTGTTACCTTCTTTTAAAAAATGTAACAGTTATCCCCATTTAAAATTAAAAGTAATGTTACCTACGTATTACTCAGTAGCTATTAAATATTTTTATGTTTGCAAATATTAAAACTTCCACATAGATAAAATTATTAGCAATAAACTATAAGTTGTTCATCTTATGGATGGATGAATTATTTTTGTCATCATTAAGGGATATTCAACAACTTATTGTTTTAGAGATTCTCTATAAAATAGAGATTCTTTACAAAATGGTGGAGTATTAACATTACCCAAATCCATAGGAAAGGAAAAAAGATTTATATAAACAATAGCAAACCAAATTGCAACTACTAAAATTATTACAGATTCCATGGTGATGGAGCCTGTATTAATGAGGCTTAATTATGACAAGGATAATGTGATATGTTCTGCTTCCCAAAATAAAATTAATGCAAATTTTTTTGTACTAAGTTAGTTTTTTTACTTGAATAGACAAATTTAGTTAAGCGACTTCCTGTAAAGTACAGAAATAAAGGGGTGCCTGTGTAACTCAGTTGTTAAGCGTCTGCCTTTGGCTCAGGTCATGATCCCAGCGTCCTGGGATCGAGCCCCGCATCTGGCTCCCTGCTCAGTGGGAGCCTGCTTCTCCCTCTCCCACTCCCCCTGCTTGTGTTCCCTCTCTCACTGTGTCTCTCTCTGTCAAATGAATAAATAAAATCTTAAAAAAAAAAAGTACAGAAATAAAGTCAATGAAAGCATATAAATCAGGTGAGAAAAATATAACATGGTTTATGAGGCAAGGACAGTTTACTTTTACTTTGATACTTCTTCTTTTATTCAACCCATATTCTTAGAGTACCAATCAGGTAGCAAACAGTATGGTAGGTATTGAGGGTATAGCAGTGAACACGACAAAAGCCTGGCTGTTAGGCAACTGCAGAGTCCATACAAGAGTCACACAAGGACATCAGATCTTTTTCATTATTAAAGCAAATAGGAACAGCAAATAATGTTTCTATTACTTTAAAAATATTTAATCTACTTAATTCAGTAAACATATTAAGCTGTTACTATGTGCTTAGCACTCCGTCAGGGCACTTGAAGAATACAAAGTAAAATGGTCTCTGCCTAAGTCTTGCAAACTAGCAAAAACAATAGCACTGTGATAAAAAATAAAAAACAAAAAACAAAAAAAACTAACAATATCAAGAGATTATATGGTAAAGATAGAGGCATAACTAATTAAATTGTGAAATGGGCAGGAAAATGCCAGACCATATCTATGTGTAGAGAAGCAAAACGGTTTCATTCAGATGAGTAGAAAGAGATAGGAGAGAGAATTTAAATAAAGGTAAAGCCTGAGCTGTTTTCCCACAGGTCCTCTGAAACTCAGGGAGAATCCTTCCTGTCATCTTAGCTTCTGCTCATTTACCAGCAACCTTCAGTGTTTCGGTTTGCTCTTGCCTGTCTCTGATCTCCGTCGTTGTCACCATTTGGCATTCTCCATGTTTCTGTCTTCATAAGGCCATCTTTAAGGGCAATCATGTTGCATCAGGGGCCACTCTATTTCAATATGACCTTACCCTAATTATTTCTGCAAAGACCCTATTTGCAAATAAGTTCTCAATCCGAGGTCCTGAAAATGAGAACTTAAATATATCATTTTTAGGGGGAACACATTTCAACTCATAGCAAAACCTAATATAAAAAGTGTCTATTCAGACCAAACTACATTTAAAGAGAGATGAGCAATTCCAATTGTATAAAGTATAATGTTGGGGGGAGGGTGAATTTGTATGACACCTTTGGAAAGCAATCACATGGACTATATTAAAGAACATTAAAATATTCATACATTTTAGCCCAAAGAAATAATCCTAAATACAGAAAAAGTACTCTACACAGAGGCTTTTATAGCAGTCTTACTGAAATTGAAAAAAATACAAAAGTTAAGCATGTAAAAATAGGGAAATACTGGGTGAATTTTAGTTTATCTAATTCATCAAAAACCATACTACAGAAAATTAAGTTTAGAAAAAATTCATTACATGGGAAATATTTCTATCAATTGAAATTTAGCTGCAAAATTATATATGTCATCAACTATGTAACCAAAAGTAAATTTTAAAAACTATATTAAAATGTAATGGAAAGCAATGCACCAAAATGTTTATTATGGTTCAATTAGGTAATGAGAAATTAGGAATTATTTTTTACAAAAAATTCTATATTTTAATATTTATTTTTAATAAAATTTATTAATTTTATTGTATATAAAATGTTTATTGATAAAACATTTTTCAAAAAGTTTTGTGAAATTATAAATGGTAAACAAAATGTTATAGCTCTCATATTTGTTAATAAAGAATAAGCATTGTATGAGCAAATCAATTTCTAGATAAATACCCTAAAGGAATTATTCTTCATGTATACAGGGAAACATGTAAAATTGACCATTGCAGCATCATCCTAATAAAACTGGATGCAACACAAATGTCTATCAGGAGGAGAATGACTAAATAAATTGTAATATATTCCTACCACAGCAGAGAGGATATACACAGCAAAGAGGATTCATTCTAGTGAATGAATTAGATCTACACTTTGAATATATGCTGAAAATAACAAGTAGAATTTATAATTATATATAGAAATTACACATGGTTATATAAAGTTATATACAGAGTTCTTCAAGAAATAGAACCAATGGGAGAGATAAATATATATAGATATATTCTCCTATATGGATTTATTTTAATGAATTAGTTCATGTGATTAAAGGAGTTGCCAAGTCCAAACTGTAGGGCAGGCTGGCAGTCTAGAAATTCAGGCAAGTTGATGTTATAGTCTTGAGTCTAAAATTTGTAGACCAGGCTGGCAGGCTATATTTATATTTTATAGTCTTGAGGAATAATTCCTTCATCTCCAGGGATCCTGTTTTTGTTCTTAAGACCTTCAAATGATTGGAGATCTGCCCACATTATTGAGGGTAATCTCCTTTTAAAGCCAACTGATTGTAAGTGTTAATTACATCTAGAAAATAGCTTCACAGAAACATCTAAACTAGTATTCAATCAATAACTGAGCACCATAGCCTAGCCAAGTTGGCATATAAAATTCACCATCATTCATTTATTCAACAAATATAGTTTAAGGGGCTACTATGTGCCAGGAACATCCTGCCAAACAGACAAAAATTCCTGGCCTCATGGAGGCTTTGGTTGGAGGCAGACCATAAAAAAATAATTTGTTAGTATTGTAGAGGATAGGTGGTATGGAAAAAATAGAGAGAGATAAGGGAGATTCAAAGTGATGGAATGGTGTTTGAAAGGGTCTTACATAGACATAATAGACATCACTGAGGTGACATTTGAGCAAAGACTTCAAGGAATATAATGGTTTATTATTCAGCTTTCACTGAGTAATGTTGTATTAACAACCCCCAAGTCACCATGATTTAGAAAATCTAGTGTGTATTCCTCAAGACCTTCATGGATCAGCTGTAGCACTGGTTTAAGTTGTTTTAAATCCAGGAAACAGGTTGAAGCAGCCACCTCTATCTGGAGCATGTCATTCCCATGTCACAGAGGAAAAAAAAAAAAAAAAAATGGTGGAATTGCAAAATGCCCTTAAATGTCCTTCTTCTTGGAATGGCATCTGTCATTTCCATTCACCTTGCATTGGCCAAAGCATGTAATTTGATCAAACCCAATAGCAATTCTCTAAGAGTACTTATCTCAAGAGGAGTCTCAGAGTGTGTTTGGAACCAGTAATATCATTTTGTTTCCCTCCCTTCCTCACATAAAATACACTTCTCCCACCCACACAAAGGAAAACAACCCAATCATGATAATCTGGATGAGGGCCATTCATGGTTTTCTTGATCAAGAGATCTAAGACCTGGGCGCCTGGGTGGCTCAGTTGGTTAAGCGACTGCCTTCGGCTCAGGTCATGATCCTGGAGTCCCTGGATCGAGTCCCGCATCGGGCTCCCTGCTCGGCGGGGAGTCTGCTTCTCCCTCTGACCCTCCCCCCTCTCATGTGCTTTCTCTCTCATTCTCTCTCTCCTAAATAAAAAAAAAAAAAAAAAAAAAAAAAAAAAAAAAGAGATCTAAGACCTGAAGAGTCCCGTTATCTATCCAAAAAACACTACGTGCAATGGTTGAATGTAGACAGCTAACCACAATAAATATTCCCACTGGAACAGGGTGAGAAGGAGAAACAGACAATCCTCACTGATCTGTAGCAACCCTGAAATCTCCCCAGGGAGATACTGCAAAGGACCTTTACCCTGCAGGAAGAGAAGGTTCATCAATTAGGCCCTGTTTCTGTTCCCTTTAAAGTAGATCCTCAGTCCATTATTCTGTTGGTAGCAGGTCTCCCTCTGGGAGATCTTTCCTTCTCTATTTTCCTCCTCAGTCTCATCTGAAGAGGATATTGGAGAGTATGTTCTCCCAGAGGAACACACAGTTTTCTCATCTTCCTTTCTGTCTATAAAGTTTAGAAGCCCAAAGTTTAAGTCTCAGGGAGTCACAATGTATTTTAAATCCAGACTAATGACTCCTTTGGCAGGACAACTCTTTCACAAGCTTAGTTAGCTTTTCTTCTTCTACTCAGCTTTATATGTTAGTAGCGTAGCCACAATTATTCTTTGCCAGACTTAATTGTAGGTAACTTGAATTTACCAAGCTTTGTTGGGAAAGCCATGCCTTAATCTTTTTTTTTTTTTTTTTCCCTTGAGGCATTTTGTCTAAGTTAAATTTTTTAGTAGTCACTACCTTAATCATTTTCGAGATTTTAACAGTGTTTAAAGGCAACAATTCTAATTTAGTTCTTGCAGAAGAGATGGAGTTTACATTAGCCTTTGTTTTCAAAGGCTCTCCCAGTTTTATTATTATTATTATTATTTTATCTGATGGAAATGAGAAATTGTGCCAGCTTCCAAACCTGGAAGCTTTGGGAATTTCTGAGTTTTCTGTATTTCTATATTCATTTTTATTGGCAAGGTAGCCAATTATTTTCTGATTTCACATTTTGCTAATATTGCCAGATAAAAGCAGCCCATGTAAACCAAGGCACTCTAGCAATACTCTGTTTCTTACCAAATGCTTCAGCACCGCATAACACTGTAATCCCTTGCTGATACTCCAATAGTCTCCTGTGCACCCATTAGCAACAGGGAAAGTCAATATGAAGTATTCTTATGTTTGTTTAATCAGCACCCCAATGCTTGGTAACACTATGTTAACTTTCATTAAGTATAATACAGTAACAAAAATCCCAATTTCAAGGGCTTCCAACAGCAAACAGCAAATATTTCTCTCTTGTGTTACAAGCGTCTGATGGGTCAACTGTTTTTCTGCTCTCTGTTGTCTCATACTGGGCCATAGGTCAAAGGAGCAGCCCCTGTCTGGATCATGCAGATCTCAGAGCAGAGAGAAGAGATCCAAGATAAATTATACAACAGCTCTTAAAGCTCGCGTGTGGGAAAGGCATATAGCACTCTGTTCATTTCATTAACCAAAGCAAGTCACGTATCCAAATGCAGTAGCGAAGTACCTTCTTATTAAAGCAGGAAATGTTAGGGCAACTCTAACTGTCTGCACAGGGAGAGAGCAGTGCAGATATCTGGGGCAAGAGACTTTCAGACAAAATGAACAGCCAGTGCAAAAAGTGGCTTTGTGGGCTTTGTAATGACTGGCTTTTAGAGTGAAGGAGGAATTTTGAGCCAAGAAGTGACATGACTTTTTATTTTAAAAGAATCACTATAGCTGTTATGAGTAGACGGAAATGGACAAAAGGCATTAGTAGGGAGACAAAGTAGAAGGATATTCTATCAAATTGATAAAGTGATGCCTTGGACCACGGTACTAGACATGGAGGTGTTGAGATATGGTCAGATGTTTTGAAGTGGAGTCATGAGGTCTCTGACTAGGCTTGATAGGAGATGTGAGAGAAAGAAAAGTCAAAGTTAGATTCAAGATCTAGCTTCCAACTTGCAAATGGAAAGAAGTTGACATTAAGTGATAGGGAAGATTGTGGGTAGAGCAGGTATAGGGAGATTAGGAGTTCCACTAACATACAAGTTTGAGATGGCAATTAGAGATCTATGTGTAGAAGTTTGGAGGGAAGAAGGAAAATGTTAAAATGTAGGAGTTTATGAGTCTATAATTTTATTTAAAACATAAGACTGAATGAAATCACTAACTTGGGGAGATTAATTAGAAAAGATGACAAAGTCACGCCAATTTTTAGACATTCAGGAGAAGAAAATGAACAAGGAAGCAAGATTTAGCTTACAGGAGGAAAGCAAATAGTGTGTGATATGCTGAAAGCTAAGTAATTAATGTGTTCAAGGTGGCAGGTGTGATCAAATGTATCAAATGATGCTGCTAGATTACTTCAGAAAAAACTGAGATTTACTTACTGGCTTTAGTGATTTAGAAGTTATTGTGACCTTGAAAAGAAGTTATGTGTATCATGGGCGGCTGAAACCTAACAGGAGCAGTTTTAAGGAAGAACAAAAGAATGGAAACATCAAATATAGATAATATGTCTAGGAGAGAATGGAATGGGCCTGGGATAAATTTCATAGTGGATTTCAACTTCACGTAAAATGCTTTATTCTTTCTTAAACATTGAGAACAATGTTCTAACATTTGTTAATTTCAGGAAAATGACACATAAGTGTTTTATAGTATGCTTTATCCTTTTTATTTAAAAGAAAAAAAGGTTAAAAAAAAGAAGAAGAAAGGGAAAAAGGTAAAACAAAGACAATGAGTCCTTTTAGAAAAGACTTAAAGTCAAACTTAGGAATTTGACGACTGCTTAGAAAATCATGTAAGGAGAGGAAAAATACTTTAATTTGGCAAAGACTGACACGACGATTATCTCTTTCTTTGTCAAAAATCTGTAGAGACTAATTACAGATATGGTGGGAACCCAAGTCCTGGGACAAGTTGAAGGATGGATTGCGATTTATAAAGGTGAGAGGTAGAAAGAAACCAAGCAAGATGGATGACATGCATATCTTTTATGAAGTCTGGGATTGAAGGCCTGTGATGAAATAAATGATCTGTGAGCATCAGGGAGGTATAATGTTAGAAATCAAAAGGAGAGTCAAACAGATTAACTGAGTCAAAAGTTGAAGGTAATTCCAGACTGTATGGGAGGAGGGAGGGGGAGTCACAGATAGAGAAGGTGTAGGAGATGTTAACACTGGACAGATGAACTGTCCTAGACAACAAACATGACCCTCAATATGTTAACCCTCCACCCTTACTTCATACACAAAACCAAATTGCCTCTGGAAAACTTTATGATGCTAAACATTTCTTTGAATTTAGTCAGAGAGCTTCTGGCAATTTTGAAGTAGGTTTATTTATCTATAAAGAACAAGTTATAAATATAGATTTTCAATAAGCCCCTTCGAAGCAATTACTTTGTTCTTACATGTCCCCACTCCACCCCCTTAATCTAAGCTCAAAAAGTAGAAGGGGTTCAGTATATACTCTTCAGTGAACAGTGATGTTTGCATAGTCAGTGGATAAACTTTATAAACAAGTGACTTTAGGCATGTATATAACATCTTGGTGAATTAAATTACATTTAAATACAAAAGAAGAAATTGCTTTTCTGAGGACTCTGTTGAATCCCTTCTTAGGAGAGTATACACTTATGAAATAAAATTTTACCCATGAACTTATATTGTGTATACGTGAGTATTTTTTAATTTGCAGATATAAGGTAGTTCAAAATTTGAAGTATTAAATATTTTTCTGAAAAGAAGCAAAAAAAAATATAAAAAGTGACTTTGGGGATCTTCAGACAGTTAAGTATAATCAGTAAGAAACAATGTAACAAAACTAACCACTATATTGATACTTTAATGACACAATAAAATTGCTTAATATAATTGATTTTTCATTCCAATGCATCATTTTAGAATTAAGTCCACTGTATCAAATCAAGAGTTAAGTGGAAAATGTTGAAGTTAAATAGAACAGGTTTTGTTGAGATCCAGGAAGCTTTTTAAAAAAATCTAAAGGTTGGGGCACCTGGGTGGCTCAGTCGTTAAGCGTCTGCCTTCGGCTCAGGTCATGATGCCAGGGTCCTGGGATCAAGCCCCTTGTCGGGCTCCCTGCTCTGCGGGAAGCATGCTTCTCCCTCTCCCACTCCCCCTGCTTGTGTTCCCTCTCTCGTTGTGTTTCTCTCTGTTAAATGAATAAATAAAATCTTAAAAAAAAATAAAAATAAAAAAATAAAAAAATCTAAATGTTGTATTATATTTGAATATTTTCCTCCTGAATATTTGGGAGTATTACTATGCAAAGATCAGCCTTTTAAAAGTTTTAAACTGTTACCAACAATGATCTCATTTTATCTGATATTTTTGAAGAACTCTTAATACTAAATAAGATGAGCAAACCTTTAATTTGACATTTCTTGAATTTAAATATTCATAAGGTGATTGATATTTAAACATCATTTCATGAAGAGCTCAATTTCAATGAACCAATCAATGTATCAAATTCAGATGTATTTCTTTGGGATGATGAGGGTACCGGTAGAAGAGGAAAACCAGTTTGTTTTTATTAGAAAATAGATTTTAAGTATATACTTATCTTAACCTATAAAACTTGAATTTAATAGATGAATCATTTTTTTCTATAACTAAAAATAATATTTTTCTCTGTATTACAATATTTGCTAAATATCTTATTGTATTTTAATTGAAATATCTTTGGCTGTACAAATTAAATAGACATTTTGGCTTCGGGAGAAAACTTTGCTATATTTAAATTCTTTGTTTTGAGAAGGAAAAAAAGTGAATTTTACGAAACAAAAGTATCCTCTCAACCTTGCACATGAACTTCATATATGTTGCCCTTAATAAAAATAGTATTATCTGGAAACTAAGAATGTACATTTGTTTTAAGGCCACAAAAATTCATGTAAGGACAGGAGCTAGGATATGAAATATAACTCAAAAGTGAGATTTTTTTTTTATAACCAGTTGCAAAATGATTTAGTATTCAAAATCTTATTTAATTTTTTAAGCTGATAGACAAGCTGTTTTTAACTCAAAATTCATATTTTGGAGATTAAGAAACCTCAATCTTTACCCTTTAACTAAAATTAAACATTATACATATATTTTGTTGAATAAGAGAAAGTACTTCAAAATTCAATGTGTAATTTTGAATAGGATAAATAAAAAAATTCTGAAATCAATAGGTATAGGATGAATTTTCAAATACAAATGGTGCTTAGAAAACTGCTAACTTTTGAAAGGTAAAAGCATCACCTTTATTATACAAAATGTAAAATGCGAAGTATTAAAATTATTACCTCCCTGAAAGAATAGATGTTATATTTGTTTGCTTGGATGAAAGGGAAGATACATCTAAACATAAAAAGCAAATGAGGAAGCTATAGTATAAAAGATGAATAGATTTTTAATATCTAGGATGTGAAACATTCTAGATCAAATACTATCAGAAACAAAGTAAAAAAAAAAAAGACAATCCTAATTCATGAGAAGATATTTGCAACTTTCTGGACAGAGACTGAATGTTATTACTATAAAGTAAGCTTTCATAAATCAATAAGAAAAAGGAAATAGCTTACGAGGAAAATATTCCAAAACAAGATAGATGATTAACTAATTAGTGTTATCAGTGGCTCATTAGTAGTGATAATATACAACCTTGCAAAAGTAAATGAAGGACAAAATAAAGTCATAACTGGGAGCACTCCTAACCACTTCTGGTTTGGCATTGCCCGGTTAGAGTCCATTTTTGCTCAAATAAACGTTAAGAATTTTTAATGTGCCTCCGTTTATCTTTTAACAGTTCTGGTATCAGAAGACGTAACATAAGGAGACCCTGATGACCCCCAGGTATAGGGATCTGCTGAGCCCCTTGAGCTCACTGCTATCTCACTGCCTCTGGAGGTAGTGGGTAAAAGTCCCTCTCAGATCCTGGACCCTAGGTCCATGGCTTTTTCATTACGAACTTTGACACTTTGAGCATTTCTTTATCCAGATTGGATCTAGAAACTGGCCAGAGTTGGATCCAGGGTCAGAGTGGAGCCAGTGTAAGACCTTGGGTGAATAAAATTTTGTTGCAAGGCTGAACAAGCCTTTGTTTTCCTGATTGCTGTCCTCTTTTCCTAATTAGATAACATCTGGAAATTACTCTGTTTGAAACATTGGTTTAAAATGAGAGATTTTTTTCAAATTTGCTTCATATTTAAAACTCAGGAAAAGGCTTTGCTACATCCTTCTCTACCACAGCTTAAGTCTCAAGCCTAGTACTCATGGCAGGATCAGATCAGCAGCATGAGAACAACTTGGGAGCTTGTTGAAACACACACTGGGTCTTGGGCTCCACCCCAATCCAGGGCATCAGGCTCTACATTTTAAAAAGATCCAGGGTAATTTTTATGCACATTGCCACTTGAGAAGCACTTTTCTCAAACATTAAGAGGAAGTCAAAATATATCTAACTTCTCTCGTAGAGAATTTAACAGTAACAATTATTTCAGAAAAAAAATTTAAAGTTTAAGATTAATTTATGAGGTTGGAGTACTAATTGGTACAATCCTTTTGACTTGATAATAATATCAGTAATCTTAAAATAGTTGCTCTCAGACCTAGTAGCTACACTTCTAGAAATGTTCCCTAAAGAAAGAATCCGATCCAGTGAAATGGTAAATGCTTTGTGTACAAAGATATTCTATGTAGCTTTATCTGAAATAGCAAAAAAAGAAAAAAGAAAAGAGAAAAAGAAAAGAAACTAAATGTTCAAAAATAGAAACATAAGTAAATTATAGCAATCTACCAGGTAAAATTTTATATGATAACCAAAGTCATATTTTTTAAAAATTATATTTTAAGTCATTCTTAATCCATTAAAATAATGTTAACATCTTCTATTTCTAATATTATTACTTCAGTTGCTTTCTTTTTTTACTTGTCTTTTTTTTGTAAGTTTATTTATTTTTTTAGTAACCTCTACACCCAACGTGGCACTCAAACTCACAACCCTGAGATCAAGAGTCTTATGCTATTCCTACTGAGCCAGCCAGGGGCCCTGTTAATTCTTCTCTCATCCTTTATTTCCAACAATCCTGTCATTTTGTTTTAGATGTGTTTTTGTAAAGTTAAATTTTTGTTCTTGTTTACCCAATCTGAAAGTCTTTCTATAAATAGGTGAACTAAACTCATGAGTCTGGGGGCACCTGGGTGGCTCAGTCAGTTAAGCATCTGCCTTCAGCTCAGGTCATGATCCCAGGGTCTTGGGATCGAGCCCCACATCCGGCTCTCTGCTCAGCAGGAAGCCTGCTTCTCCTCTCCCTCTGTCTCCAGCTCTGCCTACTTGTGCTCTCTCTCTCTATCAAATACATGAATAAAATCTTTAAAAAAAATAAAAATAAAAAAATAAACTCATGAGTCTGAAAACATTTTTTATAAAAACCATTCCTAGCTCTTAACTCCTACAAAACAGGCTATGGACTTATCCACACATGGGTTAAAGTGTAACTGATTCAAATTAAACAAATGTAGCTAACACTTTTACAGAAGTTTTCATATACTAAACACTGTTCTAAGAAACTTACATATAATTCATTAATAGTTAATGGTAAGAACTATCATTATTCCCCTTATACAGATGAAGAAACTGAGGGACAGAGGCCTGCCCAAGGTCACACAACTAATGATGAAGCTGGAATTTGATCCTAAGCCCTCTGGCTCCAGAATCTTCAGCTTTGATCACTGTAGTATATTACCTCTAATTGATTAAAGACTGAAGCATGTGTTTTACTATCTCCTTACGATCTAATGTGACTTCTTTTTTACAAATGATTAGTATTATATTGCTACTGTAACAGATTGTCACAATCTTAGCAGCTTAAAACAACACAAATTTACTCTCTCACATTTCTTTAGTTGAGAAATCTGGTGAGTTCAGCTGGGCCACCTTATTGGGGAATTACAAAGCTGATATCAAGATATGACGAGGTTGCATACCTTCCTGGAGGCTCTAGGATAGATCTACTTCTAAATTCATTCAGGTTGTTGGCAGAATTCCATCTAGGTGTAGGAGTAAAGTGCCCTTTTCTTTGTGGGCTGTCGGCCAGTAATTATGCTCAGGTTCTAGAGACTCCACAATCCTTGGTCACCCCTCCATCTTCAAGGGCTAGCAATGAAGGGTTGAGTCTTTCTCACCCTTCAAATCTCTCTACATACCTTCCACCCCTTATCTCTCTTTTCTGGCTTCCTCTTCTGCTTATAAGAGCTCGAGTGACTACATTGGATCCACCTGGATAACCTAGAATAATCTCCATATTTAAGTTGATTAGGGACCTTAATTCCATCTGAAAACTCCCTTCACAGAAGTACCTGAATTAGTGTTTGATTAAATAACGAGAGAACAGGAAACTTGAGGACACATCTTAGAATTCTGTTTATCTGGCTTTCTTTTTCATTTCTCTTTACTTTCCCTGAGTTTCCAATCTGGAAATGCAGTCTTTTAAAATATTTATTCTGCTTTTGGTATAAGTTAATTTTCCTAGCAGGAGAGCTACAGAAAACTCATTTCATCTGCATTTGGGCTGCTTATCTTAATAAGTCCTTTCCCATCAGATTTTTAACTGTATTTTATAAACATATATTTTCAGGTGCCTGGGTGGCTCAGATGGTTAAGCGTCTGCCTTTGGCTCAGGTCATGATCCCAGGGTCGTGGGATCGAGTCCCGCATCGGGCTCCCTGCTCCTTGGGAGCCTGCTTCTCCCTCTGCTTCTTTCTCTCTCTCCCTCTCTCTGTCTCTCATGAATAAATAAATAAAATCTTTAAAAAAAAAACATATATTTTCATTTCCCATAGGTTTTTGAGATTTAGGGAAAATACTTTTAGCTTATTTTGCTTACCTAGTCAGACCATTATATTGAATTTTCTTTTAATTGAACAAACTATATAGTAACATTTTAAATTGGCAACATGATTTACCTATGTTCATGGTTTTGTCATATAACTATTTTTGCATATTACTTTGCAATTCTCCATGTTTATATTTTACATAACGGCAATCACAATGTATAGAGTACTTTCTTTTTCTTTTCAGTCTCAAACTGTAATTTGAAACTGATAATTTCACTCCTTCGTGAACTTTCCAATGACGAGGGAAGGTATACCTGAGAAAGGAATTTACAACCTTCAAAGCATAGTATAAAGAGTTCCTGGGACCAGGGTCCTGTCAACTTATCCTCCCCAAACATCACTTCTACTATTTGACCCTCATATATTACATTCCAACATAATGAGAAATTTGCAATTCTCACCTTTGTACACATGTCATCTCTCTGGCTTCATTTTCTTCTGCTGACTAGCTCCTATTTGCCTTTCAAGACTAAGCTAATGTGTCACTTCCCTTCAGGAAATTTTCCTAGTCCAGGTTAAGTGCACCCTTAAAATTCTTTGCATACTTTTATCAGGGCATTTTTAAAATATTCAGTTATAATCATCTGATTATTTCTACAGCTCTCACACAGACTAAAATTCTTTTTTTTTTTTTTTTTAAGATTTTATTTATTTGACAGAGAGAGTCACAGCAAGAGAGGGAACACAAGCAGAGGGGGTGGGAGAGGGAGAAGCAGGCTCTCCGCCGAGCAGGGAGCCTGATGCAGGGCTCGATCCCAGGACCCTAGGATCATGACCTGAGCTGAAGGCAGACGCTTAACGACTGAGCCACCCAGGCACCCCCAGACTAAAATTCTTGTGAGAAAAGCCTGTGCCCTGCTAGTCATTTTACTTGGGATGAGCTAGTGAGTTAAGACAACATAGGTTTATTTCCTCTTCACACTACGGGCACATCATAGGTCAGCTGGAGGCTCTGTTTCATGCACTTTTTACTGACAAAGTCACCATCATCTTTAAGGTTACCAGCTGTCATGGCTTTGTGAAGTGTAAAACTCATAAAACACCTCCCTGACCTGACACACATGTTATGTCTGCTCACCTTTCATTGCCAGAGAAAGCACATGGCCATCTGAGGTAGTGGGGGTTATGACTTCAATATACAAATTTTCGGGTTGGGGGACACAATTCAATTCATAACAGTATGTAAAATGATGTCTCTGGCACATGTCATATCTTTCTTGGGTTAGTGACTAAATCATGCCTGTTCTCATTTCTCTGTACAATCTTTATAACCTTTGATTTTAATGGATAAGCAATGTATTTTACTTCTGGGCAGAGTAAAACAATATTTATAATTGTTCACTGTCATAGAAAAACCACAATTAGCACTTTATCCTTAGAGTTTTTTCCTTTCCCAGTTGATCTTTTCTTAGGCTAATTTCCCTATGATGAAATAACTGGGTATAAATTAATTTAAAACTTAAGATTTCAATATGCATTGTGAAAAATGCTTTCTGAAAAAAACAGGTCTGCTAATTAGTAATGTCACTGGCAGTGATTAACACAGTAGTTTTGGCCAAAATCATATTGCTATCATTAATTATGTTTCCATATTTACAAAATAGTATTCTAAATTTGCTTCAAAATGGATTTTTTACTACCTAGATGACATTTTCCCATATATTTTTTCACTCTTCAATTAATCTCTGCCTTCTTCACCATACTGCACCTGTTTCTGCTCAGCATTGTCTTCCCAGAACCCAATAAGGCAGCATGTTTTATGGACTCATGCTGTGGTTAGAAGAACAACCAAAATACCAGGGAATGAATGCTGACTCCATCACTTAATGTCAGTGAAATCTTGGGTTAGTTCCTGTCCTTACTTCCTATGCTTAGTTTCCTCATTTATAGAATGGGAATCATACTATTCCTTACTTCATAGGTTTCCTCTGAAGATTAAATGAGTTCATGCATACCAAATATTTAAATCAAAGCAGCTAAGATGGTAAGCATTCAGTAAATATAGAATTTTTATTAAAATGATTATCCTATACAATTTGGATATTAATTATTTTTTTAAAAATTGAATTAAATCTTTCCAGAGTCTAAAATCGAATGTTTTTCCTCCTCCAACTGTTTATTGCCAATTTTGAGTGTTTTTAAAAATTAAATTTATTGAGGTATAAAGTATATACAATGAACTGTACCATCTTTAATTGTGTATTTTGATGGGTTTTGAAAATGTATACACCCATGTAATCACCTTCAAGATTAGAAAGACATCATCATTCCTAAAACATTCCCTGTACTCCCTAACAAACAAGCAGTCAACGCTCCCCTTGTCTTGCCCCAAGTGACCACCAATGTGCTGTGTACTCCCTCTTTCCCAAAACTCTGGCTTGCAGCTTTCACAGTGACCTCAGCCTCCCTGTGCTCAGATCCCCATCTCCTCAATTTAATCCACTGGACTTTCAGATTCCTCCCCCTCATCCTACAATTCAAAAAGCTATTAAATAGAAAGCCAACGTATAATAGAACACACCTTATTTGTTCCTTTCTTTCAAGGACAGTCTGAAAATCACAGTTACATGTATTTTGTCCTACCTCCTAGCTTTTTCAATAAGTTAAGTCTAGTCCTTGTTAAAACATCATGGCTATTAATGGAACAGTATGATACTTGTTTAAAGAGTTTATGTTGTAGTAAATGATATGTTTACAATGCCAAAAAATCGAGATTCATCCACAGGTATGAGAGAGTTCAAAGGCACACGTCTTAACAACCAAACCATGCAACACCCTTGGTCTAGATAGTTTCCTTACGTAAACGTGAAAATACTTATTTCCCATGAAAATTTAATGAACTAAGATAATTTGTTCCCCAGTCATGTCACTTAAAGAGCATATTATGCTATCAATAAAAATTGTACTAAAAATATTTGATGTTACATTAAAGATTTGTTAAGAATTGATAAAAAATATTTAAATAGATATTACTTTAATTTATATTTAAAATCCTAATGTCTCTGTTCCTCATCATTATGCCAAATGAAACTTTATCTGCAATCACATTTTGACTTATACTTCTTAAATAATACATGCTATTGTGTTATTTATTTATTTTATTCATCTATTTCCCTTGCCTCCATTCTACTTCAGGAACTTTCTATAGTAGTGAAATTTCATTGCAATAAAAATATGGTTGGTCATTCATCAGATAAGAAAAAGTAAATAGAAATATATAAAACATGAACAATGGTCTCTAAAGAAATCATATGCCATCTAACCACTCACGGTGTTTGAACAAAAACAAACTCAATTCAATGCTCTCAAAATCTATTCAACACACGCATATATATTTAATATATGTATTTTTGTTTTTTCCAGTTAACACTTCCCAGTGCCTAGAACAGTACTGGTAGACCACAAGTACCCAATCAATATTTCTATTAAATTATTACTATATGAAAGAGGAGATAGAAAGTAAAAAAATAGAAATATCCAAACTTATAGAATATGTATTCAGTAGTATGCCCACATTATTACATAAATTGAATAAAAATGTTTTGTTTTGATCACAATTTGGGTAATTGATTAGCAATGGCAATGATTCAAAAGTAAAAATTGGCTAAAGGGCTGTCTTTCTAAATTGCCATATTCATTATAAAATAGTGTTTATAAATGCAGTTAATTCCATAGTTGTTCTTTTGGTTCTTGAATAAATTTAATGGAACCAATAGCATATTTTCTTGGTTTTAATTATGCACAGTGTGTATTTTTGATGTTGCCAATTTTCCTAAATAATAGCAAATGTTGCCTTTTACTCAATAGCTTGATTTTGTGCATTACATGCTAAACATTTTCTTTTTCCTATAGCAACTATTAAGCATACTGACACTCACACTGTTCCAGCATGGCCAGGCATCCCTGGGATGCCTTTAGTAAGAACATAATTTTTAAGTGTTCACTTTAAATATATATATATATAACTTATGTTAAATATTAAAACTAAACACCCCTAATGGAAATTTGTGAGAAAATATGGTGGAAACCTATGTAGTACTGACTTTTAAAAATGTCTGTGCTTCTTTCAACCCTGTATTCTTTCTTCTCTTTTACTGTTTATTCAAATATACTTGCATGTGTCTGTATGTGTGGTATGTGGGTCAGTGTATGTGTATGTGTTTGTGTGTATCTGTGTGTGTGTATGCGTGTGAATGTGCATCTTGGAGACATCCAGTTTTATTATGACTCCAGTATTCAAGGCATCATTCTTACAAGATGCCTTATTCTACAGAAGTCATGGTGTTATTGATGTTTGTTGAATTAAATGAACTGATGTACTGTTACTCACTATACTGGTTTATACCCTTCCCCAACCCCCAAAAAACAAAAACGTTCTCTCCATCTTGATTTCTTTCTCTCTCACATATTCATTCACAGACTAGCTAATAAATGTGCACGTAAAGTTAATCTATTACATACATTTAAATACTTTTTTATGGTGTCTTCTGAATGATCATTCATTCCCTTTGCTTCCTGAATGATTGGAACACTATATGAGCTACATAAAACCCACAGGAAGTAGGTATATTTCAAATTAACTAGGATGACCTTTTTTTTCTCAAGTAGCATCAAGAATTGTTGACAAAGTCTAGACACAATTTTACTTTAATTACTCTTCCTAAATGCAACTCTCCAACAGGCTTTCTAAAACCATATCTGTAAATGTCATGGTCAGTTGTGTGAAAACATTTACAAATGGCTTTGTTCCATGGGAGGCAGGTGTCAGGAGGAGGAAAAAAGAAGAGCTTTACCAAAGTCTCAAAATGCATGCCAGGTTCCCAGTGTTGGAGGAGGCAGAATCATAATTAAATTGGAATGCAAAGTGGCAATGTGGTTCAAAGATAAAGTTAAAATAAAATAAAAGGGATGGTTGTGTGTGGATGGGTTAAGACTAGACATTTTGTAATTAAAATATGATAGATGATAGATTAGATAGCTAGGTGAATAGGTAGGTAGATACATTCAGACATACATAGACAAATAGACTCGGAATTAAATCCAAAGACAGGCATAAATAAGGTTGAGAATTCAGGACTCTGGGGTGGGAGAGTATAATTTTAACTGGTTTCCAATTCCTGTTGCTATGACTGGCTGAGGTGTAGAAAGAATCATCACTAGTTGAATATTAACAGTTCATATAAAATTAATTTTATCCTTAATCCTTAACCATAGTATCTCAAGGGATGTACCAATTTTATCTGCATTGTACAGATGATAAAACAGAAATTTGGAGAAGTCAAATATCTTGCTCGAGGTCATATGGCCACTAAGTAAATGACCGAGTCACAATTTGAACTTAGGTCTCTCTGACTCCTGCACTGTCAAATGTGGTACTCACTAGCCATTTGTGACTCTTTATATTTAAGCTAATTAAAAGTCAATAAAATTACAAATTCAGTTCCTCAGTTTCAAATGCTCAATAGCCAAGTGGATTTAGTGACTCCCATATTGGATGGTGCAGATATAGATTTCCCTCTTTGCATAAAGTCCTGTGGATCAGTGTTGCAATAGACTGAATTGCTTTGTCAGAAACTATTATTCTCTTACATGATGTAATAGAGTTTATTTCAAAAACAAATAACTCCCACCCTTCTCTAAGAGGTTACAGTTCAAATTGACATACCCTCTTTCCCTGTTCAGGGCTTCTCAGTCTCAACACTATTGACATTTGGGGCTGAATAGTTCTTTGTTATGAGGCTGTCTTGTGCATTGTAGGATATTTAGTAGCAGCATCTCTGGTCTTCACTCACTAGATGCCAGTTGCAACAGTCAAAAATATCCCCAGAAATTGTCAAACATCTTCCAGGACCCAAGTCATTCCTAGTTGAGATCTACTTTATGATGCCACTCATAATAAGGTACGAAAAAGAAGAAAGTTCAGTAAACCCTGAGGAGAAAGGCCTTTATTAAAAAAAAAAAAAAAATCAAGGGCGCTTGGATGTCTCAGTATCTTAAGCAGTCAACTCTTTGTTTCTGCTCAGGTCATGATCTCAGGGTCGTGAGATTGAGCCCTGCGTTGGGCTCCATGCTCGGTGCAGAGTCTGCGTGAGATTCTTTCTCCCTCTCTCTCTGCCCCTCCCACTCATGCTCTCTCTCTCTCTCTCAAATAAATAAATAAATCTTTAAAAAGAAAATCTTAGCAGCATTCACACCTCCTGTGCTGTGGCAGTGGATAGCCAGACCAGTGAGGCCACCAGAAAGCTTCCTTTCTCATCAACCGGTGTAGCTCTCAGGGCTGTGCCCCTCAGCCAGCCTGCTGGGCCGCGGTCTGAAACCCTGTGGATCTGTGAAGTGATACACTGACCCACTCACTTCAAAAAATGAATCAATGAATGAAAACAGCAACAACAACAAAGAAATGTACAAATATGTACCATGTGCCAGGACCTGACTTTCTCTGACCTTTTCACAATAAGTCATGTTCTCATAGCATCATTGTTCGTTCTGTTTCCCCCAGAAGCAGACCCTGAAACAAGGGATTTGAGTGCAAGTCGTTTCTCTGGAAGGTGGTCTTAGGAAAAACCAATAGTGGAGTGGGTTGGTGAGATAGGAAGGGAATACAAGAAACAAAGTGTGTGTTACCAATTCAGTTACCACGATGGGTAACTGGAGTGTAATCCCACTAAGCAATTCTGAGGTAGTGGGGATCCTTCGTCAGGGTTCTCCCATACAACCCGTACAAGAGAACTAGGCTGTTTGTACACCAACTCTAGTCAGCCACGAAGGGAAGCCTCCAAGGAGGTGGCAAGTCATTTATCAATTCTTCAGCACTTCTAGCTTGTCCTGGACAAACAGAACAATGTCAAGTCAAAGAAAGCTCTCTGGTGGTTGGCAGGCCCCATGTAATTAAAGAGTTCCAGGTGATGGGGCAGGGAACAGACAGCCTGTCAGAACAACCAACAGTAAGTAGAATAAATATACATTGGTAAATGTATTTCTAAATATCTATCTCTATAACTACCCCAGAATTGGTGATTAATATAGAAGTTAATAATGTGTGGGGCGCCTGGGTGGCTCAGTCGTTAAGCGTCTGCCTTTGGCTCAGGTCATGATCCCAGGGTCCTGGGATCGAGCCCCGCATCGGGCTCCCTGCTCGGCGGGAGGCCTGCTTCTCCCTCTCCCACTCCCCCTGCTGGTGTTCCCTCTCTATGTCTCTCGCTGTCAAATAAAATCTTAAAAAAAAAAAAAAAAAAAAGAAGTTAATAATGTGTGATGTCAAACAAACCTAGACGCAAGCCTTTAAAGCATTTTTCCTGGTGCCTGGCATACACTGAGCACTAGGTAGTCATGTCAAGAGGGACAAATCCTCAAATACGGAAGAATCAGTGCAGATCTTTATCTCCTGACGCTTCCACCCTGTTCTCCATATACTTAGGCCAAATTAGGTTCTCCCTTGGTTGTCTATGCTTTATATAGATTATTTCCATTGAATCATCACAATCTCTAGGGTGGGTGTTATTAAGATACTAATTTTTACAGATGACCATATTAAGGCTCAGAGTGGCTTGTCAAGGATCACACCACTAATACAAATTGAACAAACCTCAGGAATCTGCCCTGAGGGGCCATATTCTTTTTGTCATCCAATAGAAGGAATGGATACATATGGTGAATTATGTTCTTCCTAATGAGGAAGGGACATCTGGAACACTTGTACCAGAATGTCACAGGCAAGAAGGCCAAGACCCACAAAGAATCTTCAGGGTCAGTACAGAAAAAAAGGACCTAGTTTCCATCTTTGGGAAGAGCTGTATCTGTGGGGTCAAGATGTTGCAATGGCTCTCAAAGTCAAGAAAATGAAAATGACGAAACTTAAGACAGAGGTTTCAATTCAGAGAAACAGTTACAGACATGTTTAAGCAAAATTGCTGCATAAATATTTTAAGGTATCTGATAAGTATCATTCTTAAAAGCTTCCTCTCTAGGAAGCTCTAGAACCCTCAAGATAGGAGGAAGAAAGTGTCCTGTATTCACAGATTTAAGCTACAGAGATTCAGGACATCAGAGCAGACTGCAGACCATCCACTGAAAATCAAAGAGCCAGCAAACCAAGGGGAAGATAGAGAGCCTAATCAGGAGAAACTATAACACAGGGAGGGGAATGCTTTATCAGAAAAAATAGATTTCCAGGATTCAACATTATCGGGGGCTACACCTCAACTCCTGCTCTTACGGAAAAGCACCAACTTTTTCATCTAGAGAGCACAGCAACCCCAAGTCATTCTTTATTCATATCTCCTGTCCTTTAATGTTGAGCAGGTACACATCAAGCTCCAGGAACAGCTCCAGAATCCATGGTTGCCCAAAGTATGTGTGCAAATTAATGCTTAATATGGCCCTCCACTGAATATTTAAATAAAATTTAAATAACATTTAAATGGCTCTCAAAAATATAAGGTGTCTACTAAGAAACAACAAGGAAGGTCTTTAAGGATTTCTCAAAAATAATCAGGCTTTAAATGTCTGTTTGAGCCACAATATTTTGACAAAGTGTCAAAAGGAGTCAAATTATACATAAGCATCCCCTGCCCCCTCACCCTTGGCCCCACAGGCATCCGTCCACTTAGCTGCCTTTGCTTTTCCTGCTGGCATTTTACCAGGGTTTTTGATCCTAACTTTGTGACACTCAGGAGTCTCCAAGTACCTTAAGGACTGTCAGATTCCCATAATGAGATTAATTTTAGTTCACCTCAATTTAAAAAGCAAATATATGTCAGACTGTACTTTCAGGAAGAGAAAATGACACCATGAAATTAAAGGTCTTTGCCTCCTTGGCAGGCTGACAGGGCTGACCTTGAGCAGGAGCAGATGATATTTTCTCTGGGGTGTCTTTCCCACCTCTTTCTAATCAGCATCCACTTCTCAGGAGGCTACTGCTGTCCCTTGGCTTGCTCCCAACTGCAATGACTGGGACAGCGAGCTTTCATGCGACGTCAACTCTCCGCTAGGCGCTGCCCTAGGAAAGCGGTGCATTTCTCATCATCGCAGCAACCCTGCAAGTCAGCAACTGAACTCCCATTTCACAGATCAGGAAAATCTTTCAAAGAAGTTAACCATCTTGCCTGAAGATCTTGAGTAATAAATGAATTGGATAGGAATTAAAAATTTCTCTAGCTCCAAATCGCTTTTTGTCTGCTAATGAGGAGAGAAAAAATTGTTCGTTGTTGTTGTTCTTTTCACTTTAACCTTTGCTTAGTAAGATGTTTAATTATACATTAGAATCTACCTCCAAAGCATTACGAAGCAGGCTGGCTTTTCCAGAAACCCCGAACGGGAGTGATGAGCAATTAAGGTTTGAAATCAAGAAGTCAAGCACAATGCAGGCTGATTGGTAGGGTGTGGGATTCCTTTATAGCATTCCCCATAAAGACACACAGGACTGATGCAGAACCTGGAACTGAGTAATCAATAAAATAAAGAGCTATTAACCTAACGTTCTTAAAAAAGAAATCTCATAATAGAGTAGAAGCAGCAAAAAGGAAGAGTTTGAACTAACAGAGTAAGAGGCAGGCATGATCAGAAAAAGTAATGGTAGGCTGATTAAGAGAAAAGAAAGCAGGTGTCACACCACCATCTCTCATTCAACGAGTACTTACAATGCATCAGGCTCCATGAACCATGTTAACATTCATCATCTCTTATAACCATCAGAAATGTTATTAGAATGCCCAAGGTTCCTCTGGTGGGATTTGAACCTAGATGTATCTGATTCTAGGATATTTCATAACCCCCACAATAATTACAAATGGAAGAAGGTCCACTAAATGAAATCAGATTTAGAAATGATCAGTTCTTTCATGACCAGTACCTTTAAGGGTACAGATACCGAGGAATCAGTTCTCTTATACTTTGTAATCATGTTCATAATATTTGAATTTATATTAAAAATCTCGTGTCACCAAGGAAAAAAAGTTTGCTCTTTGTTTAGCCATCTTCTCTTTCAAAAGGCAGTTTCATTTAATGTATCTAAGAAAGTTTTCCATGTTTATTATGTTGACTTAATATTGACACTTTCGAACAAACTTCAGTCTGGAGGAGGAAGTCAACGGCAACATCTTTTTTTTCACAGCTATAGAGAACAGTCCTCAACTGCGGCTGAACAACATCTCCTTGTATCTCCTTACTCTTGGTCCTTTTTCTCGCATTACAAATCCTTGATGTTCCAAAGTACGAGTCAGAAAACTCAGTGTTAGCCTCTCTGCAGCTGGGTGCAGGCACATGACCAAGCTGCTGACAGTTAGGAGTCCCCACAGAGACACGGATTTGTAGGACCACACATTCCACGCAGACTCCATCCCCTGCAACGGTAGTGGTGGGGGTGGAGGTGTCAGTGACCCGGGGACCAGTCTCCATATCCTAAGTGCATAGACGCAGTGGCAGCCAATTTTTTGACTAATGAAGTCTGCACCCTTATTTGCCTTCCTTCTACCCATTTCCACCAATGCCCTCTCCTTTCATGGTTTGGTATCAGTCATGGAGGAAGTAACTTCTTAGTCTGGCTCTAGCCCTCCAGGAAACTCTAACCCGATATACTTGTCTACTTAAACCTAATATACTTGTCTGCTTGATGTAGCCAACATAGATTCTGTTTACAGCAAAGAACCCTGACAGACATTTAAACACAGCTAATAAAAGAGGTGCTGTCCAACCAGCTTTTGAAGCACTAATATATTGAAGGAGGATACTGGATTAGTGAAAATATGGCTTCTGGACATATATTGAGGGAACATTTTCTCTTAAGATTTTAAACTCATAGAAAGTTGGGGTTTTAAAAGATTTAAGTGATTGTCCTAGTTTTTATACCCTTGTTTTATGGACTACAAGTACCATAAATTAAAGAGATTAAATGACTTGGCCAGAGGCACTTCACTGATGAAACTCAGAGCAGGAACCGAAAGCCAGTTCTGTGACTTGTGTTCAGTGTGTTCTTTCTGTTCCCCGTAGGTTCTCTGCCTTGCTCAGGTACAAGGCTGAATAAGAATCATGCCGTCAAGTTCTTTCATTGAGGTAAGCTCAATATGGAGCAAATTGGGCGCCAGGGAAAACTGTCTGGTTTCTGCTATTGATCCCAAATTACCTGATGGCTTTCTGTGATTGAAAAAAAAAAAAATGGGTAAAAAGACATTCAAAGGAAAGACAAAAAAATGTGGACAATGAGGAAATGAGGGATTTTTTTTTTTTCTTATAGGAAAAGGTAAATTCTTGAGCTCTGGTCTATTTAGGCTCAAATCTAGACACATTAAAGATGACTGGATGTGTCATTTTGTTGATCACAGTCCTTTGTCAGAATGTGTGTAGCTGTATCTGAAGATTGGTGCCAGCTCCTACGAGGTGGGACATTGGAGACGAGATATTACCTGGGTTGCTGGGATCCAGGTGTCGGGTGCCACAAACTGACCTAGTAAAAAAAAGAAAGAAAGAAACATGTCTCTGCTAGCTCAGCTGTGGAATATCCCATTCCTGGAGTCCACTTGCCCATTGGCACAGAAGTCAGAGTGTTTGATCCAAATGCTCATGGATACTGTTTCCTGCTCCTTTGATCAGGTTCCAATAAGGACCTCACAGAGTTGCAACATTAGCAAGTTCATCCCTTCTCCTCCAGTTGCCTCTATATTCATGATTTTAAAAAGAGGAGACGAGAAGAGCATTTAGGTTAGATACAAGTGATATTTATAGAGTGCAGCACACTGTTTTCATATATCAGTAGGTCACTACAACCCCAGGGAGAGGATAGCACCGCCTTTCACTTTGATTGACAGGGAGAATTCTATTCTATAGCAGAGAGAACACATTGCATTGTGCTTAACAAATGGCTCAGGACCTCAATCAATAATTAAATATGTCCCCCTGAGCACGTTATTACTTAGTCTTTTGCAAGCCTTGGTTTCTTGCCTTGTAAATTGGGGCTAAAATATCACTTATCTCATAAAGATATTTATGAGAAACAATTCATATAAAGTGCCACATATATAGTAAGCACTTTACAAATGCTAGATGAGCTGTGCAAATATGTATTTATAACAGCCATTTACCTTCTTAAGCAGTTCTAATCTCACGTTGTTTTGAGAATACTCCTGATTCTGTGATCTGCTGCCACAGCATCTGGTCGAGTTCAGGCAACATATAGTAGTCAGTCTCTAGCTTAGAATATATCTAGAATATTATAAATTCTCTAATAGCTGCCCTATTCCCAAGCAGAGGTTGCCCTGCCAGCTCTGTACAAGGAACAGTGTGCACATGGGGGTAGAATGGGGTTAGGTGGGCTGGGGGCAGAGCAAAAGCGATTCCAAACATTACTCATAAAAAATGAAGTTTAAGCTCTTATATCCATTATACCAAAGATGCCACAGTTGGGCATAAATCTTTAATGTGACAGCACTAGTAAATACCACTGTACACAGCAGTTTGGCTCTGTATTGAGTTAGACTAAGGCCATAATTGCCTAATTTCAGTAAGACTTCCCTCCACATCTGACATGGCTTGAGTATATTGCTAAATGTGCTCTAGTCTATCTTTCCGGTCTGCAGACTTCAGTGTGGAACCCTGCTGCCTCTGCCTTTTCACTCCAGGGCTTTTTACCTTGCTTACTAAAGTGAACTTTCCTCTTGGCTGTAGAAAAAGAGTAAGTCAGAGTAGGTCAGGACCTTTACCAAAGGCAGGTGAATGTTCTTCTCTTTACCAGGTTGTAACTTCCCCTAATAGTACAGAGGAACCGCGCTGAACATGCTAGCATGTTCTGATCGGATGGACACGCATCTTTTTTACGTAAGATTCATAAAGAATAAGATGGTGGGACTTCTGTTAGTAAGATACAATGTTTAACAATTTGCATTATTAGAAAATAGCTAGTTTAAATTCCACTTGCAAGTTGCAAGTTGTTATCCATACTAATGAACAAGACTAGATGTCAAAAAGTTAGTTTGAATATATTCAGCATTGGCAAATTTCAGTGTATATAAATATATATATATATATATATATATATATATATATATATATATCTGTTACTCTTGTTGCCCACAAGCCCAATCTGTGTATAAATTACAATTCTACCTCCTTCTGATTCATTGTGAGGTTTTTCCAGCATCACCATTTACACTAAGGAAACAACAATTTGGTTTGGAACGGTCTTCCTTGTTGACTGAACTTAGGCTTGAATTTAAAACCCACTTTTCTGACCCAGATCTTTTTTTTTTTTTTTTAAAGATTTTATTTATTTATTTGAGAGAGAGAGAGTGAGAGAGAGCATGAGAGGGGAGAGGGTCAGAGGGAGAAGCAGACTCCCCACTGAGCAGGGAGCCCGATGTGGGACTCGATCCTGGGACTCCAGGATCACGACCTGAGCTGAAGGCAGTTGCTTAACCAACTGAGCCACCCAGGCACCCCATGACCCAGATCCTTTTCCTTTGTTAAAACATTTAGATCTGAGCTGCCCAATACAGTAGCCACTAGCCACATGTAGCTATTTATGTTTAGATTTAAATTAATTAAAATGAAATAAAAAATTAAGTGCCTCAGTTGCCCTGATCACACAGTTCATGTGCTCAAGAGCTGCATGAGGCTGGTGGCAAACTTCATTAGGCAGTACAGAGAACATTCCTATCTACAGGAGAAATTATGTTCAACATCATTGTTCTAGAAGATATGTGAATAATTGTAAAAGCAATGTGATAGTAATAACTTCGATTAAAACTACTCATTATTTGTTAGGCAGTTGAGAAATTTATCACAGCAATTCTGTGGACGGGATGCCATTCTTAGTCTCATTTTAGAATTTGAAGAAGCATGACTAGTGGGATATAATTATAAACAACTTCAATTGTGTCGCCCACTATCTTTTAAGATTTTTTTTGTTTTGTTTTTATTTGACAGAGAGAGACACAGTGAGAGAGGGAACACAAGCAGGGGGAGTGGGAGAGGAGAAGCAGGCTTCCCGCCGAGCAGGGAGCCCAATGTGGGGCTCGATCCCAGGACCCTGGGATCATGACCTGAGCCGAAGGCAGACAGATGCTTAACGACTGAGCCACCCAGGTGCCACCCCCCCCCCCACTATCTTTTAAATACACTCAGTGGGGCTGTTTTTATTTTTCTCTGCTCCTATGTGAAAACTTAGACTAGTTTTTCTGGTCACTCTAAGAAAATTCTACAATGACTTTAAGTCACAAAATACAGTATCAATTCAATAAATAGAATTTCTGGTCCCAAGTAATTATCAAAGCTCTGATGTTGATTTAAAGTTAAGCTTCTCCCCGTTTGTGGTTTGGGCCCATAGCTGGCAGAAAGAGGTTATGTGATAAGGGATATTTGATTGGCTTCTCCCATTTCTCTGCTTACCACAGCTTTTCCTTCTCTTTCAACTTGAATATAACAGCTGGTTCTAAGATAATACATCTGTTATGGTCTGAGTGTTTGTGCCCCCCCAAATTCATATGTCAAAAGCTAATGTTCAATATGATTGTATTAGGAGATGGAACTTTTGGGAGGTGATTAGGTCATGAGGGTGGAGCCCTCATGAATGGGATTAGTGTCCTTATAAAAGAAGCCCAGGAAGCCTCCTTCGCCCCTTTCCCCCTTGCACTATGTGAGGTTACAGCTAGAAGGCACTAGCTATGAATCAGGAAGTGGGCTCTCATCGGATGCTACCATGACCTTGGACTTCCCTGTCTCCAAAACTATGAGAAATAAATGTTTGTTGTTTATAAGCCACCAAGTTTATGATATTTTGTCATAGCAGACTAAACTAAGAGTACTTTCATTGGTGTTTCTATAGGTATTCTAGTGATTTCCCCATTATTCAGGATATTTCTACATTTCCTTTGTCAAGCAAGGTGCAACACATGTCTATTCTGTGGGTTGAGGGGATGGGATATAACTTCTTTCATATTCAGTCCTAGGAGTCTGACTAGGGTTCCATTTCCTCTGTGGAGGTCTGTTTGTCCCTCCAGATAATGTAGTTCACTAGGACAAGGCCAGTGATTATTCTATATCACATCTTCTTCATGCTCATGATTAAACTTTGATCCGTGGGATACTGGGAGACATTCACACATCCTTTTCCTGAATAAATTCTGGAGATTTCAATTACTAAATCAAGCAGAAGCTCTCCTCTATTTCTACCATCAGGGTGGCTAGCCAGCCAGTTTTTCATCCCTTAGATTAAACAAACTTGTTGCAGATACCAAGTCCACTGAGTCCTGGAAATACATGTTAATAAGCCTTCAGAATAGTCACCTTAAAGCTACTGCCTTGCAATTGAGGGGGCTGGGACTCATGGCATAATCCTCACCAAAGAAATGTTCCCCAATCTCTAGCTCTGGAATTATTTTTTTTTCATACTCTCAATGTGTCTGAGTACTTAATAAGCCATTTAACAGGGTTTTTGAGTAGCTCCTCTTTTTTTTTTTTTTAAGTATACACTTCAATAATTTTTAGTATAGTCATAGATTTGTGCAACCATCACCATATTAAATTCTAAGACATTTCATCCCCCCAAAAGAAATAATGTACACACTGGCATTCATTCCCCATTCCTCTTCATTCATTGCCCCAGCCCTACACAACAACTAATCTACTTCTGACTCTATAGATGTCCCTATTCTGGATATTTCATTTAAATAAAACATACAACATATTGTCATTGGTAACTCACTTCATTCATTTAATTGGTTTTCAAGGTTTATCCATGTGGTAGGATGTTTAAATACTCCATTCTTTTTCATTGTCAAATAATATGGCATTGTACGGACACATCACATTTTCTTTATCCATTCATCAGTTAATGGAGATTTAGGTTGTTTCCACATTTTGCCTATAATGAATAATGCTGCTATGAACATTAGTGTAAAAGTTTTTGTGTGGACATATGTTTTCACTTCTCCTGGGAATATACATAGAAGTTGAGTTGTGGGGTCATATGGTAACTCTGTGTTTAATGTTTTGAGGAATTGCCAAAGTGTTTCCTGAAGGATCAATGTTGTTTTATATTCTGATCAGCCATGTATGAAACCTTTTATTTCTCTATATTCTCGTCAGCACTTATTATCTGTCTTTATTATAGTCACCCTAGTGAATGCGAAGTAGTACCCCATGTGGTTTTGATTTGCATTTCCCTTTCAGCAAGTGATGTTGAGTATCTTTTCATTTGCTTATTGGACATTTGCATATCTTCTTTGAAGCAATGTCTATTCAGATCCTTTAGCCATTTTTTTTAATTCAGTCATCTATCTTCTTAAAATGTATTGTAGTTTTATTTATATATTCTGGATATAAATCCTTTATCAGATATATGATTTGCAAATATTTTACCCCATGATATGTGTTGTCTTTTTATTTTTTGGATGATGTTGTTTGTAGCAGAAAGTTTTGATTTTGACAAAGTCCAATTTATTTTTTTCTTCTGTTGCTTATGTTTTGGGTGTTATATATAAGGTTTGCCTAACCCCAGGTCACAAAGATAAACTCATAATTTTTGTAAGAGTCTTATATTTTTAGCTCTTATATTTAGGTCTTTGATCCATCTTGAGGTATTTTTGTATATGATTTAAAGAAGGGGTCCAACTTCATTCTCCTGCATATGGATATCCAGTTGTCCCACTACCATGTGTTGAAAAGACTATTTTTTTTACCATATTGAATTGTCATAGCACCCTTGTTGAAAATCATTTGACCATAAATATAAGTTTATTTCTGGCCCCTCAATCCTGTTTCATTGATCTATATGTCTGTACTTACGCCAGTACCATACTGTCTTAATTGCTGTAACTCCGTAAGAAGTTTTGAAATCAGGAAGTGTGAGTCCTCCTACTTTGTTCTTCTTTTTAAAGATTGCATTGACTATTCATTTCCATGTGAATTTTAGGAATGCCTTGTCAATTTCTACAGAAAAGGAAACTGGAATTTTGATAGGGACGCATTGAATCTGTAGATCATTTAGAGGAATATTGCTATCTTAATAATACTAATTCTTCTGATCCAGGAATATGGAAAGTCATTTATTTAGGTCTTCTTTTATTTTTTTAACAATGTTTTGCAGTTTTCAGAGTACATATTTTATATTTATTTTCTGTTGAACTTTTTCCTAAGCATTTTATTTTTTGATGTTATTTTATAGGAAATTATTTCTTAATTTCATATTTTGGATGTTTATTTCTAGTACACAAAAGACAATGTTTGCATACTGATCTTACATTCTTCAACCTTTCAGAACTCCTTTATTATTTCAAGTAGTTTTTTGTGCATTCTTAAGGATTTTCTATATTCAATATCATGCCATTTGCAAATAAAAATAGTTTTCCTTCCTCCTTTCGTACCTGGATGTATGGATGGATGGGTGGATGGATGGATTCATTCATTCATTCATTTATCTGAATTGCCCTTGCTGGAACCTTAGCACAATGTTAAATAGAAGTTTTAAAAGAAGATGACCTTGCCTTGTTCCTGATCTTGGGGGAAAGCACACAGACTTTCATCAGTATGTATAATGCTTACTGTGTTTTGTTTTCGTTTTTGTTTTTTTTTTAATATATGCCTTTTATCTGGTTGAGGAAGTTTCCTTTTATTCCAGTTTTGTTGCATGTTTTAATCATAAACAGCATCAGATTTTGTCAAGTGCTTTTTTCTCTTCCTATGGAAATGCTCATATGTTCTTTTTGCTTTATTCTGTTAATATAAAACATTATATTAATTGATTTTCAGATGATAAATAACCTTGCATTCTTGGGATAAAACCCCATTTTGTTACAGAGTATAATTGTTTTTATATGTTGCTGAATTTGATTTGCTAGTATTTTGCTCAGGATTTCTGCATATATGTTAATAAGGATATTGGTCAGTAATTTTCTTTTTTGTGATTTTTTTTGGGGGGGGGTCTGGTTTTGGTATCAGAATAGTACTGATCTTACAGAATGATTTTAGAAGTGTTCTCTCCTCTTCTATATTTTTTTGAAAGTTTATTGAGTTCATATTAACTGTTCTTTAAAAATTTGTTAGAATTCACCAATGAAACCATCTGGGCCTGGAATATTTTGTGAAAAGTTTTAAAAATTACCAATCTCCTTACTTGTTACAGGTCTATTCACATTTTCTATTTCTTCATAAGTTGATTTTTGATAGTTGTATTGTATGGATGGAGGTTTCTGTGATTTTTCCTGCATAATGGACCACCCAGACCTGCAGGCAGGCTTAAGCATGTTGTTTGTGAGACTTGTGCTGCATGAGTGACCTCGGGAGCCTGTTTAGTGGACATTAGCTGGCCTCCAGGTCAGAACTGGCCCTTCTGGTCTGTATGCCAAGAGCTATAAAATTTGCCTTGCATCCCCATTGACTCCAGGCTAGGCTGTCTCCCGCTCCAATAGAATCTAGGAAGCGGGAGGTAATCACATCTAGCCCAGGCTCCTTGAAGACGTAAAGACATGATAATATAGCTCATTCCAAACTGCACATAGGCGAACACATGTTTAACTTCAGACCCCGTCATTTGCCCTATAAATACGGCCTTTATGGGGATGGTCATTTGGAAGTCTCACCTGAGGGGAGGGCACTCCGTTAGTCCAGGTCTCTTCATTGGGATTCCAGCCTGGCTGTCCCCACGGGGCTTCCCCAGCTAAAGTGGTTGGATGTTGTAAGTATCCGATTTAATATAACTCTGTCTTATTCTCCTGGACTGCTTACTATCGCCCTCATCTACGCATAGATTTTTCTTCTCTTCTTTCTATTTCCACTAGGTTTTTACTTTATAACAGCAATAAAATGTTTTTTCCCCTCCAAAACTGAGAGTATGGCTGCCGTGAATCTTTTCTTCAGAACAGTAGTTTATGCCTTTCTAGGAATTTGTCCATTTCTTGTAGGTTATCTCATTTTTTGCATTCAGTTCTTTATAATAGTCCCTAACATTGATTTTTATTTCTTTAGGGTGAGTAGTAATGTCACTCTTTAATTTCTGATTTTAGTAATTTGAGTGTTCTCTTTTTTCTTAGTCTGTCTACCTAAAGTTTTGTCATTTTTTTATCTTTACAAAGAAACAATTTTCATTTTCATTGATTTTTTTCTCTCACTTTTCTGTATTCTATTTTCTTCATTTTTACCCCTACCCATATTATTTTCTTTCTTCCATTTGCTTTAGATTTTATTTTTTCTTCTTTTTCCCAGTGACTTATGGTGGAATTATTAGAGATACTCCCTTTTAATACAAATACTTGCAGATATAAATTTCTCTCAAAGAACTCCATTCACTGCATTTCCTAAGTTTTATTAGGTTGTGTTTTCATTTTCATTTGTCTCAAAGTATTTTCTGATTTCTTTGGTGATTCCTTCTTTGATGCATTGGTAATTTAGGACTGTGTTATATAATGTCCATATATTTGTGATTTTCCCAATTTTTTTCTTATTGATTTTTTAAAAAGATTTTATTTATTTATTTGACAGAGAGAGACATAGCGAGAAAGGGAACACAGCAGGGGGAGTGGGAGAGGGAGAAGCAGGCTTCCCACGGAGCAGGGAGCCAGATGCGGGGCTTGATCCCAGGACCCTGGGATCTTGACCTGAGCTGAAGACAGACACTTAACACTGAGCCACCCAGGTACCCCATCTTATTGATTTATAATATATATGATTTTATTCCTTTTAAATTTATTAAGGCTTTTTTTCCTATGGCTTAGCCATAAAAACATCCTCCAGGGTCTATGCTGTAGAATGTTCCATGTGTACTTCGGAAAAAAAGTGTTTTGCTCTTTTGAGGTATAGTGCTTTATTCTACAGATATTCTACAGATATCTATTACATGTGATTGCTTTCTAGTCTTGTTGGAATCTTCTACTGGTTTATTGATATTCTCCATAGTATAATTCCTTATTAAAAATGAGGTATTGAGGCATGTGATGTGATGAGCACTGGGTGTTATACGCAACTAATGAATCATTGAACACTACATCAAAAACTAATGATGTACTCTTTGTTGGCTATTGAATTTAAATTTAAAAAAATGAGGCATTGACATCTCCAACTATTATTATTAAATTGTATCTTTCTTCAATACTGTCATTTCGCTCTGTGTATTGGGGGACTCTGCTACATGCCTGTGCCTTTTTTAAGTATTATATCTTCTTGATGGATTAACCCGTCTATAAACTCTGCAGTGTCCATCTTTGAATACCCCCTTTGAAAATGTACTCCATGGTCTGCAACTACATTTTGATGTATGGTGATTTGGTAAGTTTCATTTTAACATTCCAATTTAATATTCTCTCATAGAGGTTAAGTTACTTGCCTAGTGTTTGGCACCTAGAAAATTGGTACCTAGTGTTGTGCTAATTATTTATATAGCTCCTACTTTGTTTCTGACTCCAAGCCATTTGGTGAGAACCTAAATATCTGACATCAGTTTAATGCTATTGGGAAACAACTGGTTGCAGTTAAATGCATGTGCTTTAGAACCATTCAGGCTTGGATGCTCATTCCATTCCTTTATTTAGTGATCTCTTCATTTCCTCATGTATAACACAAGAAAAAATTATCCTTCTTAAAATTCCTATGAAAGCTTCATGAAATAATATATGTAAGATACATAATTTATCAAAGTAATTTGAATGTCATAATTTACAAACTTTTAGTGTCCTTGACATTTCTTCTTATCTGGGTTAGTAATTCTAATTTCTTTAAACTTACTTCAAATTAAAAAGAAAGGAAAGTGATAAAATCCATTGAAGAATACATTGAGATTTGATCAGATGATCAAATTATATATATATATATAATCTGTGACAAAGAGTAGAATAAGTAAAATTAAAAGATAATTTCTGGGAAAAATAAGATTTTCAATTTATTTCCTCAAAAATCTTAGAATCAAAAACAAAATGCAAACTACTAAAAATAAAAACTGGAAAAAAATAAAGCAGGGATTTCAGAGAAAGAAAAATTCAATGATGTCATGAAGAAAATACTCTAGTTTTTAAAATGAAATATATTCATTTAATAGACTAACAGACAATTAAAGATATTGAGAATATACAATACAGAACATAGAGAAATGGGAATTCTTAGATTTGTATGGAGGAAATGTGCATTATTTAAATCTTTTTGAAAATTAATCTGGCATAGCCATTAAAATTTAAATTGTTAATATATTTTAGCCACTCTCATTTTGGAACCTATCTTATAGAAGTAAAAGCACCAGCTATAGGTTGGTATGGAAGTAAGCATTTTTTTCTGGTGGTTAAATCTTATCAGCATATTGCATTCTTTTTGTATGGAGAATGACTGAATAAAATATAACACATCCGGGCTATAGAATATTACACCACTTAAAAAAAATAAGTTATAATGCTCATATTGATTTGGATGAAGTTCCATTTGAAAGCAAAAAAGGAATTTAATGAGTACAGTGTTTGGTACAATTTAATTTTTTTTAAAGAACAAGAATTTATATATATATATATATATATCTGTGTGTGTGTGTGTATATATATATATATACATATATATATATACAAGTTATATGTTTGTATGAAATTAGAATAAAATAGAGGAAAGCTACACCTCCAATGTGTTAGCATTTGTTACCACAGAGGATGACGTTAGAAAGAGAAAGGGACATTATTTATTTTTTATTTTATACATTTGTATTCTTTGACTTTGACAAATGACTTCTTGTCAAAGAATAAAGTATTACACTTATAATTTAAAAAGTCAATATATTTGTTAAAGAAACAAGAGGAAGAGAAGGAAAAAAGATGAGGGCAAAGGAATTAAGAAGCAAGAGAAGATGATAGGAAAAATATCACAAGATAGTTCTGAAATAGAATAGAAACAGAATCTGAAAAACCCAGTGCTAGATCACATACTTTGAGTCCCTTAGACTGCTGGAGGAGCAAAGAGGAACATCTAGCAGTCTCACTTCTTCACTTTGGAAAGATTTGCTTCAGCAACTATGAACACCTCACTGTATCTACAATCTTGCATTTTTACTCTGCTCTTACTTGTCAAACAGTACTTCTGCTTTCTGTGGCAAGTGCCATTCTGCATTTTCACTGCCCTTGAAGAAAGACACTCATGGCGTCAGAGACATCAAATTCCAATCAAGCTTCCCCCTGAAAATTAAACACATGAGCATTTGGTTTTAAAATCAATCAGTAAGTTTCCATAAGAGGGGACCATCATGGAAGCTAATTTGGTAGCTGATCATAAATCTCAATCCCATTAGATATGTTCATCCCTAGATGATATTTAAATATCATGAAATACTATCCTGTCTTTTGCACTTAAAAATGGCAAAGGCAATAAAGGAAAGAAACAAGGGATGGGCTTAATATGCATTCATTTTCTCTGAAGCATTCCTACATTAACAATTGGCTTATTATTTATCAAAGCAACACACACAGACACACACACAAATAATATCTACAAAAAAAAAAAAAAAACAAGCTAGAAAATATGCTTTCGCAGATTTAGAACATTAATCATCCTGTGTCATTATAATACTAAGATTTAGAAGAGTCTTTATCTGGAAAGTGATTTTAGATACTATATGCAAAAAAGAATACCTTTTTTTTTTACCATAAATAAAAATACCACCTTTTACAAATATTAACAAACAGTGTTATTTAATAAGTTTGATAAAAGTAATTTTTATTTTCAGCCTTTCCAAGTCCTTAGAAATTTTTCCTTAGTACAAAAACACATTGTTCTTAACGATCTTATAGATTGCTTTGGAATCAAGAGTTTTTGTTTTGTTTTGTTTTTTGTTGTTTTCTTTTTTCTTTTCCTTTTCTTTTCTTTTTTATTTAAATTCAATTAGCCAAGGTATAGTACATCGTTGGTTTTTGATATAATATTTAACGATTCCTCAGTCAGTATAACACCCAGTGCTCATGATTTTTGCTGCAGGCTAGAAAATGATGAAAAATAATTCTAGTGGTAAAAGCTATTTGCTTATTGTATTATAATTCTTCATATTTTTACTTTATATATTTGCACAAGTAAATGTATTTATGACTTATATTCACTTTTTTAAATGCTCTAAAAAATGAAAACTACAATGGTAGTGTTCAGCATTCCAGTAATTTTTCTTTTTTTTTTAAAGATTTTATTTATTTATTTGAGAGAGAGAATGAGAGAGAGAGCACATGAGAAGGGGGAGGGTCAGAGGGAGAAGCAGACTCCCTGCCGAGCAGGGAGCCCGATGTGGGACTCGATCCAGGGACTCCAGGATCATGACCTGAGCCGAAGGCAGTCGCTTAACCAACTGAGCCACCCAGGTGCCCTCCACTAATTTTTCTTAAATGTGATTTAGATAAGTCAAGCAGAGAAAGACAATTATTATATGGTTTCACTTGTATGTGGAACATAAGGAATAGTGCGTAGGACCACAGGGGAGGGATGGAAAATTGAATGGGAAGAAATCAGAGAGGGAGAAAAACCATGAGAGACTCTGGACTCTAGGAAACAAACTGAGGGTTACAGAAGGGAAGGGGATGGGGGGATAGGGTAACTGGGTGATGGGTATTAAGGAGGGCACATGTTGGGATGAGCACTGAGTGTTACATGCAACTAATGAATTGTTGAACACTACATCGAAAGCTAATGATGTACTATATGTTGGCTAACAGAACATAATAATAAAAATAAATAAATAAATAAAAGTGATAATGCTGAAACAGGTGAAAGAGAGTAAGCATACACTTACGATGAGCACTGAGTAATGTATGGAATTGTTGAATCATAGTATTTTACACCTGAAACTAACATATAACACCGTATATTAACTGTACTAGAATTAAAAAAAATAAAATTGATAATTGTTATTCAAAAATAAATAAACAAATGTGATTTAGTTTCTAAATCAAATCATCCTTCTAATATATTTTAAGGCCTACCTTGTCTCTCAATATTTATTCATGAATTCTCCCTGTTTGTCCTTCTCAGAGTGTTGTTATTATGACTGAGCATTCATTTTGTTCTTGGTAATATCTCTTAGATTATGTTCAACAGGATCATTGACTGTTTTTACTTCTTTCATTGTTTGGGATAGCATAAATCACAGCTGCTTCTAGACATAATTTCATCCAAATATACGTATTTAATACTTTTGACACTGTTCCACTTAAATATATTCACAAATAAATGTGTGTATGCATAGTCAGGTATATCTAAGGACTACAAATTTAACAAAATGTTTATATAAATACTAAAATTTATATAATTAGGTGACAAATTGCCTATAAACTGGCACAAAAAAAGATTTCTTTTTTTTTAAGACTTTATTTATTTGACACAGAGAGAGTACAAGCAGGGGGAGCAGCAGAGGGAGAAGCAGGCTCCCCACTGAGCCAGGAGCCTGACGTGGGGCTTGATCCCAGGACGCTGGGATCATGACCTGAGCTGAAAGCAGACGCTTAACAACTGAGCCACCCAGGCGCCCCTAGCACAAAAAGAGATTTCTAATTTAAGAGAGCTGGCAAATAATATAATTCAATAGAATAATACTGTCTTCTAAAAGAGAAATCAAAACACACTAAAATTTGCCAGAACCTCCTTGGTTTAGAACTTCTAGTTCACGATCAGTCCTTTTACTTTTCACATTATCCTGTGTATTTGTTCTTCTGTCGGTGTATACTGTTAATATCGCTGATTCATCTTTACAGCTGCATTTTTTAATTAGTTTCTATCTGCATTTATTTCTAGTATCAATTGTGCTTCCTACATTATTGATAGAATGATAATAATAAAATGTATTGAGCACTGTCAATGGGCCAGCACAATTCTACACACTTTATATAGATTTTATTTTTTGTTTGTCCCGTAGCTCGTTTCTATATTTATTATTTCCATTCACAGATAAGAAACCTGACATAGAGAGGTTGAGAAAATTGGCCAAAGTCACAAAGTTAAGTATCAGAAGACTTTAACTTCAGAGCTTCAACAATTGGTTGATAACTAAAATCTACTATATGAACTAGACGTCTGAAATGTAAAAAGTTTGTAGTCATGTATATTAGATATCATTCTGTATAACATGATACCCCAAAACTTAGTGGCTTAGATCAACAAAATTTTTTCATCTCATGGTTTAACTGAGTCAGGGATGTTGGAGTGGCTTAGCTGCTGCCTCTGACTCAGGATCCATCACAACAGTGCAATCAAGGTTCTGCTTAGTCTCAATGGAAGGTGTGACTGGGAGAGAATCTTCCTCTAAGCTCACTCACATGGCATTTGTCAGGCTCAGAAGATTCAAGCTCAGCCATGTGACTGTTGGCAGTCTTAAGGTTCTTGCTGGATGTTGGCCAGACAAAATAGTTCTTGTTCATTTGGGTCTCTCCATAGGGTTACTCACAACGTGGCAGCAGATTTCCTCAGAGAAAGCAAAGGAGAGAACAAGAGAGGGTCTAAGATGAAAGCCACAGTCTCTTTTCAACCTAATGTTGGAAGTGACACCAATTACTGTCACCTAATCTGTTTATTGAAAGTGAGTCACTAGGTCTACCCACACAAAAAGATACTACAGAAGGACATAAACACCAAGAGGCAAGGATAATTGGGAGTTATCTTCCAGGCAGTCCACCAACATGGGATCTCTATTTTGATTTAGACTCTGGTACAAAATAGTTTTATGATTTCAGCAAGTCACAGCCACTAATTTTCTCATGAAATACATGATGATAAAAACTTGCCTGACCAAAGTCTTGGGGCTATTCAAGGGATAAAAGAAAAATCATAGATATGAAAAGTTAAGAGCTTGATATAAATATGACTTTACTATATTATTATTTTTCAAAGACAAGGGATTATGACTAACTCATTTTGATTAGATCATATCTCTTCTCTATTTCTTTCCTCTTTATACTGCACATCAATGCTAAATTATTCATTTTCATCTTATATCCATAGCTATGCAAATAATCAGCAAACATGTGAAATGGCCAGAGGAAATAAAACTAATATTTATGGAGCATAAGTCATATGTTGATTTCTTGCTGGACATTTTATATACATGATCTCAGTAAATCCTCATAATTACACTCTTGGGGTAGCTCCTTTATTCCTTTTCCAGAACACTGGTTCTTAAAGAGGAAGTACAGTTAATGATCACACAGAGTCCTTTGATTTTCCCCTTCACTTGTCCTCCAAGGTAAATCCATAATCTACCTTTCATTTTGCCCCATTCAGAAAGTTTTAGAGATGTACAAATGACCTCATATTAATCTTCTTCATTTTTTTTTTTTACCTCCAGGCAATACTATAGCCAAAAAAAAAAAAAAAAAAGAAAGAAAAAGAAAAAGAAGAAAGAAAGAAAGAGAATGAAAGAAAAGAAAAAAAGAAAAAAAATATCAACCCATAAATATCCATCTGTTGTTTTATTTAAAATTTCTAGAGAGGGGAATCTGGGTGGCTCAGTCAGTTGGGCATCTGCCTTCAGCTCAGGTCATGATCCTACAGTCCTGGGATTGAACCCCACATCAGGCTCCCTGCTCAGTGTAGAGTCACTTCTCCCCCTCCCTGTGCCCATCCCCCCATCGGTGCTTTCTCTCTCTCTCTCTTTCTCAAATAAATACATAAAAAGTCTTTTAAAAAATAAAATCTCTAGAGAAAGAAACCTTGTTTGATGTCATACTACATTGGTTCAAAACCTGCAGTACTGTGGCTCAGGCTTCTTTATATTTTGCTTTGTATATATTTATCTCTTGGTTCCTCAAGTCAGACCAAAATGTTTCAAGAATAGAGATAACACCTTTCAGGGAGGAGAAGCAAGATGGCAGAGGAGTAGGAGACCTAAATTTGGTCTGGTTCCAGGAATTCAGCTAGATAGTTATCAAACAATTCAGAATACCTCCAAACTTAACAGGAGATGGAAGAAAAGAATAGCAGCAAGTCTCTGAACAGAAAAAGCAACCACTTTCTGGAAGGTAGGACTTGTGGGGAAGTGAATCTGAGGCAATATTTGGGAAGATAGCAGGGGGAGGGAGCTACCGGCAAGTGATAGAGCAGCAGAGCACAAAATCAGAACTTTTAGAAGTCGGCTCTGCTGAGGGATGTCGCTCCAGTGGTTAAGCTGGGGGGGGGGGGGCGGCTAGAACCCTTCCTGGGAGAGTGTGGTCTCAGGACCCTCAGGGTCACAGAAAGACTGGGGGTGCCTGAGTATGGCAGAGCTCCCAGGTATCAGAGCGGGAAAGCAGAGGTGTGGGCTCTCAGCTCAGGGTTGCCATAAACTGTGATCCATGGCACAGTCGGGCCACTGCTCTTTGAGCAGGGACCCAACAAGTGGCTGATCTGGGAAGACTCCCCTTCTTCCCCCAGAAGGAGTGGCACAGTAATCTGCTGGGTTTGGAGACTCCAGACGGGGTCATGTGCCAGAGATAGAAATGCTCAGTCACAGGCCAGGTGAGCACAGAGTGCAGGTGGAGACCAGGAAGACAGGAGTGAGTGACTGCTTTTCTCTGAGGGCTCACTGAGGAGTGGGACCCCGAACTCTAGGCTCCTCCACGACCAGAAATTGGGAGGCTGCCAATTGGAGCCAATTGGAGGCTCGTCCTCCAAATCTGTACGGAAAGTTTCCAGGGAACAAAAGCTATGGAGAGCAAACCTGAGCAGATTACTTAGCCTGGCCCCTGGCAAGGGCAGGGCAATTCTGCCTCGGGCAAAGACATTTGAGACTCACTGCAACAGGCCCCTCCCCCAGAAGATCAGCAAGACCATCCAGCCAAGACCAAGTTTACAATCAATGAGAAGGGCAAAACCCCAGTGCTAGGGGAATACAGAACATAGAATTCATGGCTTTTTTTCCCATGATGCTTTAGTCGTTCAAAGTTAATTTCTTTAATTTTCTTTATTTTTTTCTTTTTCTATTTTTTAGTTGAATTTTTCTTCTTTCCTTTTTCAACCAACATCTTACCAACTCCTTTTTTAAAATCTTTTTTAATTTTTCATTTTTACAGTCATATTCTATCTCTTCATTGTATTTAACCTTGTTTTCTGTATATATATATATTTCTTTCTTTAAAATTTTGGTATACAGTTTCTTCTAACAGACCAAAATATACCCTAAATCTAGTGTATGACTTTGTCCTAGATTCCCACCTGATCACATTCTCTTTCTTTTTCTTAAATTTTTTTCATTCTTTTTTCAACCAACTTTTTATCTTATCAATTCCTTTTTTAAAATCTTTTTAAATTTTTCATCTTTACAGTCATATTCCATCCCTTCATTGTATTTACCTGTATTTTTGTATATATACATAAGTTTTTCTTTCTTTAAAATTTTGGGAGGCAATTTCTTCTAACAGACAAAAATGCATCCAAAATCTAGTGTGTGGCTCTGTTATATTCACCAGCCCGATCATATTTATTTTTTCCCTTTCTTTTCCTCCTGGATTTGGGTCCCTTCTGATTTGTTTAGTGTATATTTTTCTGGGGTCATTGTTACATTTTAGCATTTTTTTAGCATTTTGTTCTCTCATTCATCTGTTCTCCTCTGGACAAAATGACAAGATGGAAAAACTCACTTCAAAAAAAGAACAAGAGGCAATACTGACTGCCAAGGACCTAATCAATACAGACATTAGTAAGATGTTGGAACTAGAATGACGATTATAAAGATACTAGCTGGGCTTGAAAAAAGCATACAAGATACTAGAGAATCCCTTTCTAGAGAAATAAAAGAACTAAAATCTAACCAAGTTGAAATCAAAAAGGCTATTAATGAGGTGCAATCAAAAATGGAGGCTCTAACTGCTAGGATAAATGAGGTAGAAGAGAGAATTAGTGATATAGAAGACCAAATGATGGAGAATAAAGAAGCTGAGAAAAAGAGAGATAAACAACTACTTGATCACGAAGGCAGAATTCGAGAGATAAGTGATACCATAAAGCGAAACAACAGAATAATTGGGATCCCAGAAAAAGAAGAGAGAGGGGGGCAGAAAGTATATTGGAGCAAATTATAGCAGAGAACTTCCCTAATTTGGGAAAGGAAATAGGTATCAAAATCCAGGAGCACAGAGAACACCCCTGAAAATCAATAAAAATAGGTCAACACCTGACAGCTAATAGTAAAACTCACAAGTCTCAGAGACAAAGAGAAAACTCTGAAAGCAGCTCAGGACAAGAGGTCTGTAACCTACAATGTTAGAAACATTAGATTGACAGCAGACCTATCCACAGAGACCTGGCAGGCCAGAAAGGACTGGCATGATTATTCAGAGCACTAAACGAGAAAAATATGCAGCCAAGAATACTATATCTACCTAGGTTGTCGTTGAAAGTAGAAGGAGAGATAAAAAGCTTCCAGGACAAACAAAAACTAAAGGAATTTGCAAACACGAAACCAGCCCTACAAGAAATCTTGAAAGCCGTCCTCTAAGCAAAGAGAGAGCCTAAAAGTAACATAGACCACAAAGGAACAGAGAAAATATACAGTAACAGTCACCCTACAGGCAATACAATGGCACTAAATTTGTATCTTTCAATAGTTACCCTGAATGTAAATGGGCTAAATGCCCCAATCAAAAGACACAGAGTATCAGATTGGATAAAAAAATAAGACCCATCGATATGCTGTCTGCAAGAGACTCCTTTTAGAACCAAAGACACCCCCAGATTTAAAGTGAGGGGGTGGAAAACCATTTACCATGCTCACGGACACCAAAAGAAAGCTGGGGTGGCAATCCTTATATCAGACAAATTAGATTTTAAACTAAAGACTGTAATAAGAGATGAGGAAGGACACTATATCCTACTTAAAGGGTCTATCCAACAAGAAGATCTAACAATTGTAAATATCTATGCCCCTAACATGGGAGCAGCCAATTATATAAGCCAATTAATAACAAAATCAAAGAAACACATAGACAATAATACAATAATAGTAGGGGACTTTAACACCCCCCTCACTGAAATGGACAGATCATCTAAGCAAAAGATCAACAAGGAAATAAAGGCTTTAAATGACACACTGGACCAGATGGACTTCACAGATATATTCAGAACATTCCATCCCAAAGCAACAGAATACACAGTCTTCTCTAGTGCCCATGGAACATTCTCCGGAATAAATTACATCCTAGGTCACAAATCAGGTCTCAACCGGTACCAAAAGATTGGGATCGTTCCCTGCCTATTTTCAGACCACAATGCTTTGAAACTAGAACTCAATCACAAGAGGAAAGTTCGAAAGAACTCAAATACATGGAGGCTAAAGAGGATCCTACTAAAGAATGAATGGGTCAACCAGGAAATTAAAGAAGAATTAAAAAAATTCATGGAAACCAATGAAAATGAAAACACAACAGTTCAGAATCTTTGGGAGGCAGCAAAGGCAGTCCTAAGAGGAAAGTATATAGCAATACAAGCCTTTCTCAAGAAACAAGAAGGGTCTCAAATAGACAACCTAACCCTACACCTAAAGGAGCTGGAGAAGGAACAGCAAATAAAGCCTAAACCCAGCAGGAGAAGAGAAATAATAAAGAGCAGAGCAGATATCAATGAAATAGAAACCAAAAGAACAGTAGAAGAGATCAATGAAACTAGGAGCTGGTTATTTGAAAGAATTAATAAGAGTGATAAACCCCTGGCGAAACTTATCAAAAAGAAAAAAGAAAGGACCCAAGTAAATAAAATCATGAATGAAGGAGGAGAGATCACAACCAATACCAAAGAAATACAAGCAATTATAAGAACATATTATGAGCAACTATATGCCAGCAAATTAGATAATGTGGAAGAAATGGATGCATTCCTAGAGATGCATAAACTACCAAAACTGAACCAGGAAGAAAGAAAACTTGAACAGACCCATAAACACTGAGGAAATTGAAGCAGTAATAAAAAAATCTCCCAACAAAGGAGAGCCCAGGGCCTGATGGCTTCCCAAGGGAATTCTACCAAACATTTAAAGAAGAATTTATACCTATTCTTCTGAACTGTTCCAAAAAATAGAAATGGAAGGAAAACTTCCAAACTCATTTTATGAGGCCAGCATTACCTTAATCCCCAAACCAGACAAAAGCCCCATCAAAAAGGAGAACTACAGACCAATATCCCTGATGAACATGGATGCAAAAAATTCTCACCAAAATACTAGCCAATAGGATCCAAGAGTACATTAAAAGGATTATTCACCACAACCAAATGGGATTTTGTCCTGGGCTTCAAGGTTGATTCAACATCTGCAAATCAATCAATGTGATACAATACATTAATAAAAGAAAGAACAAGAACCATATCATCTTTTCAATAGATGCAGAAAAAGCATTTGACAAAGTACAGCATCCTTTCTTGATTAAAATTCTCCACAGTGTAGGGATAGAGGGAACAAACCTCAATATCATAAAAGCCATCTATGAAAAACCCACAGGGAATATCATACTCAATGCAAAAAACGGAGAGCTTTCCCCCTAAGGTCAGGAACACGGCAGGGATGTCCACTATCACCACTGCTGTTCAACATAGTACTAGAATTCCTAGCCACAGCAATCAGACAACAAAAAGAAATAAAAGTCTTCTGAATCGTCAAAGAAGAAGTCAAACTCTCACTCTTTGCAGATGATATGATACTTTATGTGGAAAACCCAAAAGACTCCACCCCAAAACTGCTAGAACTCATACAGAAATTCAGTAAAGTGGAAGGATATAAAATCAATGCTCAGAAATCAGTTGCATTTCTATACACCAACAATAAGACAAAAGAAAGAGAAATTAAGGAGGCAATCCCATTTACAATTGCACCCAAAACCATAAGCTACCTAGGAATAAATCTAACCAAAGAAAACTCAGGAAACTATAGAATACTCATGAAGTAAATTGAGGAAGACACAAAGAAATGGAAAAACTTTCCATGCTCGTGGATTGGAAGAACAAATCTTGTGAAATGTCTATGCTACCTAAAAAATCTACACATTTAATGCAATCCTTATCAAAATACCATCAACTTTTTTCCAAGAATGGAACAAATAATCCTAAAATTTGTATGGAACCAGAAAAGACCCCAAATAGCCAGAGGAATGTTGAAAAAGAAAAACATGGGGTGCCTGGGTGGCTCAGTCATTAAGTGTCTGTCTTCAGCTCAGGTCATGATCCCAGGGTTCTGGGATCAAGCCCTGCATGGGGATCCCTGCTCAGCAGGAAGCCTGCTTCTCCCTCTCCTACTCCCCCTGCTTGTGTTCCCTCTCTTGCTGTCTCTCTCTCTGTCAAATAAATAAAATTTTTGAAAAAAGAAAAAAGAAAAAGAAAAGCAAAGCTGGTGGCATCACCATTCTGGACTTCAAGCTCTATTACAAAGCTGTAATCATCAAAACAGTATGGTACTGGCACAAAAACAGACACATAGATCAGTGGAACAGAATAGAGAGCCCAGAAATGGACCCTCAACTCTATGGTCAACTAATCTTCGACAAAGCAGGAAAGAATGTTCAATGGAAAAAAGACAGTCTCTTCAACAGAGGGTGTTGGGAAAATTGGACAGCCACATGCAGAAGAATGAAACTGGACCATTTCCTTACACCACACACAAAAATAAACTCAAAATGGCTGAAAGACCTAAATGTGAAACAGGAATCCATCAAAACCCATGAGGAGAACACAGGCAGCAAACTCTTCAACTTCAGCTGCAGCAACTTCTTCCTAGAAACATCACCAAAGGCAAGAGAAGCAAGGGCAAAAATGAACTATTGGGACTTCATCAAGAAAAGAAGCTTTTGCATAGCAAAGGAAACAGTCAACAAAACCAAAAGACATCCAACAGAATGGGAGAAGATATTTGCAAATGACATATCAGATAAAGGGCTAGTATCCAAAATCTATAAAGAACTTATCAAACTCAACATCAAAGAACAAATAATCCAATCAGGAAATGGGCAGAAGACATGAACAGACATTTCTGCAAAGAAGACATCCAAATGACCAACAGACACATGAAAAAGTGCTCAACATCACTTGGCATCAGGGAAATACAAATCGAAACCTCAATGAGATACCACCTCACACCAGTCAGAATGGCTAAAATTAACCACTCAGGAAACGACAGATATTGGCGAGGATGCGGAGAAAGGGAAACCCTCCTACACTGTTGGTGGGAATGCAAGGTGGTGCAGCCCCTCTGGAAAACAGTATGGAAGTTCCTCAAAAAGTTGAAAATACAGCTACCCTATGACCCAGCAATTGTACTACTGGGTATTTACCCCAAAGATACAAATGTAGTGATCCTAAGGTGCACATGCACCCCAATGTTAATAGCAACAATGTCCATAATAGCCAAACTATGGAAAGAGCCTAGATGTCTCTCAACAGATGAATGGATAAAGAAGAAGTGGTATATATATATATATATATATATATATATATATATATATATACACACACAATGGAATATTATGCAGCCATCAAAAAATGAAATCTTGCCATTTGGAATAACGTGGATGGACCTAGAGGGTATTATGCTAAGTGAAATAAGTCAATCAGAGAAAAACAAGTATCATATGATCTCACTGAGGAATTTAAGAAACAAGACAAACCATAAGAGATTCTTAATCTCAGGAAACAAACTGAGGTTTGCTGGAGTGGAGGGGGGTGAGAAGGATGGGGTGGCTAGGTGATGGACACTGGGGAGAGTATATACTATGGTGAGCGCTGTGAATTGTGTAAAACTGATGAATCACAGACCTGTACCCCGGAAACAAATAATACATAATAGGTTAATTTAAAAAAATTTTAAAAAAGAGATGACACCTTTCATAAAGTATGAAATAATTAATCTTTCCCCTTCTCTGTCTCATATACACATATACTTTCATAACATTCATACTGTATATACTCAGATGCATACATACAGTTAAATCAATCTTTGATGATTAACCTTAATATAGTCTGTTGGATACTATGGCTAATTCCAATGATTCTGACATAATTTGGCATTTCTAAAGGATAAGTTTTTAATAATTACCTTCAAAACCACTTTTATAAACCATGAAAGACTCAAAATAAGATATTTCAATTTATTACTTGAATAAATACAATGTTGTCCAATTGTATTACACTTTTAATTCACATAAAAAGGCTCTAAATGCCATTTCCAGTCATCAATAGCACCTTCAAAGGATGAAAGGAATAGTCACAAAAAGGCTTCAAGAACTCTGAAGAAGAAATCCAAGAATGCTCAGAGCACTTTACCGTGTCATAGGAGTAATTGCACAACTTCTCAAATGACAAATTTGAATAGTTGACTTAATAGATGATGGACTCTGATTTGCTAGTTCTTAAGAAGCAGTCTTTAATAATTTACATCTTAATTATCCTTACCCTAGAGGGGTGCTGTTCTCCAATGAGAAGACAAAGCATGATATACTTTAATATTAACCAAATTAAATGTGTGATTTCTGTGTGATTATATCCCATCCTAGTTAAGTTAAAATTAATGAAATTACCTACGTCACATCATATACTTCCATATGTCCCATAGTTCTTTGCTAATTTCTAGGTGCAAAGTAGGTAAATAACATGAATTTAGATTGAATTTTACGTGTGAAACTGACTATTGATGAGCTACTCTGGCATTTTCAAATGACATATCCTAAACATTGTCGTAACAATCAATTAATTTCAAAATCAAAATCACTCACAAATAAGCTTTATATTTTAATATTTATTTTGAAGAATTGCTGAGTTTAGAAGAGCATGAATCAGTCTAATGGAAAAAGACTACTGGGTAGATAATTAGAAAACCACAATTCTAGCCCCAGAATTTCATCTAATGAGCTGAGTGGCCTTGGGTATAGTTGTTTTGCTTTCACATGATTGAGTTTCTGTATTTGAATTTGGGAAACTGAAAATCATAGAATGCAAATTTTGTAAGTGACCTTAGAAACACATAGTTAAAATTCCACATCTTACAGATCAAAAGTTTATAGCCATCAGAATTTGTTAGAGCATGCCAGTGAAATAAATACACCCCAGGGCGCCTGGTTGGCTCAGTCATTGAGCGTCTGCCTTCAGCTCAGGTCATGATCCCAGGGTCCTGGGATCGAGTCCCACATCAGGCTCCCTGCTCGGCGGGAAGCTTGCTTCTCCCTCTCCCACTCCCCCGCTTGTGTTCCTGCTCTCGCTATCTCTCTCTCTCTGTCAAATAAATAAATAAAATCTTTAAAAACAGAACAAAAAAATACACCCCAAATCTTAGGAACGCAAAACAGCAAGGGTTTATTTCCCATTTCCACAAAAAAATATTCCAGGTTTGGATGACTATCCAAGACATCCATATCAGATAACTTAATGAGGCTATAATTAATTAGGTACTACTAAAATCCCATGCCTTTTTTTTTTTTTTCAGGCTTTCATCTCTAACTCCCATGATCATTTGATATAAAGGAAAAAATTCAAAGGCTTAGGGAGACTGGAAACTTAGAGTGGATTTGTCATTTAAGACCTACTCACCTACACTGGAAGGGTCCAAAAGACTTATTTTCATTAATATTTTGAGTAAGGGGAGGGGAGTATCATTATGGAGCTCTGTGATCACTCTTCTCTGTAGGCCAGACTTTACAGTTAGAACTGTGGTCACTGGATTGGGAATCCTAAATGCAAATAGAAGAATTGGATCTTCCAGTGACGGGCTGAGTGGTAGTGTTCAACTGTCAAAGGCAAGGTGGGAGTAATTACGGTAATGGACAGAAGAGTCAAAACAGCAGTCAGAATGGTCTGACTCACTCAGACCTTAGTATGGACTAGTTGATTTTGGCATTCCTAGAAATGAAATAGGAAGCTTACTAAAGCTTCTTACTTGTTTTGTATAAGCAGAAAAGTTCTAGGTCAAGTGAGCAAAAGCCTAACTCGAATCACAAAAACAGGGAGTAACAACCCCTCAATCAATTCCCAGATGTGAACCAGTTTATAAACCCAGAACCCTTTGAATTATACAGCAGGCAGCCTGGTCCCCCTGAGGAAGGACCCCAGTAAGCCACCAAAAATGTGTACTGTTGGGGTGCCTAGGTGGCTCAGTCAGTTGAGCATCCAGCTCTTGGTTTCAGCTGCGGTCATGATCTCATTGATCATGAGATCAAGCTCCAAGTCAAGTTCCCTGCTCAGTGAGGAGTCTGCCTGGGACTCTCTCCCTCTGCCCCCTCCCCATTTGCACTCTAAATGTATAAATAAACAAAAAAAGGTAAATAAATCTTAAAAAAAAAATGTGTACTGTTCATCACTGCAGTTCACAGTCAGAATAGGGGTTTATAAAGGTCAGGTGATCAATGGAGGTTTTAGCTCAGTTCTCTCTTAGAATGGGCCCAGTGTATCTGCCAACCCATACTGTGGTTATTTCTGCAGTTCCAGAATGTATAATTGAAATAGATCCAGTACTCAACAATTGGCAGAATCCCCACATTTGTTCTCTGACCTGTGCAGTGAGGGCTATTACTGTGGAAAAGGCCAAGTGTAAGCCACTAGAACTTCCTCTACCTAGGAAAATAGTACACTAAAAGCAATGCTTCATTCCTGGGAAGACTGCAGAGATTAGTACCATTATTAAGGACTTCAAAGATACAAGGGCAATGATTTCCACCATGTCTGCATTCAGCTTGCCTGTTTGGTCTGTGCAGAAGACAAATGGATCTTGGAGAATGACAATGGATTATTATTAGGTTAACCAGGTGGTGAATCCAACCGATGTATCATATGTTCCTTCATTGTTTGAGCAAAGTAACACATCCTCTGGTACTTAATAAAATCAGCCATTGATGTCATAAATACTTTTTACTCCATCTCTGTCAATAAGGATGACCATAAGGAGTTTGCTTTCAGTTGGCAAGACTGGGGAGGTGGACATTACACCTTTATTCTCCTACCTCAGAGCTATAACAACTCTCCAGCCCTATGCAATAAATTAGTTCACAGGATCTTGATCACCTTTCCTTTCCATATAGTATCATACTGGTACATTACATTGATGTTCTTATGCTGATTGGACCTAGTGACCAAGAAGTAGAAAGTACTCTGGACTTATTATTAAGACATCCATGCATCAGAGAGTAGGAAATAAATCTGACAAAAATCATCAGGCTTTTATCTCAGTAAGATTTCTAGGGGTCCAGTGGTTTGGAGCTTGTTACATATCGATATCCATTTTAAGGTGAAGGATAAGTTGTCTTACCTGCTCCTACTACAACCAAGAAAGGCACAACACTTAGTGGATCTCTTTGGATTTTTGAGGCAACATATTCCTAATTTGGGTATGGTACTCATGCTTGTTTACTTAGTGGCCCAATAAGCTGCTAGTTTTAAGTGGAGCGCAGAGTAAAAGAAAGCTCTGCAATAGATCCAGGCTGCTATACAAACTGCTCTGCTACTTGGGCCATATGATACAGCAGATTCAGTGGTAATTGAAATATCAGTGGCAGATAGGGATGCTCTTTGGAATCCTTAGCAGACCCTTATTGGTGAATCACAGCACAGACCCTCCAGATACTGGAGCAAAGCCCTGCCATTCTCTGTGGATAACTGCTATCCTTTTTAGAAACAGCTCTTGGCCTGCTATTGGGCTTTAGTAGAGACTGAGCAACTGACCGTGGGCCACCAGGTTACCATGTAACCTGAGCTTCCCCACATGAACTAGATGTTATCTGACCCGCTAAGCCATAAAGCTGGGTGCATACAGCAACATTCTATCATCAGATGAAGTGGTATATATGTTATCAAGCCCAAGCAGGCCCTGATGACACAGAGAAATTACATAAAGAAGTAGCCCAAATGCCCACGGTCCCCACTCCTGCCACATTGTCTTCTCTCTCCCAGTCTGAATCTCTAGCCTCATAGGAGCTTCCCTATAATCAGATGACAGAAGAAGAGAAAACTTGGGGTTTTATTGATTGTTCTGCACAATATGCAGTCACCACCTGAGAGTGGATGGTTACAGCACTACAACCCCTTTGGGACATTCCTGAAGGACCATGGTGAAAGGAAATCTTACCAGTGATCAGAATGTCAAGAAGTACACCTGTTGTTCACTTAACAGAGAAGGGGAAATGACCAGGTGTATGATCATAATGATTCATGAGCTGTGGCCAAAGGTTTGGCTGGATGGTCACAGACCTGGAAGAAACATGACTAGAAAACTATCATAAGAAAATTTGGGGAAGAGGTATGTGGATAGATATCTGTGAATAAAGAAAGAAGAAGAAGAAGAAGAAGAAGAAGAAGAAGAAGAAGAAGAAGAAGAAAAAAGAACAAGAACAAGAAGAACAAGAAGAAGGAGGGGGAGGGGAAGGAGAAGAAGGAGAGAAAGGGGAAGCAGTGGAGAAAGAGGAGGAGAAAGAAGAAGGAGAGGAAGAAGATACTTATGTCCCATATGAATCCTCACCAAAGAGTACTCAGTGGAGGATGATTTTTAACAATCAAGTGGATAAGATGACCTATGCTGTGGATACCAGTCAGCCTCTTTTCCCAGTCACCCTTGTTATTGCCCAATGGATTCATGACCAAAGTGGCTGTGGTGGCAGGGATGGAGATTTTGCATGGTCTTGGCAACATGAACTTCAACTCACTAAGGCTAACTTTATTTTTTTATTACTTTTTTAAAGATTTTTTTTTTTTAATTTATTTATTCATAAGAGACAGAGAGAGAGAGAGAGAGAGAGAGGCAGAGGGAGAAGCAGGCTCCCCGCTGAGCAGGGAGCCCGATGCGGGACTCGATCCCAGGACTCTGTGATCATGACCTGAGCCGAAGGCAGACGCTTAACCATCTGAGCCACCCAGGCGCCCCTAAGGCTAACTTTAGTCACGGCTGCTGCTGGTGCTCAAACTGCCAGCAACAAAGACCAACACTGAGTACTCAATATGACACCATTCCCCATGGTCATCAGCCAGCTACCCTGTGGCAGGATTACTTTGGACTGCTTCCATCATGGAAGGGAACATGTTCATCATGGAAGAACAAAATGTTTTGTTCTTACCTGAATAAACACTTACTCTGGATATAGATTTGTGTTCTCTCGCCTACAGTGCTTCTGCCAAAACTATGATCCATCAGCTTGCAGAATGCTTATCCATCATCATAGGATTCACTCAGCAATGCTCTGATCTGGGACTCACTTCATAGCAAGTAAAGTACAGCAATGGGTACATGCCCAAGCAATTCACTGGTCTTGTCATGTTACCTATTTGGAAAAGCAGCTCCACGTGTGCAGTGTTTTTATACCTGCTCAGCCACATAGTAATAGGCCTTGGGCCTGGAACACTTCTTACAAAGAAATAAAGAGCCCAGGCAGCCTATGCCAGCCATATCACCTTGTGTGAGAATATCTGTCTCTGTTTCTGCCTCAATAAGAGTTCCTTTGTTCTACCTAAGCATGTTCCTCAGTGGCCCTCAGGCAGGCCCACATTTTAGTACCTCAGATTCCCCAGAGGAAGGGTCAGAGTCCTTCGACTGCAGCACAAGAGGTGTGCACGTAAGTAAATGACCTTGCTTCAGCTGCTGGGGTGGTGAGGAAAGGGGGGCTGTGTGCTGGCTCTTAAATACCTCTACCAGGAAGAGACCCACATAATTCCCGCTCAGATTATCTTTGACCAGAGCAATTCACATGGCCACTGACTTCTAGATATCATGGAAATATATTTCTTCTTTTGCTTGAATCCAATCAGGAATGTACTTTGGTGAATAATGAATAATGACTAGCACAGAAATTTAGGCCACTTACAAATAAGATATTCCTAGTTTTCAGTAGACAACCGTTCATGTCACATTACTTGTCTATCCTTCAGGCATATAATGAAGGTCAAAGCCATAACAGAAGATGTGGAATCAAAATGAGGTCAAAAAGTAGAAAGGTACATACAAATTTGAGGTGTTATGAATATTAACTCACTGGGATCTTTATTAAGTATTTTAATATATGTAAAGAGCTTAGGGGTGCCTGGGTGGCTCAGTTGGTTAAGTGTCTGCCTTCAGCTCAGGTAGTGATCCCAGGGTGCTAGGATCACACCCCTCATTGGACTCCCTGCTCATCGGGGAGTCTGCTTCTCCCTCTCCCTCTGCCTGCCACTCCCCCTACTCGTGTTCTTTCTCTTGCTCTCTCTCTCTCTCAAATAAATAAAATATTAAAAAAAAAAAACAAAACTTGATCTTTAAAAAAAATAAAGGGCTTAGAATTTTCCCTGGTATATCATAAGTATCTAATCAATAGTACCAATTGCTCTTATCATTGTTACAAAATGGTGCTCTATAGAAAAAAATTAGATTATCAGTAACCCTCTTAGAGAGAGGCTTTTTCTGAAAATCCCAGGAGAACTCACCATAACACTATTTATGTGGCATGGATCATCACAAAGACAAAGAAAACATTACAGTAAAGCAGAAATGAAATATCAGTGAATGGGATTTTTCCATAAACATTGATTGTGTGTCACCTTTGGAAATAAAGCTCCTTGGATTGAATATTTCCTTTAAAACATTTTGAATTAGGTATAGTGCCCTTGAAAGTTACGGACAAATGGAACATTTGCTTTGATCTGACATAAAGGAGATAGGTACATTTAAATACAGCCCTACTCTCAGTTTCAGTCCACAGAACTCTGAGCAGATTGTCAGTTAAAGTCAGCTACACTGAAGACAGATTTTTATAAGAGAGAAACACATAAGATTAATTAAATAAAGTAATATAAACAATGAAGATGTTTGGTGTGTCTGCTTATGGGTAAAACTGCATAAACTAATTAGATCAGTTCCCGATTATAACGTAAGGTATTATTTATAATAAATCAGAGCCAGGGTTTTCATTATGAATGAATTGAATTGGATCCCCCAGGCTCAGGCACTTGGTAACCGTGATATCTCTTTATTCCTTGACGTTTTCAACCTCCTTACATCTCAGTGTCCTCATCTTACTATGAATAAAATATTCCTCATAATCTAATAACTTCATAGGGTTATGAGGAAACTTAACCTCCTTAAGTCTCCATCTCCTCTTCTGTACCACGTACAAAATAATCTCCGTAATGTAATAACTTCATAGGGTTATTAAATGATAATCTTCAAAGATTAAATGATAACCTTATGACATGTGTTGAGAATGGTATCTGGCGCACAGATGAGCCATGATACAGTAACAATTATCATTATTAAATCTAGAACTGACATTCAGCATCCATTAAATTTGCAAACAGAAACTCATGTTGCAGCTATCTATTGCTGGGTAACAAACCACCCTGCAGTAGGGTGGCTTAAAATAATGATATCTTATTATATCTTACCCAGATTTGGTGGGTCAGGAATTTGGGCAGGGCTTAGCTGAGGAAATAATTGGCTCTAAATGATGTAAATTGTAGTGTCAGCACTCAGTGGTATTCAGTTGTCAGGTGGACTGGTCTAGAGTGTCTAAGACGGCTTGACTCACATGACTACCTCGGAGGGGATGACTAGAAGGCCAGGCTCAGCTGAGAGTGTCACCTACCACGCCAAGAGGCCATGAGGCCCCTCTAGCATGGTGGTCACGTTGTACTTGGACAGTTGACTGCTTCTGTAAGAATGTTTCATCAGACAGGAACTGTCTCCCTGTTACTCCCATTGTGTCCAATTGATAAAACCAGTCACAGAATCTGCCCACTTTCAAGGGGACAGAAAATCCACCTGTCTGTGGGAGGAATGAGTATCTTTAATACATTACACAGCACACAGTAGGTTCCTTGTATTGTAATGAAAGCAGCATATCACTCTATATATGGGTTATGTAATGTAACATGCGGTATAGTTGAGTTAGAGCTTAGTGGATATGGAGCTTTACATATGGAGCTTAGCAACATATATTCCATCTGCGCACTTGCATGTTATAGTAGATCCTTCCTCACATGTAACATGAACTACTGTATTTTTCAGTATTGTTCCAATACTCATGAAGTTGATATTCCAAAGCAGATGTCAGAAAACTTTTCCTGTTAAAGGCTAGATAGTAAATATTTTAGGCTTTGCTGACCATATCCTGTCCTGGTCCTCTATTTTTCTTTGTTTTTAACAACCCTTTAAATGTGTAAAAACAAACAAACAAAAACAAAAGAAAAAAAACACCAAAACATTCATGGCTCAGGAGGCCATACAAAAATAAGCCAAGGGCCAGATTTGGCATGTAGGCTATAGTTTGTTGACCTCTGAACAAATGAAGAGCAGTGCAAGTGTAAACGAGTGGAATTCTAAGCTATGAACATGACTACAAAATAGAAAGGAAGATCCTACAAAAACTAAGACATTTGGCCCTAAGTCCTTAGGAGAGCATTAGGAGTAGTAGAGGAAAAATAACTTTTATTAAGAATTTAATTTGTTCCTGGTAGTGTTAGGTTCTCTTATAAAATTATCATATTTACTACCCATAACAGCCCTAAAGGTGATGTATTATTCCCATTATGTACATAGAATTAAAATATGAACTAGCTTTTTAAAAGCAAGGATTTGGATTTTACAAAATCTAACACAGGGTCTTATATAAAATAGAATTTAAATATATACTGGATGGATTGAATTAAATGATAAAAACATAGGGTCTCAGGGAGATTTATCAAAATCACATAGGTCCAAAAGGAAGATCTTGGAATTCGAAGCCAGTTTCTTTGATTCCCAATTCTGTACCCATCTTTTTCCACCACATTGCCATTTTACCAACTTCTAGCATCAACAGTGTAGTCCAATATTTATTTGTCAGAGCAATATGTTTATTATCCTTAGGAAAACATCATTCAGCAGTATTTGTTTATAAATTATGTTGTGTAAAGTATTAACATTTATTTAATTTAGCAGAATTTAATGTGTGATTTTGGAGAATCTTTGATGTCCATGTTTTACTCATTATAACCACTCTCTATCTGTGCCCTTAATTGTTACACACAAGGAGAGAATCAGGTTTTGTAGGGCCTAATGTTTATATAATTTGGTTGACCTTTTTTAAGAAAAAGAATATGAAACATGATAGAAAAATAGCTACAAAATAACTACTTAAAATCGTAAAAAAAAAAAGGTTACAAGAAACTTCACATTTAAAAAAATCCTATTAAAAAAAACAAGCATCACAATGTCTTTCCCAACTGACACATAATTCTTACTTTTTTGAACTTTGGTATGAACAACACTTCTGAAAAAGATATATAGAACCAATCTGAAATTAAGACATATAGAAAAGCAATTGGAGTTAGTGTCTTAAAGCATTGCACCATATCAAATTTTATCATTTTGTAAATACAACATATTTGACTTATTAATGAATAGTCACTGAAACACTAGTTTTTGTTTGTTTGTTTTGTTTTGTTTTGTTTTTAAGGTATCTTTACTGCTTTGGTGGATATAGGGTGTCATTTTATGTCGAAGTGCCAGACTATCAGAAAAAGATGTGTCGGGGCGCCTGGGTGGCTCAGTCGTTAAGCGTCTGCCTTCGGCTCAGGTCGTGATCCCAGGGTCCTGGGATCAAGCCCCGCGTCGGGCTCTCCGCTCGGCGGGAAGCGTGCTTCTCCCTCTCCCACTCCCCCTGCTTGTGTTCCCTCTCTCGCTGTGTCTCTCTCTGTCAAATAAATAAATAAAATCTTTAAAAAAAAAAAAAAAGAAAAGAAAAAGAAAAAGATGTGTCAAACGTGCTAACTCCAATATACAGGGATGCAAAAATCACCCACCACACACACACACACACAAACTTTGCAGTATTACTATATATCTGTGCCCTCAAACACAGGTATGCTGATAAATTCTGTATTTACACAATATCTGCTTAGAAATTGCACACACAACTCAAACGGATAGTGTGTTTTTAAGTGAATCTCTTGGTTTATCAACTAATTCCTGACAAAAGGGTACTTTCGTTTTGATGAGACATGGGTGAGAAGCACATTCTTCACTTGGGATTTTACATGTTCAATGCAGGTTTCCCTGCTATCCAAAAGTAGTGTGTTCTTTATGAAAATTTTCAGAAGCTGGAAAGGCAGAAAGGGAAGAAACAATTACCACTAATTTATATGGAAATTGCTTTGAATGTTCCCAGCCTCAAAAAATAAACTCTCTTAGGCTTTTCTGATACTTTAGGACATGTCTCACTAGAGGGTGCACAAAATAAACGGAGATGAAGCACAGATGCTCAGAGACAGGGTTCAAAGCTATGGCAGCTTGAGGCTGAGATGCCGAGTGTAGTTCCTGGGGAAGGAGGTTGGTGGCGCCACTCTCACATGCTGCCTCTGTAAAGGCTTGCGGCAAAACAAACGCTCAACTCGATTTTCTTTTTGCTTTCTTTTGTAAAGGCAAAAATCCTCTTTGGATTTCCTTCAGCTAGCAGAAACAAGGGCCAATGTAGGTCTTTCATAAAAGCACAGTGGTGTAACTGGAACTTTCAAAAAGTGGGGATAACTGCAATTGGAAGAACTTTCTACAGACTTGTTTCTGGCTCCACACACTTAATCCTCAATTCCACTTCACTGCCTGTATACCTCCAGGAACCCACACTGGGGAATGTTCCATCACTGTAGAATCTCTGTCACTACACCTTTGTGCCAATACAGTGGATGTTGAGCAAAATCTTGGAAGCCTTGGTTGTCAGCAATAACTTAGCTATGACTGAGAAAGACTGAATCCACAAAAATAGATCTTAACACACTCAAATTAAATGTATCCCCATCTGAACTTTCCCTTAACTACTATGTATCCCCATCTGAATTTCCCTTAACTAGATCCCCAACATGCCTGGGACTCTCTAACACTGTTTAAACAAAAAGTGTGATAAAGGAAAATGGAGTGGAGGGGAGCAGTGTTCTTAACCTATTGCACTTAAAATTCTGACTATTGCAAATTTCAAAACCATGTGGCTGTGCAAACACATTACTGCTTTCCCCTCACCCCAAGGTCTCGGAAGAGGTTGATCAAGTGAGAGCCCTGAAAGCTTAAGCTTCATTAGCATCACATTAAGTCTGCCCATGAAAGTAATTCAGAAACTGAAGAGCACTGACCAGGACACCTAAAGAGAGTAACTTTTGGTTGTTGAAGGTGATATTGGCTTATAGACCTTTGGAAAGTACTATTTTATAGGGCAAAACAAAACAGAAACTGGAGCACTCCCTTAGTTTCGGTCCTACCTTTTTAAGTTTACCCTGTTTTTCTCTCATCCTCTTTCCTATGTTTTAAATAAATCTGTTTGACAAGAAAGATAGAAGCAAAGCTTCCCCTTTGTTAGTTGAAAAGGGAAACTTTATATCAGATGTAACCAAATAGGCAGGGGTAGGTACCATCTCTTCCCTCCAAATAAGCGGACATGATCAGGCTGTGATCCGGAGGGAAACAAGGAAACACTCTTCAAACAGAAAGATCTAGTAAACCTTTCAGTGCTGAATTCAGACGCATACTATTGATGATATACATTGTTACTAATCACGTCTGTTAGCTTCATAATGCATCAAAACACTTAACATTTTATACATAAGTTAGCTGAATTAAAAGCTTCTATTTACATCCTTATAGTGGGTCTTTATCCAGTTCATTTTGGAGCCTGTTTATGCAGCCGAACAGGATATAATAACCATAAATACACAGAATAGTTACTATCTTTCTATCTCACTGCAAGTCAACAGTACTTTATCAAAAGTCCTGTTCAAAGTGTTAAACTCTACACCAGTTACTAGAAAAAATAAACCATAAAATTATGTTTGCTAATATTAAAAATCACCAGATACAAATTTATACAGCTTTATGAAGAGCTTGTCTTGCTGATGGAACTGTATTTCCACTTGTGGCTAAATAGCACAACTGCTAATTCGTGGGAGTTTACAGTTGAAACCCATATTGTCTACTTTGTAAGCCTTTCAATCAGATTTACTTGAATAATGCATCAAATAAGTGCTCAAATGGCATTGAAAACACCACTAGTTTCTAAAGTCAGTGTTGGTCTGAAGTTTTTTGACGGGCTCCAGGTATTGGTCCTAGATCAGGTTAATAATCAGCTTGACTGATGAAGTTGAACAATGATTCTTTTCAGGCATTCATGTTCCCTTTGGAAGTGACCTTAATGCTTCTCCTCACAATTGCCCAGACCTAGTCAATGGCCTCATCTAGCCACAAGGGGGCCGAGAAGTGCAATATTACTCCAGGTCCAGAAGTCAGAAATATTTGGGGAAATGTCCAGTGATTACCATGTAAGGATCAGCATCTATCACTGGAAAATCCATTGCTGTTAGAGTAGTCAGTCAAATTTATTAAATTACTTACTCTAGATACATTTCATATTATGAATTTCCTAAATGCAATGGGTTAAATTTGATTGAATAATGAACATTTTCTACCACCTTGTATTGGTAATTAACATAAGACGTGACCTAGTTAGCATAGGTCAATACAGTCAGGGGCTAAAACTTATAAAGCTAATTCATAATTTCCAATCATTCTTAGTACAAGCAAGGTCATTTATTTGAGTATTATATTCATACAAGCCATTATAATGAGATTTCCCCCAAAAATCCTCAATACATTATCTAGCTTAGAGGTCATTATTCATAGCAGCGTTTGACATATCCTGCCACGGTAGTAAAGAAATGCCAAATGTCTCAAGTGCATGCTGCAAAGGGCATTGGAATGTTCAATTTTACCACAGATAGTGACAGAGAAGAGCTTCAGATGACCACAAATAATAGGATGTACTGTTCTGACCTACCACTGTACTTTCTCCCAAGCTTAGATTCTTGTGAATGTATAAAAATTAATGTAAAGTTGGGAAAAAATCATAAATTATCTTGAAAAGACAATGTGTTTGCCAGTTATCATAACTGACTAGATCTTAATTTACATATAACATAAACTATGCTGTGTTGTATATGTTTTGGCATTTAAAACTTAAGAAATTGACAAAAATCAACCATTAATCTGTGCTTAAAAAGTGAAAATCATTTCTCTTAAGTGGCATTTTAAAAACTAAAACATTCTATTTAATAGACAAATCATATAGCCTATGAATTAATACTTAGATAAACACTTAAAAATTACTTTCTTGAGTTTTTTATTCTTTGTGAACTGAGTTTTTATACTATCCTTTTAGAAATGTTTTATAGGGGCACCTGGGTGGCTCAGTCGTTAAGCGCCTGCCTTCGGCTCAGGTCATGATCCCGGGGTCCTGGGATCGAGCCCCGCATCGGGCTCCCTGCTCAGCTGGAAGCCTGCTTCTCCCTCTCCCACTCCCCCTGCTTCTGTTCCCTCTCTCGCTGTGTCTCTCTCTGTCAAATAAATTAAAAAATAAAAAAAAATAAAAAAATAAAAAAAAAAAAGAAATGTTTTATAGTTATCCAATAGATAGTATAAATCAACTTAGTTTACTTCTTGTGTTGTCTCTTATCAATACATTGTAATACTGTGTATGGCTTTGCATAACATGATTGCATGATTTATACAGCACAACTGATTTCTATTTCTTGGCTGGAGACCAATTAAATAACCACTGAGGCAAGCAGTCATTACCTGCTTAAAAGGAAATCTGTGGTTTCCTTATTTAAACTGCTGAGTTTTAATGTCCATCAAAAAGTCCGTTATTGCAATGAATAATTTAGCTTTTTCAGTCTGCTACTGATTTTAATACTACAAGCATGGATTTAAGGCTGCAAAATCTGCCCAAAGTTTCTCACAGGCCCAAGAATCAGAACCATACTTGCTATAAGACAATGGTGTTGCAGTTATAGTTTACTGTTTGAAATGATATATGTTTAAGGGACAATAATTTCTAATAATTACTTGGAAAAGGAAGACTACAGAATCAACTTTATCAAAAGTAGTTGGAGAAACGATTGATCATAAAGGCCTGGAAAACATGTATATGCACGTGTAAACGGATATAGAGGACCCTTTTTAAAAAGACTAAAGGTCAATGAATTTGGAGATCTAGGGGTGTCATTTCCTCTGTTTGTCCCTTGGTGGAGTTCTTGAGTCACTTTCTCCCTTCCCGTCAAACTGCTTTATATTTCTTTCCAGAACTGGCTATCGTGTTTACTGTATTTAACCTTTTTCTTGTACTATCTTGAATACAGCGTCTATAATAAATGAAAGCCCCCCCCCCCCGAGATCTTATCTCCGGCACCTACTTCTTTGTATTCTTACCCATAAACTTTTGTTGTCCTTGTTACTTCCCTTCCTGTGTTTTTGAGGCTTAAACTACATCACGGACCCTGAGTGCTATTTTTCAGCTCAGTCACTGAAATTTCTTAACTGCAAAGCAGTTTTAAGATGGCAGGGTTAGTAGGTAAATTTAAAACAACAACAAAAAACCACCGATTATGGTAAATATAGGGCAGGATATTTGGCATAGAAAAAAAGGAATCCTTGGGCAAGTTTTCATTAAATGTTTATTAGAACGGGCTAACATTTTTATTTTAATCGATTTTATTTTTTATATCTCGGTTTCAAGGGGTCATTTTTCTTTATATTCTTTAAAACAAAACAAACAAACAAACAAAAACCAAAGAGACAATACACAAATCCCCAACATTTCAACCTTCTCTCACATACTTTGCTTCATGCAAGCAATGACGTGCTATCACTCTGATCAACTCAGGCTTTCGGAAACTGATCTCGTTTTCTCTCTTCAGTTCTGGCCGCCAAAGCAGCCGCAACAGCGGCACAGCGGCAGCGGGCTCTTTAATTTATTGCAGCCGGTTACACTTTCGATCCCATTTCCTTCTGAACCCTTTCCTCTCAGGTTGAGAAGATAAATGCTGCCTCGAGTCTGAAAAGCCGGGCGGGGTTTGTGGGTGGGAGCGAATCCGGATATCATATTCCCGTGGTGAGACCTGGTACCGGGGGAATTAAGTCCCCTAGTTCCATTTAATGAAACTGCCGAGCACTTGTGACACTGGCTCTAAGACTGCGGAAATGGGGTGGGGGTGGGGGAAACAGCTTCTCGCCTCCATTCATCCTCCGCGCCAGCGGGAGGCTGGAGTTGGAGTGTCAGTCCCCAGACAGGGGGCGGAAGAGGACTGGGAGCTCCAACCGCGGCAAGGGCGCCCCGAGGGCTCCTCGCACCTCGCGCACACCCCCACCCCGCCTATTCCGTTCCCCTGCCCAAGAACCGCGCTGCTGGGCAAAGCAGCCGGTCCTTGGCTGCTCCCGCAGAGAGGTCGGAGGCGGGGACCGATGGGGGAGGGTGGAAAGCCGGGAGGCTTCACGGCCCCGGTTGTCTGGCGCGCTGTTCTCCATGCCGCACACGTCGGACCCATTTCCCACGCTGGCTTGGCTCGGCAGCGGAGTTGGTCGGGATGAGTAGGGAGGGCAGACTGGAGACTACCTCCCGCTCGCAATGAGGAAACCACTCCACTGTGAAGGACGCGCTGCGCGCGCGCACACACACACACACACACACACACACACCACCCCCCGTCATCTGGGAAGAAATTTGCGGCGCTCTGGGGAAAAGCCTCCCACTCTTTCGCCCCTCGCTAGTGTGCGCCTGGAGATTGCGCGCCGGAGCGGTGGGCGAACGTTTGAAGATGCTCAGGGGCTTATTCAAGTTTATGGTCTGGCGAGGGAAGAGTGAGTGTACAACGTCTGTGCCCACGCGGCTGCCAGAAGTTTGCAAAATCTTAGTAAAGGCGGTTGGGGAGTGAGTGCACTGCACCATATTGCCGCGCATCGGAATGCACGGGCGCAAGGCCGCAGAGCAGAAAAGGCTTCCCTCTTTCATCTTGGACCCTGGAAAAAAAAGGGGGGACCGGGTGTCGTGGGAGGCAAGAATTCTGATAAACCAGAGTTTTCCAAATATAAGGGGATTTAGCATTACAGCCACTTAGCGGGCCAAGGAAACGCTGCGGCGCCCGCCCCCGCCCCCCGGCTCCAGACTGCGGCGGTGTGCACTGAGTCTGCGCGCGGGGTTTTTCTCGCTGATGCTGCAGATACAGAGCGGAGAGACTCGGGAGGCGGCAGGCTTGGGGAATGTGGGGGTGGCCGGGTTCCTGTCCTGGCCGGGGAGGAGAAGCGGCTACACCCTGAGTGCAGCTGCTTTAGCAGACTGGAAAATACTCGCCCGCTCCCTGGCACTTTCATCCTCCGCGCCTCCACGATCCCCTATAGGGAGACCTTGGAAGTCTCAGCCACCTCTCCCCCCATTTCTGCTGCCTGCGCCCGCCCAAACAACCGCGCGCTACATCTGCTCGTAGACTTTATTGGTGTTTGTCTTGTTTAAATCATTTTGCCTCCACACACAGGTCTCGTAAAGGCAGAGTAGCCACTCTGGACGTATTTCTTTCTTTTTTCTTCTTTTCATCTTAAATTTTCCTTTAAGGGGAGGCCCTTCGATGCCTATAGATTGGGCAGACGAGCTGAGAGCCAACCAAATCCCAGCAGCAGCCTCTTTGCTCTCTTGAGATGGTAAGATTGTCCCCAAATACCTCCTGCCCGCCTCAGCCCACTTAATCCTGGCGGGCCCCCTTAGCCACTGAAATAAATGAAGAGCAAACGGCTACAGTTTTAAAAAACACAAGCACAACTGAGATCTGATGAGGCGGGCTGAGTGGCCGTGATTGAAAACTGGGGAAGCTTCGCGTGGGGGAATACCACGTACGATCGAGTGGCACAAAGTCAGAAGAAGGAGAGAAACGGAACTAGGGACACTTCGGTACACAAAGTTGCCATTAAAGTTTATTTCCCTTTTATCCAGATAGGTGACGCTACACTTTGCCAGTTACTAAAGGCTGCAGGTTTCTGCTCAGAAAATAACACCGAGGCTTCCAACATGTGTTTATTCCCCAGGCGCGCGCGCACACACACACACACACGGTCTACCCCCGTAAGCAAGCACGATGACAGGAATGCCAAGCATTTAAACAAAGACAGGCACCACCCCAACCCCCAACCCCAGCCCTCCGAAGTCTGCACTCCCAAAAAAGGATCCCTCTCTGGCTCTCTCTGGAGTTTGATGTTCTCTCTCTCTCTCTCTCTTTTTTTTTTTAACCACTGCAGCCCATCATGGTTTCTCAGAACACCAACGTGGCTCCCTGGGCTTACGCAGGATCCCCTAAGCCACCCTTAACCATGCCCTAACCAAGATGCTAAATCGCTAAACGGAGACACTTCGGGGTGGGGTGGGGTGGGGGGGCATCGTCTGAGAAGGGGGAGGAAAAAAAAAAAAAAGAAACCTTTCCTGACACCGCTTCAGTGTTCTCACACACGCACTCGGTATTAGGGAGAGGAGGAAATTTACCAGCCCCTGGGAGGGAAAGCAAGTCCCCCGACAGGACTGTGGCTGCGCTCACTCGGGAGAGGGGGAAAGGCTTTGGCTTAAAGGGGACGGGGACTGGCTGGATTGTGCACACAAGGAGTGGCCCCCGGTGCTGAAGCTGGGCTTTCCGGAGCGGGCCGGCTGGTTAGTACTCCCTTCTGCCTTCCTCCCCTCAACCCTCCTCCCTCCCTCTCCGGGAGTGTGTAGTTTCCGCGGCTAGGCTGCTACCGCCGCCGCCGCCGCCTCAAGCAGCAGCAGCTTCAGGGACAAGCTTGAGCCGCAAGCCAGCCAGCGAGCTCCCAGCAGCAGCCACCACTTTGGGCAAACTTGCGGGTTTCCGGCTCGCGGCTAGCGAGCGGGAGCTTCCTATTTGCCATTCAGCGTCTTTGAGCCTTGGCAGTCCAAGGGGCGGCGAGCGCGCCCGCACCAGACTCTCCCAGACGCAAAAGGGGACGAGACAACTGCGGAATTCACCCGCCGTGCCAGGGCACTTCCGAGGCAACAACCGACTGGCACTTTTTCTCCCCTTGGCAAACTGGATTTTTTTTTTTTTTTTTTTTTTCTTTTTAAGCTACTTGGCAGCTGTCTCTGACTCCACCTCCCGCTCACCCCCTCCCCAGCGCCTTTGGCTTTTCTTCGGAAATCCGGACAGAATTGGGCATCTTTGTTAATTGCCGTTGGGGGAGCCCGGCCAGGGGCTTTCGTCAGGCCAACGTCGCCTGAGCACCGAGCCTGGTTTGCTCACCTTTGAACTGCAAAGGGATCAAGTTCAGCTCGAGTTGCCAGCATTGGGACTGGGAGGAAGGAGAGGGAGCGTGCAGGAGAGAGAGTGGGAGCAGGGGAAAGGGGAAAGGAGAGGAGGGAGGAGAGAGGAGGAGGAGGAGGGAGGAGAGAGAGGGAGGGAGGGGAGGGATCGAGAGAGAGCGGGGAGAGAGAGAGCCTGCAATCTCCTCCCTGAATCGCGCACAGCGCTGCAGATCCCAGTGCTCGGAATTGCGGGCCGAATGCAGGTGAGGAAAGGCACGGACTCTGCGGCTGCGAACCCAAACTTGGGCACCGCGCGGTGCGCACGGCTCAGCCTTCGCCCCCGCGGGCGAACGGCTGCTGCGGTTTCAGGCGGCGGCTTCGTGACTAATGACCTTGCGCAGAGTTGTTAAGAAAAAAAGAGAAACCCGAGCTCTTGGGGGTGAGAAGGGACTGACTCTCTGGGCGTCTCTGAAGATGGCTCGGACTGCTCTTCGGCGCGCGGGGGGGACCCGGACGCGGACCGCTGTGTGACGCGAGTGGTCTCCACTGCACGGTGCCCGAAGCGACCTGCCAGGGATTCTTCATTCTCGATCTGTTGAGTGGCTCCCCGCTGCCAGAGCGGAGTCAGAGTTCAGACTGGCTTGTTGCTGGCCCCAGCGCCTCGTGCAGGAAGCAACTCACGTTTGCCTGGGCAGCCGGAGCAGAAGCTGGGTCTGGAGTGAGTGGCTGGAACGTGAATTGGACTCAACTCGAGTAGCAGCAAAGACGAACGGGGTTGGCAGGCGGGGGAGGCTGCAGGCTTGTTCCCCGCCGCTTCCCGGCTCCACCGCCCGCCTGCCGGAGCGGTTCCGGCCCCATCCGACAGAGCGGGGACCGGAGCTCGGGATCCTCCGCCCGCTGCGGGGATGACTTTGGGGGGGCGCCGAGCCCGCGGCGCGCAGTGTCCCGTGAACTGTGAGTACTGCGACTGAACGGCGGCCGGCGAGCGGGCGATTAGCACCCATTGCATGAATTATGAAACAATAACTTTCAGAAGAAGCAGAAGGAAAAAAAAAAAGAAGAAGGATTTATCGCTGGTCCCCCTGGCCGACTCCGCACGGTGCTCTTGCCCCCTCCCTCCTCTCCCTCCTTTCCCGGAGAGAGAAGAAGATTGTGAGGAGGGCAGGCGGTCGGCCCCGTAGGAGGGGGGGCGCCGAGGGGGCTGTGATTAGAAGGAGCAGTAGCAGCAGCAGCAGGAGAAGATGCTGAGGATGCGGACCGCGGGATGGGCGCGCGGCTGGTGCCTGGGTTGCTGTCTCCTCTTGCCGCTCTCGCTCAGCCTGGCGGCCGCCAAGCAACTCCTCCGATACCGACTGGCCGAGGAGGGCCCAGCGGACGTCCGCATCGGCAACGTCGCCTCGGACCTGGGCATCGTGACCGGCTCGGGTGAGGTGACTTTCAGCCTCGAGTCGGGGTCGGAGTACCTGAAGATCGACAACCTCACCGGCGAGCTGAGCACGAGCGAGCGGCGCATCGACCGCGAGAAGCTGCCCCAGTGTCAGATGATCTTCGACGAGAACGAGTGCTTTCTGGACTTCGAAGTGTCGGTGATCGGGCCCTCGCAGAGCTGGGTGGACCTGTTCGAGGGTCGGGTCATCGTACTCGATATCAACGACAACACGCCCACCTTCCCGTCACCCGTGCTCACGCTCACGGTGGAGGAGAACAGGCCGGTGGGCACTCTCTACCTGCTACCCACCGCCACTGACCGTGACTTCGGCCGCAACGGCATCGAGCGCTACGAGCTGCTCCAGGAGCCCGGGGGCGGTGGCGGCGGCGGCGGCGGCGGCAGCGGCGGCGAAGGCCGGCGTGCTGGGCCTGCCGACAGCGCCCCCTACCCCGGGGGCGGCGGGAACGGCGCGAGCGGCGGCGGCCCCGGCGGCTCCAAGAGGCGGCCGGACATACCAGAGGGCGGCGGCGGGACCAACCCCGGTGGCCGCAGCAGCGTGTTCGAACTGCAGGTGGCCGACACCCCGGATGGCGAGAAGCAGCCACAGCTGATCGTGAAGGGGGCGCTGGATCGGGAACAACGCGACTCCTACGAGCTGACCCTGCGGGTGCGCGACGGTGGCGACCCGCCTCGCTCCTCTCAGGCCATCCTGAGGGTGCTCATCACCGACGTGAACGACAACAGTCCCCGCTTCGAGAAGAGCGTGTACGAAGCTGACCTAGCCGAGAATAGCGCCCCAGGGACTCCCATCCTGCAGCTGCGTGCCGCCGACCTGGACGTGGGGGTCAACGGACAGATCGAGTATGTGTTCGGAGCGGCTACCGAATCCGTGCGGCGGCTGCTGCGCCTGGACGAGACGTCCGGCTGGCTCAGTGTCCTGCACCGTATCGACCGCGAGGAGGTGAACCAGCTGCGCTTCACCGTCATGGCCCGCGACCGCGGGCAGCCCCCCAAGACCGACAAGGCCACAGTGGTCCTCAACATCAAGGACGAGAACGATAATGTTCCGTCCATTGAAATCCGCAAGATCGGGCGTATCCCACTCAAGGACGGGGTGGCCAACGTGGCCGAGGATGTTCTGGTCGACACCCCCATTGCACTGGTACAGGTGTCCGACCGAGACCAAGGCGAGAATGGGGTAGTCACCTGCACCGTGGTGGGTGACGTGCCCTTCCAGCTCAAGCCGGCCAGCGACACAGAGGGCGACCAGAACAAGAAAAAGTACTTTCTGCACACCTCGGCCCCTTTGGACTATGAGACCACCCGGGAATTCAGCGTGGTCATTGTGGCGGTGGACTCGGGCAGCCCCAGCCTCTCCAGCAACAACTCCCTGGTTGTCAAGGTAGGGGACACCAATGACAACCCGCCCCTCTTCGGCCAGTCCGTGGTGGAGGTTTACTTTCCAGAGAACAACATCCCTGGAGAGAGGGTGGCCACGGTGCTGGCGACAGACGCGGACAGTGGGAAAAACGCGGAGATTGCCTACTCTCTGGATTCCTCCGTGATGGGGATCTTTGCCATCGATCCTGATTCTGGGGACATCCTTGTCAATACGGTGCTGGACCGAGAGCAGACAGACAGGTATGAGTTTAAAGTTAATGCCAAAGACAAAGGCATCCCAGTGCTGCAGGGCAGCACCACGGTGATTGTGCAGGTTGCTGACAAGAATGACAATGACCCTAAGTTTATGCAGGACGTCTTCACCTTTTACGTGAAAGAAAACTTGCAGCCCAACAGCCCGGTGGGGATGGTCACGGTGATGGATGCAGACAAGGGGCGCAATGCCGAGATGAGCCTCTACATAGAGGAAAACAGTAACATTTTTTCCATTGAAAATGACACAGGGACCATTTACTCCACAATGTCTTTTGATCGGGAACATCAGACCACATACACCTTCAGAGTCAAGGCTGTGGATGGGGGGGATCCTCCCAGATCAGCCACAGCCACAGTCTCTCTCTTTGTGATGGATGAGAATGACAATGCTCCCACAGTTACCCTTCCCAGAAACATTTCCTACACTTTACTGCCACCTTCAAGTAATGTCAGGACAGTAGTAGCTACAGTGTTGGCAACAGACAGTGATGATGGCATCAATGCAGACCTTAACTACAGCATTGTGGGAGGGAATCCCTTCAAGCTGTTTGAGATTGATTCCACCAGTGGTGTGGTTTCCTTAGTGGGAAAACTCACCCAAAAGCATTATGGCTTGCACAGGTTGGTGGTGCAAGTGAATGACAGTGGACAGCCTTCCCAGTCCACCACGACTCTGGTGCATGTGTTTGTCAATGAAAGTGTTTCTAATGCAACTGTGATTGACTCCCAGATAGCCAGAAGTTTGCACACCCCACTCACCCAGGATATAGCTGGTGACCCAAGTTATGAAATTAGCAAACAGAGACTCAGTATTGTCATTGGGGTGGTTGCTGGAATTATGACAGTGATTCTAATCATCTTAATCGTAGTGATGGCGAGGTACTGCCGGTCCAAAAATAAAAATGGCTATGAAGCTGGCAAAAAAGATCATGAAGACTTTTTTACACCCCAGCAGCACGACAAATCTAAAAAGCCTAAAAAGGACAAGAAAAACAAAAAGTCTAAGCAGCCTCTCTACAGCAGCATTGTCACTGTAGAAGCTTCTAAACCAAATGGACAGAGGTATGATAGTGTCAATGAGAAGCTGTCAGACAGCCCAAGCATGGGGCGATACCGATCCGTTAACGGGGGGCCCGGCAGTCCTGACCTGGCCAGGCATTACAAATCTAGTTCTCCGTTGCCTACTGTCCAGCTTCACCCCCAGTCACCAACTGCAGGAAAAAAACACCAGGCCGTACAAGATCTACCACCAGCCAACACATTTGTGGGAGCAGGAGACAACATTTCAATTGGATCAGATCACTGCTCTGAATACAGCTGTCAAACCAATAACAAGTACAGCAAACAGGTAAGATGTGTTCCAAATATATTTAAATATCCCACAAAAGGCTAATAACTCTGAGACAGAGCATCTTCTGTGAAGTTTTGTTTTCTCTCTTTTAAGCTATTATTTAAAAATTTAATGGCAGTAATTTAATGTTAATTCATATATCATTAATTGAATACAGGCCATCTACGCAAGGTGCACCGTTGCATTTTGCAAGTTACCAAACCAGTGTTTACTAAGCTACCTCAGAACATATTCAAAATAGGCAGTACTTCATACTTGACAGTACTAATTCATCCTACATTTTCTGTTTTCAAGATAAATATGTATATATTGTTTGGGTGGTTAGTTTTGACCTGAAATTATTTTGTTTTGTGACTACTAAGTGGATAATTACATCCAGGGAGAAAATTTCTAAAGTTACTACTGGTGCCTATGCAAATTGGACACTATAAAAGTTTTAACTGTGTTAATGTATTATGTAGGATTTTACAGATCACGGAGGCTGGCTCATGCAAATATAGTACCAAGTCTGAGATACTTAAATACTGACTACTTTGACATAAATGTTGGTTTAAAAATATTTAATGGTATGCAAATATCATGCAAAACTACATTTTTTAAAATTTTATTTTATTATGTTATGTTAATCACCATACATTACATCATTAGTTTTTGAGGTAGTGTTCCATGATTCATTGTTTGCGTATACATTTTTAATACTTCAGTGTCTGTAACAAACTTCTGTGAGGCTATGCAGTTAGCACTTGCATTCTTCATGTTTGGTATTAAAAGTTTATAAGCAAAAGTAAAGTACAGGACCCTTTTATTATTTAAGCCAAGCAACAGAAATGTTCTTGTTTGATGCACTGTGTACAAGAAAATTTTGGTCTGCATTGTGATGTCCTGACACTATTAAGGTTATATGGAATATTTGATACAGTTGTTTTTCAGTGAAATGTGGAAACAGTTTAAAAAAGCATATTTTGAGATGAACTTCAGAAAATAGAAAATTTATTTTTGGAAGTTTTGCTTGTGTGATATATGTAATGCTTACAAAGTTTACTTTTTACACCCACCAAGGTCTGACACTCAGCCAGTAAAACCTTTTGGAAACTGCTGTGTCTAATGCTGGAGCAACCCCACTAATAAAATACCATATATTTCTTATCCCGAGAACTCATCTCAAAAAACACATTTATGACTGTCAAATAATATTGAATAATAGTTTTTCTATTAAATATGCTTTGCATGTGGAATGTGCAATCTGAGAAGAATTAAGGCAAAAGAAAAACTTGTTTTATAGCATCATTAAAGATATTATTGATGGGCTCATTGAAGACATAGAAAAGAGATACTAATTCTTTATCACTTTCATAGTTTTAAAAATCAATTTCCTAAAGAAATATTTGCTACTTATAGTACCTTACTGTAGCTATTTGGATAAGGAGAAACAGACTTAACGTGGTTTTATATCCAATTGTCAAAGCAATTCAAGAAAATGCAGGCTTGAACTTCATTACATTAAATGGCTTTTGAAAATATGTGATGCCGGTGAGCCTGAGTTACTTATTTCTTTTAACCTGAAATTTACTAAGGGGAGGGTTTATATTTATTGTGTTATTGCTTTACCTGGAGTTAGAAGAAGATTTTTGTTTTGTTTGTGGTACTTTTATCAGTTTTGTAAACAAGGACACATCTAGTTAAAATAATACTACATTTTTAAGATCGACTTAGAAACACCCACAAATAAATTTATATCTACAGAAATTTCCTTGGAAAATGATAACTTGTAGTGCAAACGTGTGTGAAGACATCTTTCTGCAGAATGTTTACTTCTTCGCTGTAAACCTAATAGGATGTTTTGTCCTGTGGCTGAATGACATTTGCATTCTAAATTGTGTAATCTTAAACTTTGGAGGGGACATACCAAGTGGCAGATTTATAGATATTTTATACAACGCCCTCATATGATCTGTGCTGTCACTTAAGCTTTATTTGGCTCATCAAATGAGGTTGGCTCTATATTCTTGAGCATTTAAGACAGCCAATATCAAGACTGTTGTGGCATCCTGTTTAAAAGGCAAAGTGATAGGCTTATAAATAAACTAATGTATGGCGGTAGACTCTTAACAGAACAAAGAAGTCCATATACCAAAATAGAAAACCTGCAAAGCCATCGGTATAAATCATGCAGTTTGCCAAAAGTGACTGGAAAACTTATATGTTGTTCAGTATTCAAAAGATGTGTAAAGTTTTAACCATAATAAATAGCTGAGCCAAAATGAAATAAAGGAGAATGAAACACATTCCCCTTAATGTAATTAGTAATAGTAATTGATACTCTTCATCTCTTCAATATTGCTGTCAGGGGACAAGGGATCCATTTACAAAGTTACATTCTGTTTAGACATCTGACACAATAAAAAGGATCTTTTTTGTTCTGATTTTTGCTTGTACCATAAGGAGATGATTTTCTATTTTCATTTTAAAAAGATATTAACTTTAATTGTTATACAACTGCCAAAATGTATTTTCTGTGGTTAAATTTGATGTAAGATAAAATAAAATAAAGAACACAAGGTTTTGTTATAATTCCCCCCTTTGATACTGAATTTATCTAAGGAAAACCCTGAGGGATGCCATATTTTAATTCCTTATGATAGGGATTAATTAAAAATCAGAGATTTCATCTGACATAAAGCCTTCATTTTATTTATAATTTTCTTGAATTGCCTTACCATAGTTCTTTACCTGTGATACAATGGAAGTGATATCTGTTTACAGTGTTCTTATCTTCATAAGAATTAGACATTTCAAAGTGTTGCTCCTAAATCCTGTTAATGGTTATATTGTAATAAATTAAATAGCTTTGTGGAAATAAGTTTGTAAATAATGCCCTTCCCCCTTTTTGGTTTGTTTTCACAGGGTCTAGAAATTTTCAAATCAAGCTTCTATAGTTCCTCTTTGGCATAATCTAGATGTGTGTTGCAGAGTTGCTATATTTTTTTTTCTTTTCTGAAAATCACACCTTAGCAAAACTGATGATGTAGCCCAGGTTTCCATAGTTCAGGCCTTTGCAGTTCAAACAAAAGCCTTTGCTCTCAAGTAAATAATGTGTCTAGTTGAGCAGAATGTGGATCATTGACAACATTATTGAGATTAAGTGTCCACCTTTCCTTTGCTTGGTAAACCTGGTTTTAGTGGTTGTTCAAGTTTTGTGACTTGGAAATACAATTGTGCTTTTGACTTGTAAAATAAAGACAGAGGCATTCTATTTTCCTACTTACTTTTTAATCTTCAGAGTTTTATTATGTGTTAAATATTTTTCAATTTTCTTAAAAAATAATATAATTCCAAAAGATTAGTAAGCATATAAAAGTATAGTTACTACTTTGTTTATTATTTTTAGGTCCTGTTGAGTTTATTCATGCCATGCTGTTATTTAGATAATGCACTGGCAAGTAAAAATTTTATTGTATTTAGTAAATGGAAAGCAAAGTACTTTACTTCTGGCAAGAGTAGAGAAGATACAGCTTGAATAAACATTAATTTAAAAATCCATTTGTAGCTGATGCAGAAATACTCAAGAAAAATTCGTATTAAGTCCAGTGATAGTTTCCCTTGCCTTTGGAACTGCAGAATGTAGTCTGAATAATGTTCTCTTTAATTGATCAAATTGTATTCAATATATTCATTGTATACTCAGTTAAAAAGATGGCAGAAATTATTTTTTTAAATTACTTCCAGTCTGGAAGCAAACGGATGACTTGCCATCATCTATTAGAGTTTTCAGCACTGAGAAAACTACATGTCAATCTGTTTGTGTATATACATTACACCATACATACATACTACAGTAGAAATGCGTCTTCAGAGTGATGCCAACCACAGCTTCTAGTTTCAATTTGATAAGCATAATTTCTACAATATGATTCTGCTGTGTATAACCAAAAACACTTTTAGGAGGTACAGTGCATCTGCATATGGTGGAATTTCTCTTACACTTGGCCTGATATAATAGACAAGTGACTAATAACTGATGAAAGGTTACATCTTTAGTCAGGAGATATGTACTAAAGCAACATTACCTAGATCTCTGGATGTCTATGCGAAAGGAAAGGGTCATCCACTGATTTGATCTACCTTGAATATATAAATTTTTATGGGAGTCCAAGTATGACAATTTGAAACTTATCTCAAACTTACCCCAAGTCAATAAATAACTTAGACATGAGACCACAGAGTCAATTTATAGATTTTAAGTAAATCATGCAGCTGGATAAATATAGCAAAATCATTCTTTCTTATTATCTTCTATTTTTGAGTAATTACATACAGTATTTGTGGAAAAGTGTACACCTGGTATCTCTTTCTCCACACAAACACACAGATATATTCATATAGACCAACTATGATGCCATTAGACTTTTATTTCACTGTGATATTCATTTATTAATATATGGAACATATTTGAACTTTCAACACATATAAAATTGAAAGAAGATATAATCGACCATTTAGTGTTTGTATCTAAAATCACTGGAGTCATCACATTTTAGAATTAAAAGATATCATCCAAACCAGTTCCTTCATTTTATATGAAGAGAGACTGAGGACTTTCTCTGTTTGTACCATTGGGGTGTGAATTTGGTTTTCTGCTGGTTCCTTGACTGATGCAATGAAACTTAAGAAGTTGAGGCCTTTATGGTAAAGTAATTAGGTTGAGATCACAAGATTATTGAGGATCCAATGTGGATACAAGTCATGGAATGCAGAGGCCAGTGCTTTTGTTTTTTCTTTTTTTTTTTTTTTATCATACTACCTCTAGGAATAAAATTGAACTTATGTAACTTTCTCTGTATGTCTTTCAATAGAGACAGAAATCTGCTGAGATTTACCTGTGTCTGTATAACTATATATTTGGCTATGAAGACTGACTTTTTTGCAATAGAATAGAATTCTGTTTTAGGCTCTAGTTTTTATCTGTAAATTATTGGGGAAATTATAATTCAAATTTTATAGATATTCAAAAGAGGGTAATGGTTCTTTTCCCCTATGTAAAATAGCAATTGATGACACTCATTGAAGTAACTTAACATTGTTTAGAACATATATTCAACAGGTTAATTGACAGAATTTTTAATTTTAACAGAACCGTGACAACAGATGTAAGCTCCTATCTGGGATTAGTATCTCCTCAATAAAAACATAATTTTAATTGAAATTAATAGAAGCTTTCTATACAGCGTGTATGGAAGTTTATATGCATTCTAATTGGGATAATCTTTTACCTTTTGCACCAATATAGATGATTTTATTTGCCTTCTATGCTCCTTTACGTTTTGCCAACTCTGCAGGCGTGTTCTACCTTCGTAGCGTCCTTAACACACAATCGTGAACTAAGTTTTCCTCTAAATTTGTTTTCTAGCAATTTTTTTTAAAAATGTGACAGTTTTTAAATTTTTCAATTGGATTGCCTCCTTTGTTAGGCAATTAATCACTCTAGTGTATCATATTTAAATTTTATATAGTGATAAAATGCTAATGATTGAGTATATTAATTTCAAGAATAAAATTTGAACTGTTTTAAAAACTGAATGTAGTGTGACAACCATTGCTTCACAATAGCTACCCATGCTATTAGATATTTTACCATCATTTCTTTTCCTGGGACAGGATGGTGGTGGAGGTTATGCTGGAAATTTAGTATAATAATTGTTTAGAGCTTTATGTTTAAGCTGTATGTAAGCAGTTTTTAGACTATAGCAAGGTTCCCCATCCGTTTATTTACTGTGACTCTATAGAAATAGTAAGATCTGTTCATATAGATCTTGAGTCAGCTTTACTTTTCTCTCTTATTTATTTTAAAAGCCCTTAGAATCTTTTCTAAAGCAGGGACTCTGTTTTGGAACATTACACAGTGCTTTATTTAGCATTAGTGTTGCGGGAGAAATCACATTCCAAGAAGAATTGAGCTGAAACCACTAAAACTAATCTTAATTATCACTTCTGGTGAATTAATGTTTTAAAGGCAGAATAAAGGTTTATTTTCAGGAGTTTGGTGATGTTTGTATTGAACTCTAATGCTGTGTACAAACAAAAAAACTATTAAAGCTTCTGAGTAGGATTCATCTGACAAGTTAACTTTTTTTCCCCCTGAGCATTTTTATTATTTACAAACAGATAATTTGTAAATAAAAATACTCTGCAACAAAACCTTTACCACAGCATTCTGATTGGGTATAAGACATTGGGGGAAAATTCTTCCTCAGGCTTTTTTTTTTTTTTTTTTTTAAATCTGCATAAATCTTTATTTTCCTTTTTTCAGATGCGTCTACATCCATACATTACTGTGTTTGGCTGAATTCCACTCTAATATGATGCTCCATTATGCACCATACTCTGATGACCTTGCTACTCCGAAACCTGCTGGAGCCTGCCCTTGGCCGTGGGGTGTCAGCCAATCACTGCTTGTTTCCCTTGTTGTGCATTGGATTTTCAAGGTTTTTTTTCCCCCTCATTTAAGGAAAAATACTTTTGAAATAAATAAACTTATAAAAGAAGCAGTATTAATAAAGAAATGTGCTACTAATGGATGTCTAAATCACCAGGAATTCCATTCTCAAAGAGGTGGTTAGCAGAAATTAAAAAAAAAAAAAAAAAATCCCAAGGCACATTTCAACAATACTTTTGAGATTCTAGCTTTGTGTGGACCTAGGAAAATTAAGCCTATTGAGTCTTTGTCTGTAATACCTTAAATACCAACTTTTGATAAAATCCTAAGTTGATCAATATTTTTAAAGGGCTATGGAATCACAGTCTTTTCCAGGCCAGTGAGATAGTGTGTTAGAATAAAATATAGTGTCTCCTGCTCATTCTGCATGTGTATTTCTAGATGGCACTGTGTGTATTTGTGTGTGCTCCTACACATCTATATGCAAGGACTTTGAGCAATATTTATGAAAAGTATTGTTTGTAAAACAAATTTGAGAGATTAATGTTGTATTAAGCAGTTACTGCCAATGGACTGGTTTATCCTTAATCTTGAAATATTGACCAAAGAATCTGTACTAGCTATAGAATTTTCAAGTTTTTGTTGTTAAATTCCTTAAGAAAATTTGCAATCTTTCACTTAGATTTCCTGAAGTCACTGTAGTAACATTCAGAAGGAATTTGTGGCTTCCTGCTTTTGTGGTACATTTATCTGAAGGCTATTCTATTTGATGTCAGATAACATAAATTCAGGCTGCTTCCGAGAATTCAGAATTTAGATATTGTTGAGAGAGAGAGTGGCTGAATTTTAGTTGTGTAAGTAGTATTCTAGGTAAGTCAGGGAATCCACTGGGTGGTCCCTCTAACTCTCCATGTTTATATATTTGTCTCTGTTTGTTGTATGTGTTTTTGTGCCCAAACATAAGTGTTCTGTGTGTAAAGTTTGATAAATTTATAGTACATTTACCATATCATCTGCCCTACGAAGTTTTCCAAAAGTTTTGAAATACTAAGAATGCCAGATTCCTGGGATTTTTTTTTTTTTTTTTTTTTTGGTGATTTATTGTCAATATAAAAGCCCTTTAATAAAAATAAATAAATACTTGAAGAATATTGGGGCGCCTGGGTGGCTCAGTTGGTTTAGCATCCAAATCTTGGTTTTGGCTCAGGTCATGACTCTGGGTCATGAGTTGAGCCCCATGTTGGGCTCCGCGCTGAGCATGGAGCCTGCTTAAGTTTCTCTCCCTCCCTCTCCCTCTACCCCTCCACCACACACACACACAACCTCTCTAAAAAACAATAATAATAAATAAATATTGGAAGAATACTAAAATGTAGAGTGATAGGAAATGTACTTTAACCCATGTAAATCTCTAATGTATATATTTCAAGATTTTTATTTTATTAGCTGTTTAATTTTGCAAAAATGACATTTTCAGAAATATTATTGAAACTGTAGTGAAATTCCTGAATAAAACCTAATTATCCTCAAGTTCTCAATTTGTTTTGAGCACAAGGACCAGTATAAGAAGCTGGTGAAAGAACAGTTACCACTTCCTGGTTCTTGAAAATGTCATGTTTCCTCATCAAAGATAGTAAACTTCCTTAGGTATACTTAAAGTGTGAATCCTGTAACAAATCATATCAATTCGAAAACAAAGTATAGAGGAAAGAAGTCCAGAATTTTGGGATAATCTAACTGCAACCACATAGAGAGGATATACATAAAAACTTTCACAAAGAACATTCTAAGGAAGCCTTTTGAAAACTTGAGTTGCAACACATTTTTGAGGCATGAATCAATTTAGTGCATCTCTACCACAATTAGAAAGATGTGAAATAAAACACAACCATTCCAAGTACATCACCCATATAGTAAGAGTAAATGTTGTTGTGTGCACTCCTTATTTCAGTTGTGTATATGTGTTCCTATTCTTGGTTGCCATGGAAAAAAATGTGTTTTGTTGTGGAAGCAGTTGAAAAGGGTTCAGAACCACTGATGCAGTTTGTTTGGGTGGGAAACTATGGCTATTATTGGAAAAACATAATAAATCAAAACAAAAAAATAACACTCCCAAAGATTTTAGTGTACTATTGAGCTGAATCAGAATCATCAACAGCATACCATTCCAGAAGCATTCATCAACCAGCAAAAAGCTTGAGAAAAGCCTATGATCATTTCTCTGTGTGTGTTTGTGTGTGTGTTTTAATCTTTGAACATGTCACCTTTGGTTCCTATTTTGCACAAATTCCCTCTTTCTCCACCTTTCTTGCTCCCAGTCGTCATCCACCTCGGGTCTCTTGATCAGCCTCCTTTGTGATTACTGGAATTTACCATGTAGGGAGGTGCCTGTGGACAGATGGAAACAGACTGAGAACAAACTACCTGATACCCTATAAATTTCAGCATTGGGATATTTTGTTTTAAATGATAAGATAATATTTTATTTTCCATCACAAAATCTAGAGAAGAAAATGAGAATGTTAGAGACTGGTTTAATCACTTTTAACACATCTAATATCAGCACCGGTACTGGCTATGCAAAAAATAATAAAATAGAGTCTTTATCCTCATGAAATTAATATATTATAAAGAAGATTATGGAGCAGAAAATGATAGATTATATTTGCATCATGCTTCTTAAGTTTCAAAGCGTTGAATGCTATGTTTTGCTCATTTGCTCCTTGGAACAATCTGTGAGGAAAAGCACCATTGTTATTTCTGAGGTGAGGAAACTGAAACAAGGAACAATTTATTTATGACTGATGGAACTAGCTTAAGAACTTTATAAGTCTTTGAAGAAATATCAGGTCGGAATTCAAGTGTACTGCGAGCACTTGGGGAAAGTTGTGAAATCTGTGCTTTTGAATACGGTCTGTTTTCTGATTTATCTGGGTGAAATCACTTCAGAAGAACTCCTTAGAACATGCCCCAGGTTGTCAAACATTTTTGCAGTCATAAACTGCAATTAATACTACCAAAAACAAAACAAAAAAACAAAAAGGCTGTGGGTATAATGTGCAGATCTAATTAATTAACTGGATTTGTAAACACCATATGTGATTTAAAACAAACAAACACCTTAAGAATTGAGTAAGTCACTTTAAGCCTAACTATATTTTTGAGGCTATCTCTAGAAAAATCCAAGGCCCTTAAAAAGTAAATCCACAGTTTGAAATATGTCTCTGGGAATAATTTTCAATCTATAACTTTGCAAAACACTTTTCTTGGATGTGTGTGATTTTTTTTCCATTCCTTTTATAGAGATTGTATTAATTTGCTGAATCTTTAATACACAGTGCAAGGCTTTGGCATATAATTAAAACGATGGCTAGAACAAGTCTCTACATAGATAGGCAGTGCAAAAATAGGCAAGGTAGGCAAGGTATATACACGAAACTCACAGGGACTGCCTCCAAATCTGTCTGGTCTATCATGGTATTCCCAGTGCATAGTACAGCGCCTAACACATAGGAGACACTCAGAAATATTTGTTGAACAAACAAAGGGCTTGGGCTTTGATGCTAGATATCCTGAAGATCCCTTCATATTGGATTACTGGACTATGGTATGTCCACTTTTATATCAGACTCTGAGTGTCCTAATTGTTATTTTCTTTCCCTGCTGGATGGACTTCTCCATGATAAAAGGCTACCTGCTGGGCTGGCTAGAGTCCCTGCCTTCTCTGTGTGGGTCTGACTCTCATTTCAGTAGCAAATGAGAAATACTCTCATTTTCTCTCCTTCCTCCTTGGTGGTGGTGTCAACACCAAACCCTTAAAAAAGATAAAATTAAACTATTAAGTGACTAGGCAAAGCAAGTAAGGGAGGCACTGCTCACCCAGTAGAGTTCTGATATATTCTGAAGGGGTATGAAGAAACATGCCAACACGCTGGTTTTCAGTATTTTTCTTGTGATCCTTATTCTCATCTTGTACAGATTCTTATCTTTATCATTATCCCTTTCCTTATGGAAAAAATAGATACGTATATGCCCAAGCATAGGCATGAGTGTCTGTATTTGTCACTTTATATGTTCTTGCAGTTATTATTCATTCACTGTACCAATGCATGCTCACCGATAAAGTATAAGTTTCCATTTTTATTTTGAAAGCCCATGGTGAGCGTCACTTTTAAAGGTGAGAGCCTGGAATATCTGTAAAGAGAAACATGCACTTAGTTTACTAAGGAAAGAGGTCTAGAAGAGAGAATATGCTCTTGGAGTGATGAGCAGTGAAGTGGGAGCTGAGAAATGTCTTACAACTACTTAGTGTTGAATCACTATGTGGTACACATGAAACTAATGTAACATTGTGTGTCAACTCTACTCAAAAAAAAAAAAAAAAAAAATTACCCCTTAGGAGCCCATTTTTTAAGGAAGCACTTTTTTTTTTTTTTTTTTTTTTTTTTTTTTTTTAAGAGAATACTCTTTTATTGGAAATGCTAAAAAAAGCCCAGTGTATTAGTTTGTGAGGATTGGCATTACAAACTACCACAGACTGGATGGCTTAAATAATAGAAATGTGTTTTCTCATAGTCCTGGAGGCTAGGAGTCTGAGTCAAGGTGTAGGAGGTTGGTTTCTTCTGAGGACTCTTCTCTAAGGAGCACTCTTATATTGCAAGTGCAAATTGCAAGTGACTTCTGAAGGAGTTGGGTTTAGTCTTTGGCGCACCCTGGTGTAAATTGCTTTAAGCAGATAACTAGGTCAGCACCTCACAAGATCAACAGTCCTGAAGAAATGAGGATTCTGCTTAGGGCCTTAGGGGAAGGATGAGTAACCTTCAGTAGTTTTAAAGACTAGAACTCTGTTAAGGCACCAAGTGTCTCCAACTCCAGCTAGGCATCCAGGATGTAATGAGATTATATCAGAAAAAGGAGTTTCAGGTCTGACAAAAGCAAATGTTTGTGGCCTTGAATTTTGGCCCGAGGCCCCAGTAACCATAAGAACGGTACATGGCTTGATATGATTGCAAGATTAGTGTCAAAAAGTAGTAAACACCCACTTCCTCTCATTTAGACCAGGTGTTTCGGTTTGGTTTGGGTTTTGTTTTTAGTCTGGAATATCATGTCCAACTGCTCTGTTTCCATTCATTTTCTGCTCCCATACTTTTGAGAGAAAGATAGGAACAAAGAAGTAAAAAAGGAAAAAAAGAAAAGCCCACAACCACTGCATTAGCAACATATTCACCTTCTCCCTTGTATTATTATAAGACTACTGTAATTAAAAAAGTGGCCACATTATTGCCATGTAGTTGATTCTTGTCCTAATTTCATTCAATTCTCAGAAATTGAATTCTAGTAGGTCTGCACTATAGCCTAGAAACCTGAATTTTTAACACTGCCCCCTTCTCAGTTCTGATTACAGATGGTAGGTCAGGCTACAACAGTTCTGGGTGGGAGCCCCTGAAATTCCTAACTTCTGTTCGGTAGTTCACTTCTCGAAGGCCTCTGGCAAAATAGAAAATGAGCTGGATAAGACAATCTGAACATCTGCCTTCTTGTCCCGGTTCTGTCACTGATTGGCCAGTGTGACCTTGTGTAAGTCCTTTCGAGTCCGGAAGCCTATTGAAACCGTCCTCTGTCATTTTACGTAACAACTCCCGCTCTGAGTACATGACAGGGTTTATGGGGGGGGTCACACAAAACAATTGGGGCTTTGTCAAGCATTACCACAATTTAAGATAATATTTCTAGTCATCCATAAATTTTTCTAAGCCTTCTTAAGATGCATTTACACGTTTGGCATATTTTCACTACCCGTTATATTAAAAAGTTTCTTGGTTTTGTTTTTTTTTTGGGGGGGGGCATTTGTTTTAATTTGTCCTACTGCTTATTTGAAGCATCTGCTATTCTCTTTTCCTGATTCATTTCTTCAAAGTTACGCCGATCCCTGATTAAGCTGCAACAGGTGTGTGTGTCTCTACCTACGGCAACACGTCCTAGTTATTATCAGAAAGACTTTCGGTGCCTGTTGATGTCTCGATAGTGAAGGAGAAGAAAGAGCTCACTGCTGTAAACCAAGTGGTTTAGGAATGGCTTGTAACAGTTTGATATCTGATATCATCCATTTTGACACTTAAAAAATTCCATCGTTTTTTCAGTTATTTCTTCTTCCGTGCAAACTTTCCTGGGAAGTTTTGTTTCACCCATCATGACTAGTCTCTAAGAGCCATCAGTTACTGAGGTTTATTCTGCAACAATCACTCTGCTAAGGGGTGTACTACATTATAGTATTTACTCCTTTCTAACAACTCCAAGAGGCGGGTCTTATTATTATCTCCATGTGACATATGTAACTGGGGAAAAGCAAAACAGAATCTCTCCTAGATCCCATCCCTCTCCATATAACAGGGTCCACTAACTCCCTATAGTCGTCTCCCCTCCAACGTACTTCTCTCACCAAATCTGAGAATTTTTATTAGCATGGTGGTATCCCTGATAGATTTTAATTTACATATTTACATATTTAGCATAGTATCCCTGATAGATTTTAATTTACATAGGTTGCAGTATGCATTTTATTCTAGTCCACAATACCTCCTATGTATTCTTAGCAGGTTTAAAAGAGAATCAGTATCAGCTTGCTAGTGCTGCCGTAGCAAAATACTAGAGACTGGATGGCTTGAGTAACAGAAGTTTATTTTCTCGCAGTTCTGAACACCGGAAGTCCCAGATCAAGGTGCTGGCAAATTTCATTTGTGATGAAGACTCTCTTCCTGGTTGTAGGCAGCTATCTGCTCAATGTGTCCTCAAATGGCCTTCTCCCTTCCTCTTTCTAAGGACACCAGTTCTAATAGATCAGGGCCTCACCTTCTGACTTCTTTCAACCAAATTACCTCCATAAAGGCTATAGCTCCAGATCAGTCACATCGGGGTTTGGAGCCTCAGCATATGAATTTTAGGGGGATACAACTGAAGTTCATTTTTTAGCTTATTAACTCTAAATTTTTATGCACATCATTGAATGCTTCCTGCAATTTTCAGCCTTCACAGGGATTTGTGATATTAAGTAGCATCTTAGTTATTTTAATTTTGCCAACCAATAAGTGCATCTAAGTATATTAATTAATATAAAATCAATCTTTATATAAAGTAGTCCAAGAAGTTTTCCACAAATGTAGGAGGTCTTTTTAAATGATGATAGTAATATGTAGTCTTACATTTCTAGTATATTTTCAGCATTAAGATCCAAAGGAAAAGCAGTAGGAGTTAAGTGGGGAAAGAGTCGGTTGACACTCTAATAATGTAGGTTTAATAATCCCTCTTTTCTAAGGAGAGTCTCAGTGGATTTTCATGCACAGTGGTTTAATTGGTCTGACAAAGATCCAGTGGGTCTGAGTTCTCATGGCATATGGAAACTGCCAAACATGTACTGAAGCTGGTCCCATACTCTGAGTGACTCTTCACCAACTATTGATATATATGCATTCAATACACTGCATCATTACACGAATCCACGGACACATTGAGGATTTTTTTTTTTACTGTGCCTTTTTATTTGCTTCATAAGGTTAAAAATTCATGTGATAAAATATGTAATGAGCAGCCTAGGAACTATATATATGTCCAGTGGGATGTAGGAACTGGTGATTTTGTTAGGGTAATACAGGGTAAACTCATCAAAAGTCAGGAAGAGGAACTCCTTCTTTTCTGCCCTTTGGTCAGAATATCTAGGCAATGGACCATGACAGCTGAATAGACTTTTTCTAAGAATTACCTTTCTAAGCTTCTAGAGCTAATTTTACATTTGACCTCGTATATTAAAAATGGCAGGTTAATCAGTTCTTTTTTTTCAGGGAAATGACAATAATCGTGGCATCAACTTAAAGGTTTTTTGTTTTTTTTTAATTGCATCTGAATCTGCTTTTTGTTGCATTAAACTGTTGAACACAAGGATCAATTTTAGATGCAGACGGCATGTCTATACAGCATTAGGAACAAAAGATGGTAATACCTATTTTTTCCAAACCAATGCACACTCTATTAGGTCAGGAACATTTAATTTACTTTATTACTAAAACTTCTTGCCTTTTTCTCTAATGTTTTACCTTTAATAAGAAACTAGTGTCTGTGTGCGTGTACATGTATGTATAATATGTATATGCATTTATATATGTACAGACACAGAGGTAATACAGTTACCATTTCAGAGCAAACAATGAATGAGTGATTATTGTATGCCAATTATGTAATTGTGGGCAAAGCATTGTTCTAAACACTAGAGAAGCAACAATGAAGACAGATAACAATCTTTCCCCATTGAAATTCCATTTCAGTGGGGTAATACATAAATAATAATAGCTAAACTTATATTACATGCCATATCCTATGCACTGGTCAACATATTTTACTTATATTAACTCATTAAATAGGTACAACTACCCTATGAAATAGAGCTGATTATCATTAGTTTGTAGATGTGGACAGTGACGCACAGCAGGGTTGAGTAATTGCTCATGATCAACACAATTTGTAAAGTGGCCGAGCAGAGGGTCAAATACAGGGGCCACACCCTCAACCACTGTGTATATGCGAAGTGGACAGAACATGTCTAATTTATAGTCAACTAGTTCTAGGAGAATGAAATTGGATTCACGTATTTCTCTTAAAGGCTTCAGTGATGTTTCAACCGTCCTATCTTAATATCTTTTATACTCTGTTCTTGAAATTAGGTCACTCAGTCCAATTTTTTTTAATAGTACCATTGTAAACCTTAATCAAAGTTAAAATCAAAAGATGGGAAGGTAGATTTTAGACTAGTAGGCACTTCCTCCTTCTACCCACTCTCTGCTCTTGGGAACACCTCATTAATATGTTTTCCTTTTTTGTCATTTACCTTAGTATTCTTTACTTCACTCAGTATTCACATAGTCTGTTATGTATATTATTAATACAAGTAAGAAACATAAATTCATTATTTTTATAAATTGCCATTTTATTTAGGATAGGAAATGCCTTTTTATAGAGAATAAAACTTTACCTAGAAGATTTTTAAAACATACATTTTATTTACCTTTTACCAGAAAGAAAATACATGTTTCTCTTTTCGTTTTCTGGTTTTTGGTTTCTAAATATTCACAACATTTGAAAGAAAGCAAAGTAAAAGTGAATTCCTTATAAAATATTTTTTTTTGCAATTTATTCTGGTTTTCATCAAATTAGTTGCTCATTATTAAACATTCAATTAAAATATGACCTGTATCATGTCATAGTTTTCCTCTTAAAATATAATATTATTCTATTTCTTTATGAGACATGTTTTCAGTCCCCTAAAATGTGAATGAGTACAACCAAAGCCCATTTGAAATACATTCCTTATAAAAATAATGATTTACTAATTTTTTGCTATGACAGCATTTTCTTAATGTGTTGATGACACTTTTTATTATAGAATGTTTATTCAACTGAATAAATGTCTCTGAACATGTACCTTTGTAATATAACTCTGGGTTCTGTTATGTAGTAATTTTGTATCTTATGCTCTGAAATGATCTTTGTATACTACTGGAATGATTTAAACCTTTTAAGCTTTAAAACTATTGAATCAAATTGTTGAGGTGGTTGTTTGCACACTCCACTTAAAAATTTGTAGAATTTTGTTTCATTAATAATAGGTATTCAAAATATTGCCAGCATTGCAGTTATTTCCAACTAATGGAAAGAAAGTAGGATAAAATGGTAAGGAATCGGGCGCCTGGGTGGCTCAGTTGGTTAAGCGACTGCCTTCGGCTCAGGTCATGATCCTGGAGTCCCTGGATCGAGTCCCACATCGGGCTCCCTGCTCGGCAGGGAGTCTGCTTCTCCCTCTGACCCTCCCCCCTCTCATGTGCTGTCTCTCTCATTCTCTCTCTCTCAAATAAATAAATAAAATCTTAAAAAAAAAAAAAATAAATAAATAAATAAAATAATAATAAAATGGTAAGGAATCCACCTCCTCTCCTCCGGGCCTTACTTGAATTCTTATGGAACCCAACAGACCACCTCTTTAACATTCTCTTAAATGTTTCACTCCCGTTTGGAAACAACCATCTTAAAGCCAAACTACTCTGGAAATTAGTCATTGTTTATTATTGGCTTACTAAATGCAGGCATCTTTAATACATTCTAAAATGACTACATCAGTACAGTATAAGTAAAGTAGATACCGTTTGGTTTGAGCTGGAAAGCTGTTTCAAATTTAGCATCTGAATATGGGCAATCAGTTATGAAATCTGTAAACATCAATGTAGATATTGGTACACTTTCAGGGAGGGAAAAACAGAAGAAAAAAAGTGTGTTTTGCAAAACCACATTACAAGAACCTTGTGAAATTCTGCGTATATTATTATCACTCTAAAAAGTGATTCCTGGATACACCTTGTGAGTTGTGTTTTCTATTCACATAGGTAAGTGGGGATTGTGTTGAATATTCAGTAATAAATAGCATGAATACCTACTTTAAACAGTAAGCAAGTAATAATAATGCGTGCTTATGTATCCTTGAGAATTCACTGCTATGAATTTTGAACTTTTTGATTTTTTTTTTTTTTTTGTAAAACAAGACAGTTGTTGCTACAGCACAAGGCAGGGACTCCTAATGGCAAAGAAACATTTATAATCATGTAACTGCTCTGTTTAAGCCTGAGAAGTGGTTTAATGAAGACCTTTGTTTTCCTGTATGTTTATGCTTTTAAATATTACATATAATATTGTTTGCTAATCATTAGAGGATATGACCTCCTTAAGGGACATAAAGTGTCCCCACTGTGTCACATTACAGTTGACAGTGGATGTGCAATATGAAGGAAGAACAGATATGGCTTATAAAATAAATTCACTCGTACATAGTACTTTTATCATCTGTATAAATATGTCTGTCTGCCTTTCTCTTCTCTACATCAGCAATGCTCAGTTCTACATTTCAGGCCACAGAGCCTCCATGCAAAGAAAAGGACAGTGATTTGTGTGAAGCCTACACAAAGGAAATCCAGCCACATTTCTAGTCCTCAATTATTGTGTCCTTCATGCTTGTGCAACTTACCTTGTGTTCACAGTTGACCTGTGTGGTGCTTTTTGGATTTGTAGCATTAGTAAGAGCGCTGCCATTTGAGTTGTGAATTTAGTTTTGCTTTTGTTAAGCGTCAGAAAGAAAGAAACTATTCATCACATTCTGCTTCCTATAAAGAGATGTTGAAATGCAGAAAGATCCTCACATCTAAAAGCATGCCTTACCATACAATATGCCTCTGCATTAGCAGCTACAATCTGGCTGAGAGGCAGATGCAGGTTTTATAAGATTTATTTTGGTCTTAATCTCTGAAGTGGAGCAGATCACTCAACTTTTCTTTATCTCATGTTTCTAACTTATTTGTCTCTTCATGGGAAAGGTAAGAAGCTGTAAAAATCAAACAGTGAATCATTGGCTATTGGATGAATGTAATTTTTATTACATATTATGGTAAACAATCTTTGGGGAGGATGGAGGGAGATTAAGCAAAAATGAAGTGATGGTGCTAAACACTGCAGCCAACCTATTTTCTTAGAAGAATTAGTGTTGTTGTTTTTTTTTAAGACTATCTTCTTATCAAAAATAAGCGTTATGTTGTCATTTTATTCCTAGCACTCATCTGCAAGAGAATTGAAGACATATTATTTTATCACTTTTAGTAAAAGCAAAAAATGTCTTATTGAAGACAGGAAAAGAAACATACTTCAGAACTGGAGAGGAAAGTCTCAAGTTACAAAAAGAAAAATAAAAGGAGGGTTTTGTTCAAGGGGCCAAAAAAAATATTTGGCTGATTTTTTTTTTTTTTTCCTCATTTAAGCTGGTTTCTTACTGGGGCTGTTTTTTTGAATAATTGAAAAAAATGGGTGGAGAGGAAGTTTTTCATCAAAGGCAAAAGATAGTAAAAAATAAAAGTACTAAGGGAATAGAGATAGGAAGTTGTATCTTTTCTGTACTTTCATGATTGCCTACATTGCCCCCCTAAACTTATAATTGAAAAGCTCTGAAAAAAATTTCAAGCTTTGAGGAAAGTGCTAGAGGGTAAAAGATAACATTCTGTGATCCTTCAACCCTCCACTCTCTCAATCTCTCTCTTTCACACACACACAGGAGTGCACGTTCGCATACCCTCACAAAGTCAAATTATTTTGTTTTTAAATTAGTCACACATTTATCTTTGCAAACTAATAATAATAATCAGTTCAGTGAGCATTGAAATTTTGGAGGCATACTGGCATTTTTGAAAGCTGCTTTTAGAAAAGTTATTAACCATCTCACTAGGTTTCAAGTTGTGGAGGGAGATTGCTAGAATAATGATAGTGAAGCGGACATTCTGCATTCGGCAGTCTCCTAGAAGACACTGGACTATAGGCAATCCGTGTCTCCCTTGATCCTTCAGGATCCTCTACAGCAGAGTCAGTTTAAGATATCTGAGGTGTTGCTCTTTTCTTTCCGCAGTGGCATCCTGTAAGCTTTTACACTTGCTCTATCTTCATTTTTCCCGCCAAGCAGGCTGAGTTTTCTCACTGTCTCAGAGGAAGTCAGATGTCAGTGAGTACCAAGTGGAGCAGTGATAAGAATATTTTAAACACTGAATTTTTTTTTTTTAAGTTTTTGTATCTCAGTCGCACTGAGAAAGCTACAAAGGACTAACAAATTTGGGATTTCCAATATGCCTTGATGGCGTAACTACAAATTATTAAAAGCAAAGGTAGAACTCAAAGTTTGCCTAAGATGTGTTCCTACCAACCTATATGATCCTGAATCAGGAAAGACCTTAAGTAAGACAACTGGAGGTTACGTGTCCAAATGAGTCTTCTTCATTCATTTATTTAATGCCCGATTATTGATGTCCCATTGTATTTGGAATGTAAGGCAGGGGCTCAGAGTCTTGTGGAGAAGACAGACTGGCAAAGGAATAATTATACTGTAGTATGGTTAAGGGTTATGAGAGGAGCTATACGTACCCTGGGAAGGATTTAGTGATTCCTAGGGAGGCTGGCAATTGACAATTACCACACAAGGAAGTTATAATGTGGCTTTAATTTATTTCTTCTGCATCAGTCTTGCAACCTTGGCCATAGGGCATTAACTATTCTCATTGGATTGGAATTTGAATGTATTTTCTCCACACCCCATCCTCCTTTACATTTCAACAGGTTTTTGCTTTTTATGCATCTCTAATGGATTTTTTTCTTTTACTGTTAAAATTAGAACCACTTAATGAGCAATTCAGTTAGCCTCACTGCTTTTTAGCCATTCTGTGATTTTGACCAAAAACTGAACTTATTCACTATAACTGTTCACTCTGAATCCTTCACACTTGGCTCTGAATGACTTTTAGTAATTTGCTGATGTCAAATCACCTTCAAATGGGAACTATAACTATCATTGAAGAGATTGAAAGAAAAGAGACACAGGCTGCCAGGCGATTTCCAAGAGGAGTTATATAGATGCTTTTAATCACAGAAACATTACTGGAATATTTACACCCTCTCCAGGCAACTTTGAAAAATACAGCAACTCATCTGAGTCATAAGTTATATTTTCCTAAAAATAGTCATGTAAGCTTGTATTTTTATATCTTGTATTTATTTTATGCATTGATTATCAAAAGTGTTATAGCCATGGGGTTTCCCAAGAAAAATCATAATGATTTTTTTTTACAATTTCTAATTATTTTTAGGTCCTTTTCATTTCTTCTAGTGCTCTCCTTCTCCCCTGAGCACCTATCATGTCTTCTATTAACACTGGTACTTGTTATCAGCTGGCTTTCAGATGGTCCTGTGTTAAGTGACTGGTCGATGACAGCTTTTAAGATGTTGCCTCTCCAAGTTATATTTCTCTTCTGGAGGATTCTGGATGAACAAAAAGCCTGATGTGAGACTTTCTCATGAAAGGATTCATATGAGATGCTATCCAGAACACAGAGGAAAACATTTGGAAACAAAACAACCCTGGTTGAATTTTCTCCTATCATTCTTGATCCCTTGATCTCTTAAAGATGTCACTTCACAACAGACCTCTGGTTTTGTGTCCAGGTGGCGGTAAGGTATCCCTTGTTTAGTCCAATGGCACTCCGTCACTCAGAGTCAAATTACTCCATATATACTACATATATACACACACACACATACATGTATATACATATATGTACTGAGTTCACATAAATATAAATATGAACATAAACATAAATATATACACATACACAATTTTTTCCTCTAAAGAAATAATAGTCTCTTTTAAAATCCTAGGGTAAATTTTGGTCTGCAAGCACCACACCTCCAGGAGGTAACAGAGACTGATAACCCTAACTTAGATGATAATTTAAAAATTCTAAGTTATATTTCTATCATTTCTAAAAAGTATTGAAAAAAGCCGCAGTAGGACCACATTTGTAAAATGTCCTTGTCCAGCCTCATGGTAAAAGACCCAGAAAGGAGGTTACTTATTGGAAGAACAACCACATTGATTTTTTGGGAATTAGCTTCAGTTGTGAAGCCTGCAGTTTGAAAGGAGAACAGAGGAGTAGATCTTCCGGAATGGGCAACATAGTACTGTTAGCCTTGGTTGTAATCCTTCTTCTAATGTTTTGGCATCTCTGTTCCGTAGGCTTTTAGAATTCTATAGTACCCACTTTTCCAGTCTCCTGAGGCCTTATTTTCAGTAACTGTTCCTGAAATCTACCTCATTTACTTTCTACAAAAACTTGCAGAATCTCTGTATAATTCCCTCAAGGTAATGGTTGAAATATTCTATTAAGAGTACATTTACATTGGTGGATATTTCTGGTTTAATAAGTTAATAATAGCAACTATTTGTAGGAATTGGAAGTTGACTTGCAAAAACATTCCAGCTAACAATGGCTATTTCAACTATGTAAGTCTGGCTGAAGGAAGAGAAGCATTTGTTTCTTTTATTTTTCCTTCCTTCCTTCCTTCTTTTTTTCCTCTTCTTTTCTTTGTTTTCCAAGATTTTAATTGGGTAGAGTCTAGTAAACCATACATAGATGTTTGTTGCAGTAGACTTTTGAGGATTTAATAATCCAGGTTATTTTTATCACTTAGGTCATTTGTACCACAAGTACCATGGTGGATTCTTTCATGAATCATTATAGAGCAGTATAATTAATCATTTGAACAAGATATATGATGTGCCTTAATACTTTAAGTATTTCAATGCATTTTTGAGTGTTTCTCCATTATGGCAATCTATATTATGGTTTTTAAAAAGGTGTTGGCTAAAACCATCTTTGTAAAGATAAAATATTTCAATATGCTTTATATAGTTAACTTCAAACTCTGTCTAAGAAAACAGAGGCATTGTGATACTATTTAACCAGGAAACTTTATGTCCTCTGGGATATTGGCTGATGCATCTAACCATAATTTTCCAGGTGTCTTCCAGTCTTTACTTTAGTGTAACATTAGTTTCCTACTGCCCTTGTAACAAATTATTGTGAACATGGCTTAAGCAACAAACATTTATTTATTAGGGTTCTGATGGTCAGAAGGCTAAAGTGGGTCTCACTAGGCTATAATCAATGTGTTGGCAGGGCTCTGCTTCTTTTTTTGGAAGGTGGAAGGAGAAGCCATTTTCTTGTATTTTTTCCAGCTTCCAGAGGCTGCCTGCATTCTTTGGCTCTTGACCATCTTCCATCTTCATAGCCAGCAATAAATAGCTGGTAGTCATTTTCATGTCCATACCATTCTGACTCTCTGCTGCCTTTCTTATGTATTTAAGGACACTGTGATTGCATTGGGCTACTTGGATAATCCAGGAAAATCTCCTTATTTTAAGGTCAGTTGATTAAAACTTTAATTCCACTTACAATTTTAATTCTCTTTTGCCATGTAAGGTAACATATTCATATATTCACAGGGTTAGGATGTGGACATCTTCGCGGCTGGGGGAGGAGGAAGGGGCATTATTCTGCAGGTCTGATAGGCAAACATTCCAAAAATTTGATAACCACATTTTACAAACCACATATTACAAAATATTATTTGGGCAGTCTCTAGTTCGACTTTTTTTTTTTCTTGTGAAATCTCAACATTTTAATTTATTACCCAATAGATATTTCATTGTTACTTCTACTATATCTTAATTTTCCCTCAAAATAATTTATCTATATTTGAAAAGTATTTATAATAGAAAAAGCTGAAATGATCAGTTTTCTTGTTTCTGTAAGATGAAAAGCTTACTTCCACGAGTAGAGCCATCAAATTTTTGAGACGTGACCAGAAATATGATTGGCAATTTCGTGATTTCACTCTTAACTTTAATAGGACCATAAGACTGGAGCAACTTTTCAAACTGTTTCTTTACTCAACATATTCTGTCTATTATATAGAAATAATATGATTGTTGATAGATAGGGTCTGACTTACTCAACCAGAGGCAGTGAAGGTGGGGAGACTAGTCTTGAGGTGGAGTAGATCTGATTCCTCTTTGGACATCCATATCCTAGTAATTGGAAGATACCAATGTCTGCTTTGTAAGGGTGTTGTGGGGGTTAAATGAGATGATGGATACACAGATACTGGTACATTTAGGAACTCAACAAAAGATAGTGACTTTACTCTCTAGGATTTGGCCTGATGGTGATGCCGTTGGAGTGACAACATGACAGCAGGGGTAACTTGAGGGCAGGAGAATGTAATTGTATCTGGCACTGGTCATAATTACTCTCTCTCTAACTACCCTGGCTTATGATCTGTTGGACTGCAGAGCCCATACTATGACTGGACTAGTAGTTATCGACTCAAGAAATGACATGTTTTGATTTTATTTTCTTTGGAGATAGTGAATCCAAGATAGTGTTCCCCTCAAAAAAAAAAAAAAAAAAAAGAAAGAAAGAAAAAGAAATGTTGGCTCTGGAGAAAAGATTTGGTCTCACCAATTCTCATCAATCAATGCTCCCTGAGATCCTAATGGAGACATTACCTGTTCCTTTTTTGATGTCTGAACTTCTCACAGCACACATATGTTAACATCGCTTAGTTTCTTAAAGTCCAGTAGCAGTTTTTGTCTTTTTGTCTGAATGAGCAAATTTCAATGAGTCCAGGTTTTCTACATTAACTGTGGTAGCGGGCAGAGGAGAGGAAAGATAGAAGCAGTCTCTGAAACTCTGAAATGCATTAAGCATCTTTCTTGATTTAACATAAAATGATCAAATACATGAGCATGCCTGGAGTTATTCTATTTTTCTATTGTAATCCTGGTGGGCATTTTTGTAGAAGATGTTCAGAATACATTATCTTTGAAGAAGATTCCAATTGTCAATACAACATGACTGCAACATTATTCTTCTTAGAGGAAGAAAAAGAGATAATAGATGACGAACTATATGACTCACATTTAACATAATGCCCAGAGAACTCCATTATGACTTTTGCATTTCATATGAAACTTAATGGCCCCGGTGATGTCTGGAATTTAGGCAAATAGCAATATAAGGAAGTTTAGTTCAAAGCCGGTATGGAACAAGATTATGACTTGGATATAAGAAATTCTTTACATACTATTATTGCTCTATAGGATTTTTAGGCATAGGTTTATTAGTTACTGCATCTTTGGGTTCCATTTTCTCATTGGTAAAAATAACGTCCTTTTTTTTAAAAGATTATTTTAGAGAGAGTGTGTGTGTGTGATTGGGGGAGGGGCACAGGGAGAGGGAGAGAGAGAATCTCAAGCAGACTCCACCCTAAGCACGGAGCCCAACACAACTCCATCTCAGGACTGTGAGATCATGACCTGAGCCGAAACCAAGAGTCAGATGCTCAACGGACTGCACCACTCAGGCGCCCCTAAAAATAAACATTCTAATAATATTTATAGAGTTATGGAGCTCAAGTGATACTAAATAGGGGAAAGTAATCTATAAATTATAAATTGCTATAAAAGGTTATTTATATCTACTGGGTTGATGCCAGGGATGCCACTAGACATCCTACGGGGCACAGGATGCTTCTCATGGCTTTGAAATATGGTGCTCAAAACGTCAGTAATGCCAAGGTAGAGAGCTCCTGCCCATAGCCACTTTGTTGCACCCATAGGCTGACGGGGACAGGGAGAGAGAAGTTAATGGAACATGAAAGGAGAAGGATTTGGAGAGTGCTACCCAAAATGGGTCTGTAGGCTGGGAGAATAAATACTCTGACTTCTTTCTCCTCTTCTTTAGTCTGGGCCAGGAATTGCTATTGGCCAAACCTAGCTATAAACCAGAGAAAAATGTATCCTGTGAATGTGAGTTATATTGCTCAACTTCCTAGGTATAGAACATGATCATAATGAATAAGGACAAGATTGGACAGAACAGGTGTGTGGGGAAGGAGCAAAAAATAGAAAATATTTAACCCCAATCATAAATTGCTGTCTCAAATTAGTATTCACATCTGTGAGTCCATGAGGAAATGATGTCTGTGAATAGGTTCATCTGTATGCATAGGGACAAGTCAACCATGTGTATAAATTTGGAGAGAAGGAAAATTCAGAAATACATCTGCAATTTCTTCCCCAGAGATATTGTTTGTTCACTATATTAAAACATAGTAAGCATCTGTTTTTGCCTTTTTCTACAATATGCCTTTATCTATTTCTGTCCATTCATGCATTTACCAAGTTACTGAGAGTGTGCCGCATGCCAGGTATTGGTCCAAATACAGAAGATACAACAAATGGATATGAAATGGTGCTCACTCTAGGAGCAGCTTTGGATGTAGCCGAAGAGACAGCCATGTAAACAAATGGCTGCAACACTTGGGACATTTATGTATAAAGTAGCATGGGAGAGAAGGGAGATACTAATTTTTCCTGGGATGTAGAAAGACCTTGCAGAGTAAGTGACCTTGACAGAGTCTTCAAGGCTAAGAAGGTGCTTTTTGGACAGGAAAACCAGAAGAGTGAGTATAAGAATTAAAGGTGTCCTTTATGATGGAGTGGAAACAGTGGGCAATAAAATAAGGTGGAGTTTCTATTTCTAAGGACTTCATGGGCCATGCTAAGATATTGGAGCTGTAACTTCAAAGTAGTCGAGAATTACTGGATATACATGGGTAATACTCATGCAAACTGACTTAATTAAAAAAATTCCAACTTCTATACCCTTGTGTGATACAAGCCATTCAGAATTTTGTCTTTAAATTAAATTCTTTTAAAATAATATCCTAAAATTGATGCTGTACAGATTCAATTACTTCTGAGTAAGCTTAATTTAGTGGAGATTTTACTGAGGCATTTTGATGTTCCAAAGTGATAGCACTTAACAAATGTCCTTTGCTGGACCATTCTGATTAGAGTGTTAGAGAATCAAAGATCTCAGAAATATGTTGAGGATAAGAGTCCCTCTTCTGTTTCTCAACTATCAACATCCCTTCAATCCTCACACACACACTGGGAAATATTTCTTATGTCATTGTCTTTTAGAAACTTGTGATATAATCATAGTGGGGGGACAGATTTAAAGAAAGTTTGTAAGCTATAGAATTGGAACCCTAGTTTTATATAATCTGGATGCTCCTAAATTTGATGGTATTTACATATGAATATATATCTATTTTGTTTGGTTTATGTAAAATGATTAATCATTGAGTCCCCCACAGAACTAAGCACCCTGCTTTGTTGGTGCCAAATAATGTTCTTGCCTGGGGCGCCTGGGTGGCTCAATGGGATAAACATCGGACTCTTGATTTTGGCTAAGGTCATGATCTTGGGGTCGTGCTCTGCACCCAGCACAGAGTCTGCTTAAGATTTTCTCTCTCTCTCCCTCTCCCTTTTCCCCTCTCCCCACAGTGTGCACACGTGCACTCTCTCTTATAAATAAATAAAATCTTTAAAAAAATAATGAAAAACAAACTGAGGGTTCTAGAGGGGAGGGGGGTGGGAGGATGGGTTAGCCTGGTGATGGGTATTAAAGAGGGCACATTCTGCATGGATCACTGGGTGTTATGCACAAACAGTCAATCATGGAACACTACATCTAAAACTAATGATGTAATGTATGGTGATTAACATAACAATAAAAAATTAAAAAAAATAATGTTTTGAATTGACATTATAGACTTCACTTTCAGCTAGACAATTAGATTTTGAAGGAGCTTCCATTTAGAAAGTATCTTCAGATAGCAAGATACATTTCCCCCCCACAGGATACGTACTTGTATATCTCTCATTTATCCAAGCAAATATGGAGGGGGGCAAATGTAGGAATATATTTTTGTCATGTTGTTTTCTTCCTTCCCACTACTCTTTCTTTCTTTCTTTCTTTCTTTCTTTCTTTCTTTCTTTCTTTCTTTCTTTCTTTCTTTCTCTTTCTTTCTTTCTTTCTTTCTTTCTTTCTTCTTTCTTTCTTTCTTCTTTCTTTCTTTCTTTCTTTCTTTCTTTTTTTCTTTCTTTCTTTCTTTCTTTCTTTCTTTCTTTCTTCTTTCTTTCTTTCTTTCTTCTTATTTTAAAGATTTGGGGGAAGTGAGAACACAGAGGGAGAAGCAGATTCCCCACTGAGCAGGGAACCCGATGTGGGACTTGATCCCAGGACCCTGAGATCATGACCTGAGCCGAAGGCAGACACTCAACTGACTGAGCCACCCAGACACTCCCCAGTACCATTTTTAGAATGCAATTTTTCGCTGTTTTAAAATAGTAAACCTGTGGCCATAAGGGTTTTTGAGGGTAGAATATGGTTTGTTCTGTAGTTTATGTTAGAGAAGAAACTGAAATAAATAACATGATTGTCTTTGAAGACGAAGAGGATGTTTAGGTAGTTCCTACTCATTCACTCTCCTCCAGCTACCTTCTTTACCTTGTTTTAGGTATTGGTTGGCTTTCTTGGCCTGAAAGAGCAGGGCTATCGATTTTTTCAACACATCAAACCAAGAGTTGACTCAGCCTGGAGTGAGGGCGTAGCAGCAACTATGTGCTTTCTCCTCTTCAGTTTGGGACCTGAAACTTGAAAAAAAAAATCATTATAATTGAGTAGTTAGCCTCAATATGTCCTCTTCTCAAAATAATAAATGTTCAAGACTATCTTTTGACCTGAAAGTGAGGAATGTTAAAAATGCAAATAAATATTAGAAGATGTGGACTCCTCCTTTGCTCTTGACACTTTTTGCAAACCTTCCTTAGTTGTCCTTCAGTGAAGGTCAGAATCTTGGCGATTCCTGGTGACTGCAGAACTTTGACCCACATTCTTCTTCTTCTTTTTTTTTTTAAAGATTTTATTTATTTATTTGACAGAGAGAGGCACAGCGAGAGAGGGAACACAAGCAGGGGGAGTGAGAGAGGGAGAAGCAGGCCTCCCGCTGAGCAGGGAGCCCGATGTGGGGCTCGATCCCAGGACCCTGGGATCACGACCTGAGCCGAAGGCAGACGCCCAACGACTGAGCCACCCAGGCGCCCTGACCCACATTCTTCTAAAACTAGTCTCTTGTTTTCTTCTTTGGGGGTGAAAACACCTGGAAATGAGTGGGACAAATTTTGTGAATAAAGATATTTGGCCCCACATACCCTGTTGATATTTAAATAAATGATAATTTATTCTTCAAGGGGTAAGTCAATGACGTATTCCTGTTAAGTCAGTTAAAAATATTAGGGCTTCAGAATGGGAGCATTTGAATTTGGTGTCATGGATTTTGGGAAGTTCTGAAAGGAATAAGAAGTGTTTAGATTCCAGGAATCTTGATTAAAATATATTAATGAAAGTGGAAGACTTCTCACCTGGCTGGTATGGAAGATAAAACACCATAAATGTCAGCATCATGCCTGTGTGACTCTTTAAGTCATTATAAACAATAATGGGCACTATAAAAGACAAGGTCAGAGCGTTTCTTATAACTCTTCCATACAGATTCTTTTTATTTCTGGTACATATCTCATTTCCTTTCAAGTATCTTTAACTGTAAAGAGAGAGATAACCTTTATAACTCTTTCTTTTATTGATAAGGCAACAGAAGGAAAGTCCCTCAGTTTATACGCAGTTGCTGTAATCTGTGAACAGCATTATTTTCCCGAGCGGTAGTATGGTTACGTGAGCGAGAATCGTGTAAGAAGTATGTTTTCACATAAATTACAAATTTTGCTAAGTTAATGTGTGAAAATGCGTTGTAGGCAAACGGAGACATTTCTTCAGACAGACAGTTAGTACGGGGGAGATGAACAGCAACACACTATGCCAGGTGGTGTTCTCTGTGTCATGGGACGTCCGGACTTTTAATGAAGGGCTCAGGCTGAGCTTGAGCCGGGCTTCCTTGACAACGACTTTTTATGCTCTGTTAGAAGACAAATGGATCCTTCTAATATTCAAAAAATATTTATTAAACGCCTATACTCTTTGGGGCTTGTTCCTTATATTCTAATTTAGAATGAAGACTTAAAAAATATTACATATGTGTAATAAAATTGTGAAGTAGCCTCTTCTAGGTATTCTTCCCAAAGGAGTAATTGCCAATACGTTCTGACTTTCTTGAACCTGTAAATAAGGAATGGTATTGGAAAAGATAAATCATTATATCTAGAATTCAAAATAAGATCTGAATTAAATTTGAGTCTTATGAAATTTATGGATAGAAACCTTGGTTTTTTTCCAAAAGTGTTTCTGATAATAGAAACTATGAAACACAACGCTGTTATGTTTCAACATTTCCGTAAGCTACATTGAATCTCTGTACACAGGCTTGTCAAATCAGTCAGGTTGAGCAGTCAGTGTTAAATTTAATCTCCTCAAGCTGTTAACCCTTCTGAATTCCTCAAAACCATCAAGATGTGCTGCAAACAGTGAGTAGAGGGAGGAGGCAGTAGAAGAAGGGGTAACCCTTCTAGAGGTATTAGCCTCTACCATGACTCATTAGGACACGTCCTGAAATAAGTTTAGCTCCCTATCAGGCAAGCGACTAAGCATTCCCTAGTCGTTTATCAAGTGAAAAGGAAGGAGGTTGTCATATTCAAGCAGCCCCAGCAATGTGAGCAGAAATGTATCACTTTATTATTTTCCCTTTCTTCTGCACAAAACATGATATATTGATTTACTTTAGATTATTTAGGGTCTCGGTTGTTTTATGCTTGCAAAAGTTACGAATTAAAAGTCCTAAATTGTCAGGTGTTAATGGGAATGAAATTCACACCCAATGCAGGAGATATTAGTTGGAAACAATAAATCTTGTCAGGATCAAGGTACTGTTATTACTGTAAAAAAATGAAGGTCACAAGATAATACTATTCAGGGAAGTATGTAAGACATTTAAAGAGATTCATCATTTTTCATATGACATACAGATACCCTTTCAAAGGATTTCAGTATTTTATCTCTAATTTGATTTGGTATTTAAATATTTTAAGTCAACCCTTTAGAAACCCATATGTATTTTTTTTTTTTTTTTTTTTGACATTATCTAATTGCATAGTTTAACAAGTAGATGGGTGGTCAGGATTTCTGGTGAGTGTCCATAATTGTTTGGTGATGTTCAGATGTTTCAACAATTTTATTTACAATAACAGTTTAAGGAAATCCACGTTGATGGAGGATCTATTGTATACCAGACACCACACAAGTGTGTATAGGCTGAGCGAGTCATCTCATTTTTATGGTGCTGTTGGATATTATTTTTGTGCCATTTTTTTCTGATGAAAAAAACTGAGGCTTAATGTTTATTAACTTGCCTAAGGTCATGTAGTCAATAAGGAATAGAACCCAGTGGGAGGCCCAGGGCTCTGACTTCAGAGCTTCTCTCTGTTTAAAATTAGTGACTGGCCTCACATGGCACTTCATAGTATTTGTACTCATCTGTAATAACAATGGGGCAATAAAGCTCAAAGGTACTTGATCTTAGAAGTTTAAACAACCCAAGTGTTTACAATTGCAGATGCAGCTCTATTTTTAAACTGGTAAGATTCTGAAAGCTCTGTGTGTATGTGTGTAAAGTAAAATTTATTTTTATTAATTTAATACCAAGCTACTATTCTCCCCGTCTGTTGCTGGTGGCTGGAGGTGACAGCACCGTTTTGGTTCTCTCCATAATTGTTTATAGTGAGAGAAATTTACACAGGAAAGCCTGTTATATATAAGCTTCTTGTTAGACCCTGAATGCTCCTTTCACCTCCCCCCACATTCCTACCTCACTGTTCCTCACAGGAAAAAAGAGAAGCTTCTAGGCCTGAACCTATGAAACACTTTTGCCCTCCTAAGATATTTTCTCAGCAGATACTTACATAGTGACCAAGTAGTGCTAGATGCTGTCTTAAGAGCTTTACAAGGAGGGCGCTGACTCACGGGTTCTTCCTAAAGCCCGATGAGTAAGGGGTTCTTAGCATCCCCAATGAGCAGATGAGAAAACTCAGATGCATGGAGTTCAGTAACTTGTCAATGTCCTATAACCCAGTAAGTGGTAAAAATGGAACTTGAACCTAGAGCATCTGAGGCCAGAGACCTTGATCTTAACCATTACGTTATGCAGACTCCCCAGATGATTACAACCTCTTCTTACCTCTTATGTCCCTGTATCAGGTTGCCCAAAAAAATGTGCTATGGCTGAAGTCTTTATCCATGTATGTGATGCCACCCCTATATTTCCTCTCCTGTATTGCTTCATTAATCATTCTCTACCTGAGTTATATTCACTCTTTCTCTCCCCCTTAGTTCTTTTTCCTCTTCTTATAAATGGGACCAGATGTCTAGCATCTTAAATAGTATCAACGTCTTCATATCCCTCTATTCATAAAACAGAATCTTTTAACACACTATACTCCTTTCTTTTTTTTCCTTTCAGCTGTCAGCTCCCTGCTCTCTGCTTTATGCCCTAACCCACGTCCTAAAACTGTTCTTGTTAAGCCACCTCTGCCTGAGAAGTTGGCACCTTTCAGCTTTGCCAGACCACAGTTTTTATAAAGTTCTACCCCTAGAGCTTAAATCACAGCTGTCACTACATACTAGGTGCACCCCGACATCTCTGAACATTTCCTCATCTTTCTCACTCCTCTCTTTGTCCCCAAAGCTTCTATCAAGGGTTACATTCTTTATTTTAGAAGTCACTACCTACCAGAAGAGCTGTTTTCAAATGACAATTGGTTTCTGTATTTCTGTCCCTCAGGTCTCAATGTAAAATGTGCAAAATTGAACTCATTATCTCCCTTTTACCAGAACATCACCTCTACTCCTCTTTCTGGTTTCCATCCACAGACCATTCAGCTTTCACGACTCTGCCTTCAGAGTGATCATTCCAAAAAATAGATCTTTCCTTCTGGATCGCTCAGGTAGCTCCTCTGTGTAAAATCCTCCAGTAGCATCCATGGGATAAAGTGAACACTGATGAGTTCAGCAAAAAGATTTTTAGCAAATGAATTAAACCATCTACGTTTCTTCATTTATTTCCCAAGAACTCTCTGCTCCGGCCACACTAAACTACTTGCTATTTGCTACTTCTCCTACTTTCCTTTTTTTAAAAAAATATACATTTATTTATTAGAGAGACACAGTGCTAGCGGAGGAGCAGAGTCAGAAGGAGAGAGAATCTCTAGCAGACTCTGCTGAGCACGAGCCTGACGAGGGGCTGGATCTCATGATCCTGAGATCATGACCTGAGCCCAAACCAAGAGTCAGTTCCTTAATTGACTGGGCCACGTAGGTGCCCCTGTCCTACTTTCCTTCTTTCAGCTCCAAGCCTTGGTACATTGCTTTTTCTCTGTCTACAATGTCCTTTGATCCTTCTCTATTCCTCAGAAACACTTATATTTCATGACTCAGTGACTCAGCTCAAATGTCACTTCCTATGCAATGCTTTCCCTGCCTCCCACACTTCATGAATTGTTCTTCTTTTGGTCTTTATTCAACATCACTAATCACTTTGCTTTGCAATTAATTTTTTATATGCCTATTCTCACAATAATGTGACCTTTGCAGGAAAAAGGATTATATCTAATTTATTATTGACTACACAATGTCCTCTACATAGTAGGCTCTGAATGAAAGCTTATAGAATGGTTTGTGTGATCAAATGAATGAGTGCAAGCAACACATTTTCATTTAATACATATTTAACATGCTCTGTGCCAGGCAGCACTCAAGGCACAGAGATATGGCAAATCAAACACAGATAAAAATCACTGCTATCACATACAATTACATTCTACTGGAGGGATGCAGACAATAAGATGTGAATAAATAAAGTATAAAATTAAATGGTGCAAATACTATGAAAAAAAAACACAGAGACAAGAGATGAGAAATGCCAGGGGACAAGGAGGGAAGGCTGCCATTTTCACTATGATGGTCAATGAAGGCTTTAAAAAAGAAAGTCACACTTGAGAAAGACCTAAAGTAGAAAAGGGAGGAAACTATTTGGGAAGAAGATCTCTCCAGGCAGAAGTAATGTCAAGGGTAGTTTAGAAACATGCGTAGGATACTTGAGGCATAGTATCAAAGACCACAATAGTAGGAAAGAAGAAGTGGGGGGGGGGCAGTATTACAGGTAAGTTCAGAGAGAACCAGAGGTTAGATGGTTTTACTCTGAGTACTTAGGAAGCCACTGGAAGACTGGCAGACAAGTGGAATACCTTATAAGAATTTAAAACATTTATCTTATAGTGCCATTATGAGCTGTTACTGCTGGTAAATTTGTAACATTGGTTGTGAAAATTGCTTGAACGCTCTCGATATTGCACTTATTATCCCCACACATATATATTTGAAGAAAGCCAATATTCACAAAGATATAAACCACATCTCCATCTGCAATAGCATGACAGTTGTGTGCGTAGTAAAGGGCAGAGAGGATAAATGCACCTGTCTGCTTCTATAGACAGGAAGGGAGGAAAACATGGCTGGGAGTGTGTGGCTTTGCACTGGGATGACTGAGCAGCTGTGGATTGGTTACTGCTCTTTTATATGCTGTTTAACTTGCTGAGAAGAGAGTATGCTATCTGAGAAGTTATAGATGCCGTTATTCTAATTAGTTTAATAGATATATATCTTAGAAACTGCAGTCTAGCACATTCAGATAAATTTTTTGTATCTGTGTTGCTTTTGTTTTGTTTTATTTCTTTGGCAGAAGCTTTTGAGGTGATCATATCAAGGATGTCAGCATTCTTCTTTATGGATAGGTACAGAAATCATTCCATCTATTCTCTATCCTGATTCTTCGTTGCAATTTTATAGTTACTTTGAGGTCATGCATTTTTATGATAAAACAGAGGATATTGAGTTTCCTAGAATTGGATGGATCAGCTTTTAGGAAATTCTGAAAGTAAAGGTTCTTTGAAAGACAAAAGATATCCAATCAAACAGCCAACTTTATGCTAATCTGTGCTCTATAGAGAAAGATAAAGCTCCTGTTTTCTAGGAAGAGTAAAAAGATGGAACTTGAATGTGAAATTATTAGGTACTAGACGTTTATCTTTATGTGAAGAGAAAAAAAATGAACTGTAAAATTTTTTGGTATCTTAACTATATTGAAATATGAATGAATGCATTAAAATATAATATAGTTATACGTACATATATATACATACATGTAGAAAGAATACATTTCAGATGATTTTCTAAGAAGGTATGATCTAATTTAAATGAAACATTTTTACATTAGGTAATGAGTAAATGCTAGATTATTTAAGAAAGTACCATCATTGTAACTGTTATACATAAATCTGCATTCTTTTTTTTAAGATTTTATTTTTAAGTAATCTCTACACCCAGCATGGGGCTCAAACCTACAACCCCAAGATCAAGAGTTATACACTCTACCAACTGAGCCAGCCAGGCGCCCCTAAATCTGCATTCTAAGAACAGATCTATCCTACCTATTATTTTTGGATCATAAAGTGGCTCAAAAGGTTAGGGTTATATTTCCCTTGGTTTAATCCCCACTCTCTAAATCCCCCATAATGAAACCTAGGCCTATCTTTTCATTAAAATCTTCCTTCAAAACATTGGCATCACCTCTCTACAGGAGAAATAGATGGTCACAGTATATGTATATAATTACTGAAATGAAAAAACAAATAAATTCAAGAAGTATGATAGTTAAGCTTCAGGGTCCATTGTTTCCTTCTCAAGGTCATCATTCCCCAGCATTTCTATATATTTGTGGCACTCCCTTTGCCAAAATTCCTTATAATGTCTGTCTTACAGCTCATACTGAAAGGGTGGGACATTAAAGAGGAAGAACAGAGAAATGGGGGAGGGGTCTTCTACTGACACGTGTCGATGTTAGCATCCTTCTGTCTGTCCCCCCTCCCTCCCTCCGCTAGCACAGCCTCTTTGGAGTTGTGACTCTTCTTTTCTCCCAGGATTCTTATTTCCTTATCTCCAGTCTTCTCTCCACTTTCCAAGGACCTAAGAAGTTGTTGGCGTCCATTAGACTGTATCAGAGAGAATGTGCGGGCTTCTCTCTTGATCAGTGATTGTGTCTCTTTTTGTGATGGCAGGTGGTTCTGATAGTATCTGGAATTAGACTGAGCTGTTCTACCTCCAGAATAAAATACTAATGGTATTTTTTTCAATTTACTGGAAAAATAATGCACGTATTTTTTTTCTAAAATTTTAATTTTTCTTCTATACATTTTGCTTATGCTTATGCTGCCTGTTACCACTTATTTGCTGGTTCTGGCACATGAGAGAATAAAACACACAAATTGAATAAACAATGAGTGAAATTTAATTATAATATTGATGGAAAAATTGAAACCTTTTTTCTTCGTAGTCACATATGCTTGTCATATGATTTTATATTGAACAAGTTTAATATATTAATTTTTTAGCTGTAAAACTGTTTCTTATTCTTAATTAGATGAACTTCTAAAAGACTTCACTATACTAGGAGATTCGTCAAAGGGCATGACACCAATGAGCCCTCCCAACCAAGCACATGTAAGAACCACAACTCATAAAACATCTTTTTGTTTTGACTCTTCTCACCTCCTTTTCCAGCTCAACCGTGTGTCTTTTACAGAAACAGATCCAGTAATGGATCACACGGGATCATATAGAGTGCCCTCTTAACAATCATCCTCTTTATAGTTCTGTTTGTATCTGTTTGTACCTTACATTAAGAAAGACCCACATACTTCAACTCTACTTATAAAATGAGATGTCTGCAAGTTCCCCTTAACCCTGAGGTTGACTATTTCATTGGGTGCTTGCCAAGAGGAACTGCTGTTTATTTAATAGATAGCTCTTACTTGTATCGCACTCTAAACTTATTAGATATTAAGTAGGAAGAGTCAAATCTTTCAGGACTTTTAGGCAGGTCTTAGATGACACTGGATTCTTGGCAACATCCAAAGTGTGAAAACCTCGGGAAATGGTTTTCAAATTTTTTCTGTGAAAGATTCACTGGAGAGCTTTTAAGAAGTACAGTTCCATTTTTGTGCACCTCAGGCATGGGCCAGGTGCCTACATTAAAAAAAAAAAAAAAGTACCCTGGGTCATTGTTATGGAAAATACTTTAGAGCAGCATCCCCCAATATAAATAGAATGCAAACCAAACATGTAATTTTATATTTTCTACTAGCCACATTAATACAGTAAAAAGGAAGCAGATGAAATTAATTTTAATTATAGGTTTAATTTAGCCCCATATATCAAATATTATCATTCACTATTTAATCCATACAAAATTATTAATGAGTTATTTTCCGTTCTTTTTCTAAAAATGAAGTCTTCAAAATCTGGTGTGTATTTTACAAAGACAGTGCCTCGTCTCTCATTTCAGACTAGCCTCATTGCAAATGCTCAATAACCACATGGAGCTAATGACTGCCGTATTGGACAACACAGCTTTAGAGAATTGCTTTTGAATCTAGTAAATAAGCTTGTGATGCTAAATAAGCATATGCTTTATTTTGTGCATATCATGTGGTCAGCACTAAGCTAAATTCTTAAAATGCATCATATTATAAAATTCATGCAACAAGAATGTGAGATAGGTATGCTATTTTACCTCTTTGGTAGGAGAAAACACTCAGGCTTCGGAGGTTGATATGTCCAAAATTGTGAATCAAGTGAGAGACAGAAGCAGTTTGACATGATTTCAGAACACACTTGCTAACCAACCCTCTTTCACACTATTCTGATTTCTTACACAATTAACTGAAATGCAGGCTTCTTTCTAATATTAAAGTCTTAGACACATGTGTTCAAGAGATTGTATAATATACGTATATCATAAAATAGTTTTCAGAGGTAACTGGATTTACCCTTATATATTAATTTTTCATGTCACTTAACCTTCCAGAATTGGAATAAGCATCTTTGGAATGGGATGGTAAGGAGAACTTACAAAACATAAAAAGAGAGAAACTTACAAGACATAAAAACCATGTATGACGAAAATGCCAGAACTTGACATGAGTGGCTTTTTCTTAAGAATTCATATTTTTTTAAGATGAGTGCCTTTTTCTTCTGGGGCAATAGGAAACATTATAATCAATAAACATTATAATCAAAGGCCATTTACTGACAATTATTCATTATCTTAAGTGTATGAATGAACAAATAAATAACTAGACTAGGCCAATGTGTAATAAAACCATAAGAGCTACAGCTTTTAAAGGGCAACATCTTATCATCATTTGTTCAAAGAAGTTTATTTGTCAAAAGTTATTTACTCTTTTCTTCCCTTGCTTCCTGAACTCATGAACATCTTCATATTTTTTAGTTCCAACTTGGTTGATTTAAAAAAAAAAAAAGGCTCTCTTTGCTTTTAATATTGCTGAATATTTGAAGATCAATTGCAGCTATTAAATTAAAATAGTTTATCCCTTGAGGACTTTCAAAGACCAAAGAAAATATTATCTTAAATGGAAAACATTAGTCTTCTGTTATTACTGTCTTGGACTGGATTGCATTAGATCGTCAGATTAAGGCAGCAAGTACTTTGAAAATTTAAAACCAGTTGTAAAATGTGAAATTAAAGTAAACACACAGTCTAACAAACACGTGATTCCTTTTAGTCATTTTAAGCAAAATCAACCTCCTGGATCGGTACTTACTTATCATTAGAATGAATCTACATACAATCCTAATGTTCCAAACTTAGTTACCAATAATCATTGGTCAAATGAGTAAGATTTCTTAGAAACATACCAATATAGAGAAAGTCAAACTAGAGTTAAACATTTTTTTAGGGGCGCCTGGGTGGCTCAGTTGGTTGAGCGACTGCCTTCGGTTCAGGTCATGGTCCTGGAGTCCTGGGATCTAGTCCCACGTCTGGCTCCCGGCTCAGCAGGGAGCCTGCTTCTCCCTCTGATCCTCCACCTCTCATGCTCTCTCTCTCTTCCTCATTCTTTCTCTCAAATAAATAAATAAATAAAATCTTGAAAAACAAAAACAAAAACATTTTTTTAGATGATTCACCATGGGGATCTCTCCTATGTAGACAATTCAGCAAATATCAATGGCTTTCTTAAATTGTTCATATAAAATCATCTACCCATATATAATATGAATGTGGAGGCTTCAAACCTTTCTTAATGTTGCGACTCCATTTGTTACCAAGTCAGTAAATCACAGTGTTTGTTACATCAAGTGCAGCTGTTACCTCATGGGTATAGCTGTCTAGTCAGAAGTAGGAAGTATAATCCCAGAGTGCTCTGTTAGCCTGGGATTTCAGGATCAGTTTTGTTTTTGATCCCGGTATTTCTCAAATCCCTTTTCATTAATGATGAAATAGGGTCTCAATATCCTAAGCTCCCATTTGGAAAGAGAAAAAGAAAGATTATGCTGCCCACATCCTAGTTGTGTGCTAAGTTTCTTCTTGCTTTTACTACAAATACTTACTTGCATTTTGGTGAATTTACACATTTTAAGCATGAATTCACTGTATACCCTTTACTATTTGGAATACAAATGAAACTTCGGAAAAATGCAAGAAGGAACACCAAGTAATTAAAAATTGGGCTACTCAATGTAATTGGGAAACCTCATGTAATTCATTTCTAAGTCCTTACTTGGAAACTACTTATTGAATCCATGCGTGTAACTTGTAACTTGGTTAAAGCAGCCAATTAGAATCCAAATGAAAAGGCTTAAGTAATACATACATGTTTTGTGGTATCAGTAGTAAAGGATACTCAAATGTAAAGAAAATATATGGTATCCAAGAGGGAATCTTTATCTAGGTCCAGAAAGTAAAGATATACATAAATCATTGTTATGTGATAAAACTAAGGCAGGTAGTTTAGTTAGGATTTATAATGATAATCACTTGGAATCTTCATGTATCCTGTAAGAATTCAGGTCAGTATGGAACACATTTTGGAAAAATTTCACCCAAAATAGTTAAATGCGTGTTCAACGGCCATGTTACTATATAGATTTAATTTTCATGAGCATCAGTGAGCCATCTTTGTATCTAATTTTAAGTAATAATTCAAGAATTTAGTATCTAAAGTGTTTATAGTTTACAATTTACCCTAACATATTTATCAATGCAATGATGCCCAATCCCTTGGTGGCTGAAGATTTTTCAAAGATGTAAAAGTAAATGTTACTGTTAAATCTTTATATGACACTGAAAGTAATGAAGTGTGTGAATGAAATGTGTTAGCCTAAAATACTGGCCTTAGGTTTCACCACATTTTTATTGTTATGTGAGACAAAGATTACAGTCCTACTTCTACTTCAATGCCCACAGTTGACCTGATTGAACGTTTGGTCTTTTATTTCATCTGTACTCTTGCAAGTATGATCAGCTCAGGGAATTTGTTTTGTAATTAAGAAGAGGTCACTTAAGGAAATGAGGAGTGGTCTGCAGACCCTTACACTGGATTCAAGTACCTAAGTCCAAGTAAGAAGCATAATAAAGTGGTGTTTATGAATTAAGGTGTCTCCTTTCCTGCATATTGTTCCTGCAGACTATCTGGAATGATAAACTTAAAGTCATGGTGTTGGATAACCAACTTGAAAAGGCCTCCTACCTTGATATTCAAATCCCACTTTGCCTTTTTAAATTGAAGAGCGAATGGCCTCTTATTAATGTCCTCTGATGCTTTTATATGTAACAAGTCGTAGCCTTCTGGCCTGGAATAGAGACTATCAGTTGTCTCACAGAGATTTTTCTCTATCATTCTTAACATTCTGAAATATTTATTTTTTATTTATTTTTTATTTATTTATTTACTTATTTGCATTCTGAAAGTTATCTTTAGGTCTTCATAACCTCTAGTAACTTTAGGTAACCTTAAGAACATCCCATACATGGTTGTGCTCTTTCCAGTTTTGTGTTTTAATGGGCTTCTCTTGTCCTTCTAGCAGAGACTTTGGAATGAACAGGTACTCTGTGGACCAAGGGAATACACTGTTCTTTTATTTATGATCACAATTGTATTTTCTAGACTTTACAGTTGTTTAAAATCGAGCACCCGATTGTAAAATCTAGGATGCCGAGGGGGAAAAAAGTTGGTTATATGTGCATGTGTGCACGTGTATTTTATTTGAAAATTCTATGCAATTTTAAACCCCTTTTACTGTGTTCTCTGGTGAGTGAGTGAGGTGTGCAGGTGGGTAAGAGGGTGGGGGTGTTTTAATAGATGAGAGAGTTGAAAAAGGTATCCAAAGATTTGAGTCCATAATGACTTCAGATATTGAGGTTGATTAGTTAGCACTTCCTCTCCCACCTGTTGTTGGTGGTTTACTAGAAGATAGTCTGTTCCATTTAGTCAGTACGTCAGTGAACGGGGGTAGGTCAATTATCCAACTGCATATTTATAATTGGGAGGGAGTGGCGAGGTGCCAAACTCCTTTGAGACAGAGAAGAGAAACAAATGACGCCTGTTAAAAGACACTAGTGGGCTTAGAAAAGACGTCACCAGAAAGAGTAGCTGGGGACTCCATACCAATGGGATCTTTCCCTTTACATGTAGGAAAAAAAAGGTACTAATTTTCATGACCCCCCCTTAATTGTAAAGTGTTCCTGTGTTATACGTTTGATATAATACTACAACTATCAGAAATTTGAGAGCATTTATATACAATTTAAAAATAGGCAACTAAAATTCAAATTTTGGTTACTATTTTTTTTTTCTTTTGTAAGAATTCACTTGCAAAATGATTTGATCTAACAAGAGTTGTGATGTGCTCAATGACAATACATGATTTGGGAATTTTAATTATATGAAAACTGCATTAGTGTGTGGAGGGCAAACACATGTTTTGAAATCCACTCAACTGAGATACTTTTGTATTTATAAATATCAGATAATAATGTGTGTTAGTTGTAGAAGTACTGTATTATATAAAATCTCAGAGGACAAATTTTATATATATAGATGAAATATATATATACATATATATGTAAAGTAGTAAAACAATGACCCATATATAGAGAAAAGAGCAAGCAGAAAATGTCTTCCATATTTTCGTAATATTTTTGATAAAAAATACTCAAGGGAAAGCATTTTCTAGAATGTTATGTCTGATATATTTGTCTTATAGTTATTGCAATTTTTATCGCATTCTCTTCAAATTGCAAGAGTTTGGAATTAATTAGTAGAATTCTATTTCCGTTTACAAACATGTATTAAATGCACTACTAAAAAGATTTTAAAAGATGGATTTATAAGTGGGAAAGAAATGTTTATGACAATGTTTAATCTCAAATATTCAATAAATTACTTTTAAATGTTTTTTGGGTGAGTTTGACCTGTAATACATTGTTATTGACATAAACCTGCTTCTGATGCATTTTTATAATGCCACATCAAGTTTTAAAATTAGTAGTGGGCTGTTAATAGCTCAGCCAGTAGGAATTCCCATAGTAATAACATATGGCCACTGAAATCTTTTTAGTATCTTTTCGCTGAACAGCTAAACTCAGCATGGTTTCACATTTAATGATACAATAGCAAGGTATAGTTTGTTAAAAGGGAAGATAAAACATACTTCCTGAATATGTAGTCTTTTTTCACTATGTTGTCAGGTAAGAATTAGCAGACTGCAGTTATCCACTTTAAACTATGATCTAATCGGAACTCAAGAGCTAAATAAAAACACGGGTGATTAGCCCTTAGTTAGTAGGAACCCCTAGGGAAAACTTCAGTGCTACAGGAAGTGATGCTAATGATTTATCAAGTGGCAAACTTGCCTCTGAGAAAATACTGATTCAGTAACTTCACAGCACAGGTCAGTGTCTATTGGATATTCCAGCCAATCTGAAACCTTTTGATAGCAGAAGTCCAAGGTACATTTTTAAAAGGGAAAGAGATGGTAACAAGAACTGTGAAGGTTTGTTGGTAAAAAGTCAGACTCTGATGAAAATCTTCCTTTCATTGGAGCTACAGATCTTTAGTAGCTCTGCCAACAGTTAGGAAACCCTTAGTCTCCCAGAGGCACTGAGTGAAAAGGGGTTTTAGAATTTAAGTAAAACAGCAAAATCAGATCTTACTAGTAAGACAGAATTCATTATTTATCGTGCAACTTAGAACACTGAACTGGAAACTTGAGAAAATTAAACTTCTCAAAAAAAAATCTTCTTATTGCCCATCTACTGAAAGAAACATCAACAGAAAGGAAAATTCAAGCCCTAATACACTAAAACCATTAAAGGAGCTGGCAAAATTCCATTTTGGGTAACTCTCCTCCAATCCTTCATTCTTAATTAGTTTCATCAGTTGAAACTGATATTTACTACCGCTTTGTTGGAGATGGTTATCTAATAATAGTACCTTGGCAATGTCATATTCAGAATGAGAAAGACTAGATGGAATAATGAAAAAAAAAAAGTAAAATTTTACCTTATTTTTGGATAGGTTATTCTTAGTAGGTATGAATATGTGGCTGCCATTACAATAAATCTAATGGCATGCATCAATCAACTGATGAGCTGTTAAAGATTTAGCAGTTCTGTCTTATTTGATTTCTGAATTTGTTTCATTCCACGATTGAATGTACATTTACTAAGTTTACTGGCTATTACAAGTTGTATGTTTACATCTTCATCTTTCATTTGTTTAATACTGGAAATGCCAGACCTTTAAAAAAAGAAAGAATAAAATTTTGTCACCAAAAGAAGGTCAGGTGAACAGCCTCAGCTGTGAAACATTTGGTTCTTTTTCAGCTCCCCCAGGAAGCTCCATTTGCAAAGGCAATGTGAGCACAGGAAGACCTCAGTCAGCCTGAATCTGAGATTAACTCCCTGCAATTCAGTCATACTAAAGCAGGAAACTGGGCTCAATAAATACTCTAACTAAGTGAAAGTTTCAGAGTAGGAAGTTTTCAAGTAAGAGCAAAGTGTTTTCCAGACACTATTTTGCTTTTTACGATGTCAATGAATATATTTAACCAGATGCTGGTGGGTTATATATATATATATATATATATATACATTTTCCATCCTACCCATGACTTGATTTTCAATTTCTGTTATTCTGCTCTTTCTCGTGTATCTTTAAAAGCACCTAGAAACCTCTCTCAGAGGGACTTGTGTTTACAAACACAACAAGTTTGGACCAACAGGTGATGATATTTGCTGTGAAAACGAATGGAAATAAAGCATCATTTTAAACGAAATTTTTTAAATCAAGTATTGGAGAACAGATCATGTTCAGGAGGTGATGATAGTTTCAGGTTGCCTTAAAAAATGTAAATTTTTTTTTTTTTTTTTTACAACTAAATGAATCTAATATTGGCGATGATTTTATTTCCCCTCCCATATACTATGTGAAGCAATTGAATCCCGTGAGCAACACGGGTCCAGGTCGAATGAATGTTTTCATAGGAATTATTGGCAAACATTTCCTTTCTGATCAGTTTTCCCCAAATAGACCTAGAATTTGCATCTCATTAGGTACCGATGAGTCCAGTAGCGAGTTTTGATGTTTATATAGGTTTGAAACCCCATTTGCAGAGTCGCAGGCTCCTAGGCACCAGGACTTCTTGCACGAAGCCTCCAGTTCTGAGACACATCTGCCTAGGACCCCGCTGACTTGGCTGCAGTGTTGCCCCGTAGGGTCGGCTGCCAGATTAGGTGTGGAGATACTGCCGAGCTGTCACTCCGCATGGTTTCCTGCAAGTCAGCTATCTCGTTCCCATCTGTGTTGATGTTCTTTCAAGGCTTTTTTTCACTGCTTGGCTGGCATGCATATATTTGTCTCATAAGCTTCGATTTGGCTTGAAGACTTGCCTTCCCAGGTCGCGATTCAAAATGAAATTTCTCAGTGGGTGTGTATTTCCCTTTCGTTGTGTTCATTATTGTTCCTTAATTCTTAACTTTGAGATGTTTCTGTTTTAAGATACACTCTCTCATGCTTATTAGGGTCCTTTTATATGTTGTCTGCCCCATTTTGAAGACCTGAATACATTACGATCTACCACGTTGCAAGTTTTGTTTGCTTTAAAGTTTAATAACCGCAAAATGAGATGACTTAAATATGTAATGGCATTTTTCTTTTACTTCACTTTTATCTTACATATTTCTCTCTAGCCAAGAGGTCAGTTTTCATACAGCATTTACTTTTCAGCAAGAATTTATTTGGATAGCTTTGGTTGTTAATATTCTAGGGAGCCATCCTGCAGAGTCAGGGATAGATTACATAGATGATATTTTTAGTCCATAAAGGACTTTTTTTTATAGCTGAAATTTTATTATTTGTGCTTTGTACCATTAATTGGCATTTTTGGCTATATTCTTGATGATGCAGGTAAAATTTAGCCTGAAGGGTCCAATCCCACAGGTTTTGTTCCTGCAAAACACCCATTGAATTTATGAAGAGTGGTGCACTTACAATGGTCACTGGAACAGGCTTGGTGGATAATCTGAGTTGAAAAATGAAATGACAGATGCCATAAGTACACCATGTTCTGATTAGATGGCCATGAACGGCTTCCTCCACTTGCAGATTAACATCATTTCCCGCTGTTTTCAAACAAAGAGTATCTGTTCTAAAAGTAGATCCCACAGATACTGCTAATGCACCAAGTTCCACTCGTCCTTGCTTGAAATGGTCCATTAGGTTTTCTCTTCTTCCAAGAAATAAATCATTATTGTTTTCATGTATTTTGGCAGATTTCCTTAGTTATGGGATGCGGTTTGAGACTGGTTTATGAATTCTTGCTTCTTAACAATAAGAAATAGCACTGATTGTCTTCGCCTTGTTACCCAATATGTTTGTTATGGAAACTGGGGTGAAGTAAATTGGAAGGGAAATATGAAACTCAGGTGGGAATATAGTGCTCAGTGATAGCGTATTCTACCTGTCTTTCTTTATAGATTCATCTTCCCCACGAATACTAATTGAGTGTCTGTATCATGTTAACTGCTTTTCTACCATAGAAGTTATAATTATAGCTGTAATCTGTGCTTCAGATCATTATAAATTAGAAGACTGTCAAAATTCCTATTAAATACATAAGAACAAAATTGGGAAATTGAACAAAAGGTTTATTTAATAATTAGCACAAGATCCCATCAGTTATTGCTGAAATTATGCAATGAACCAAATTTTGAGGGGAAAAACAAAGATAGTTTGTCTTTCATTTGTCTTTAAGAAACAACCAGTGTACACTTCAAGATTGATTATTAAAGAAGCTATGCAAGGTATAAGCTTATAGACTTATGTTACATCACTACATTTTTTGCCACTGAATCCCAAAAGTGAGCCGGTGGCTTAGATCTAAGCTGTGACAATTTAAAGTGAGTGTAAACACACTAAATATGGGTCTTCTCTGTTCTTGGAAGGTCATGTCATAAAACTTCTTTCCATCAGAAGCTAATATTTCATTGACAAAATAAGTTACCCAAATGTCTTAAAGAGGACACATGTGTTATTCAGTCTGTTTATTGTCGCCAGATGGAAATATTCCCCTACATTTCTTATATTTAATCTGTACTTCTCATTTTGAACAAATTTATAATTTTGTCCTCACAACATAAAACTGACCATATATGACCAGTACTACATCTGAAAAATGACTATTGTTAAGGTAGGATTATAGTGAAACCCAAGAGTTTTTCTTCATTGTCAACAAAACAAAACAAGGCCATACACATAAGCCCTCACATTCTGGGACTCCATCCAAAAGCGTTTAACAATTTGGCTCTACCCACCTTCAGGAAACCCATACTTTGATTCTAGGGTTTGGGTACCATGATGTACCCAGAGGATCCTACCATTTACTAAATAGTCAGGGAGGGTTTAGAAATTGGTTAGTTCTATTTTTCTGGTACCTAAAATCCGTATTTTCTCACTCAGGCTGTTTGCTACTTACAGGAGAGGAAAGTGGAAAATAGTATATATAAATGTGGTTTTTGATTTATTTTGCAAGAAGACGTTCAGATTAAAAATTTCAAGACAATATTTCATAGCTTCAGGATTTTAACTAATCTCATATTTTCTTTAATGATTGCAACCATTAGGAATCATAAATAAATCAGAAAGTACTTTCTGTTTCAGATTTACATGTCTTTTTTAATAAAATTCTTTATGAGATCAAAATCACAGAGCTAACACAAAATTATAGAAACAGAATGGAATTATGTGTGACCTTATATAGCTTTCATAGATTCAGATTTCCTATAACTGACTTGGCAACACATTTCAGTGTGTGTTTCCCTGACCCTGCACCTCTTACCTCTGTGCATTCACTTTCTCTCCCTGCATTGGAGATGATCTGTTTTATTTTTTCTACTCTCAATTGTAAACTATGGCCGACAACTCCATCCTTCCTGAGTGCATATGATACATCCCCATCTACTTATAAGACTGGTACTTTTTCTGGGTACCGATTTCAAATGCCAGAGAGAGAAACTCTGGCTCTGCTGAGGTTAAGAATTGACTGTTATTTCAATCAACCATGAGCCAGAGGCATGGGTCATGAGACAGAAGGGGTATGCTGAGGATCTACTTCTGTGGCAAGATATTCTAGAAAAGAAGATAATATAGACAGACACTGTCAAATAATAACAAGAGTGATAATAATAAATAAGCATCTACTATGTTCCAGAACCTATACTTAAATGTTTTAATTATGTCATTTCACGTACATGGCTACTGGTAAAGCACTGTGCACTTAAAAACTGTTTCTGCACACTTTGTATTGTTAATCCTAACAATCTCCTTATCAACTAAATGCTATGGTTTCCATTTCTTATTGAAGAAACTCTTGCTAAAAGTTAAGTGAGTTATTAAGTGACAGAGCCAGAATTAAAATTCATGTCTTCTGATTCTCGGTTTAGAGCTTCTTACACTGAAAAGCTGCCTCCTTTCTGCAGAGTGTCATTGATACAAAATTTGGCAAAACACGGTAGTTGATCAGACCAAAGTCACCTACAGCCCTGTATTTGTTATCTAAGAGTAGTATCAATGGCCTTACGATCATATTTTTTCTAATTTTTTTTCTGATCCTTCTGTTTTTTTTTTTTTTCTTTAGCAAATATATCACTTAATAATGCATTTAGCTGCGAGTAATACATTCACCATAGTTCAGTGAGGGGCTTACTTCGCCCTTATAATAAGATTCAGGAAGTCATCAATCAGCAAATTTTACTGAGCAGTCACTATACGGCTATCCTCCTGCTCCAGTATCCTTAGTTTTTGGTTTTCCTTCTCATATTCCCAAATTGGTTGCTGCCTCTCTAGCCAAGCTGTCCCTGTTTCAGGAAGGGAGAAGGAGGAAGCACGAAAAGGAAAAGGAAAAACTTTCCTTGATCACCTTTTGTTTCTATCCAGAGAGATGCCCTCCACGAGGACTTTTCTCTATATCTTGCTGGTCAGAATTTTGTCACACAGCTTCCTCTAGGAGAAAGCTAGGTGGGAGTGTGTTTTTCTTGTTAGTAGCGTAGGAAGACAAGGGAGTGAGCCAAGCTCGACTGTCTACTTTTGTGGGACTGGAAGTAGTAACTCGGGTCTCGGTACCACATGCCTGGAAGACCCCGACCCTGGTTTGCTTCACTTGGGCATTTTCAGCATTTTCTTTGTTCAATTGAATAACTCCAATTTCTTTTAGCTCTCTTAATAAGATTGCTTTCCAACTTTTCTCTGACCTGTAGAGACCCGTTTCATTGATTTCTTTTGAATCTGTGTCTCTGCACATAGCCAAGAGGGTATGTACATACATATTCCCATGAGTAAACCCGAGGACCGTCCTATTCTCTCTGTATCCCTCCTTTACATTTTATAGATGTGACTAGAGACGTCTAAAAGAGGAGGCATTCTTTATTCATTCAAATCAGCAGGTGCTCATTGAGTACCTGCTATGTGGTAGGCGCAGTAGAAGCTAGGGATACATGCTGTGAACAAGAAAGAGGAGGCTTTTGCCCTCAAAAGTGTTTAGGTACCAGATTATATTTAATGTATGCATTGATTTTCATACCCTAATTAAATATATTTAAGGGCTTACTCTGTGTAAGCCCTAAATGGTCTGTTCTAGGTACATGATACATAGTTTATGACAAGAAAGACAAGATTCCTGCTGTTAATGAGCCACGAGGCCAAAAATTATCCTATTTTCTAGGAATACACAATAAAGAACTCAGAGACCATCCTTTCCCTACTGCTTATTGACTAATGCAATGAAGGAAACATAGGCATACATACACAGACATAATTAGTTGATAGTATTTCTTAATCTGGGGACTGGAGCAAGTTCTAAGCTTGTTTTAATTTCTGATACATACCTTTTGGCTGAGTGTGAAGTTTAGTTGGATTTAAAAATGGATCTAGATTTCAGTGTAAATGCATTGGACTGAATTCTAACAACTTTGCCTCTCTTTACCTTTATTCCTTTGTTTTATTGAATTTAACTTGAATGAAATCTTTTTCTTATTTGTCTAAGTCTATTTCTGTCTAGTAAGGAAGTTGAAATTGATCATGCCTTGACTTTGTGGGCCATCAGAGAACCATGACATTACAGGGTATTGATTTTGTGGTGTTAAAGGGTGACAGATCTAGTGTTAAAGTGCCAAGAGAGAACTGGGTTACAGATTGTAGACCATAAGCAGTCTTGGCTTTTGCTGAGACATGACTAGCTTTTTAAAGTAATGGAAGGAATTGTAAGTCTTAGGTAACTTTTACCACATAAACTTGGAGACATTAATTTAAGCCAGAATTGTGTAATCGTGCATACATGAAAAAAAGTTTCACCTGTGACAAATATATATGCTACATATCTAAAAAGTCACAGTTTAGAGAATGTGTATATATGTGTATCCAGAAAGTATACTATGTGTTAAGAATATTGAGTTGCATTTCAAGTCAATATGACTGAATCTTTTAAAAACATATTCTCACATTTTGGAAGTTGCTTAGTAATAACTGAAGTTTTGTTGTCTTTCAAACCATTTTTGTAATCATTATTTTGCATTTTGCTTCTGCTGTGCTTTCACTTCGTAAGGTGTTGTAGGATATGAGTTATGATGCTCACAATTCCGAAAAGCTAGAGGTCTCCAAGTGTAACGCTTGGCGATTTTTTGTTACCCTCTGGGATAGAGAATGTTGACAAGTACATTATAATAGCTGCTACAGACATGAACTGAGGAAGAGTAACCGTGGTCATCTTTCAATGTCCCATTTTCCTCCGAATTTGTTCTTTTTCAATTTAATGACCTTTAGTGAATGCATTGAAAATAACATTTTGATTATAAGATTATTGTGTGGAAAAGTCTCCTAAGTCCAAGTGTTATCTCTGGAATCTAATCAGAAGTGCACTAGATTCATTGACTTAAGCCAATCCATCATAGTCATCTTTTAATTTATTTCCACACTTTCTTCCAAGTTCCCATTCTTGAATAAGACTTTGACCTGCAAAAAAGAATAGAATGTATTTTATAAAGTATGTTTGTTCTGTTTTCTAGCAACATAAGTATTTTGCTTAAGCAGATTTGCTAGGAAGTGACAGCTTTGAAAAATTGGACATAGGAACTGCTGGAAGCATTTCAGTCCCAGGCAATCTAAATACTGCAGAGGGGAAAATGAAATATCACAGTGTTTTAAAGATGACAGTTTTGTCAAAGATTCCCTTTCACTCTTTGGCTTAAAACAAATGGAATAAATCAACTGTATCTGTTCAAAACATACATGTGCACTCACGGAGGAAGCACATCCTAGGAGTGTTTCTTTAGAGAGAACCAATGAGAGAATTCTCTTCAAAAAATGTATCATGGGTTGGGAAGACTATCATTTTCTTGGCCTAATGATTAGTTTGGCACATTTTACGATCAATGAGATTTCATGAGAACTGACTTTGAGAGGAAAACATAGTCTTAACGCTGTCTGAGTATAGCATTAGTTACACATATTGGAGGTTCTTCAGAGATGTAATAATGTAATTATTATTTTGATGGGTGTGTGCATGTGTGTGTGTGTGTGTGTGTGTGTCATAAAGAGAGCGAGCGAGCGAGAGTTTTATTAAACCTAAGATTGGATGCTGAAATTTTTATGGATATATTAAAAATTTGATCATATTCTCTACCTAAAAAATGCTGTTGGGTATATTTAAGAAGGTATAGCAAGTTTGACAAAACCTGCTTTTAAGAACAATGTTATCACTAATTGGAGAGGCAGCGGAGTCTAGTTAAGAGCACAGACACCAGGGTGAGACTTCTTAAAATTTCAACGGTGCCATTTTTTTAAGATCTGTAATTTGGAACAAGTTAACTTCTCAGTTCTTAAGTCCCTTCATTGTTAAATGGGGTTAATGATGGTATCTACTTCGTAGGGACCACACATAAACATGCACTAGAATGTTAGTTATTATTAGTAATTAAACACTTTTAACATGTTATGAGGCCAAGAATAGAAGCAGACATTTTTTAAAAAGCAATTCAGTAATTTAAGCTCAAATTTTCCCGAAGTCTGTAATATATAGATTATGTTCTTTTTAGGATAGTCATAAATGAATAATGATTACATTTTTAAATTATTAACAAAAGAAGCACTGCTCATTATCACTTATGTCCTATATATATTCTGTAATATACTTTAGGAATTATACTGTTAGAAAATCACTGGTAATTTCTGTCTTTTAGATACCACAATTACTCAGTTAACTGATTTCATGTAACAGATTATTTTCTTTTATGCTATGTTAGAGGTAGTTACGTCTGTAAATGAATGTATATTTTAATTATAATTTGTTCCAGCTCACTTTTTTGGCAAGAGGGGTTATGTTAATACTGTTACTTCCTGAAACAACTTCCATTTAGTATGATACATTCATTAATTCTCTGTTCATCATGTCCTTAATTTGTCTCTTATCAAAGAGATACCTGGTAATATACTTTATCTGGTTTATCACCTAAATCTGTCCCATAAAAAAAGATTGATTCATTATTCTTTACACTAAAAAAAATCTTATAACATGATCTATTTATACATTTTACTTCATTTTAGGGCCTATCAGCTTTTCATATTAATGGGATTGTCATTTTTATATATGGTAGGATTCTTGGTGTGGTTTGGCTCTGAGCCGTAATATCACCTATCCTCTTAACTCTTTGGAAACATTGACTTATTCTCATTGCATTAGTGCAGACTTAATTTTATTTCATGTCCGAGATGACAAAGGTCACTTTATTAGGCACCTCATTTGCCTTTCCTCTGTAGTTTTCTGGTATCTTATACTAAGTATCATAAAAAAAAGTGTTCTGCTTCCATTAACAAAAAGTGAGCAGAGAACAAAAAGCCAATTATTTGCAGCACATAAAATCCTTATGATAATTTGGTAGACTTTAATTAAACTAATACATCACACTGCACTTATAAGACAAAGGAGCAAAAGAGAAGCAAATAATCTTTTTTTTTTATTCTGTTAGGAAACACCATATCGCTTTTTGATTAAGTGCTTTAAGACCTGTGACCTATTTTAAAGAGTAAGATTTACTGTCCTTTTCATAGAAGACATATTTAAAAAGTTCTGTATAATATGAATTGGGACCACGCCCAGAAAATTTGAAATGAAACTATAAAAAAGCTTGGCTTCATTTTTATTAATTTCTTATGAATTTTCAGATTCTTCAAAATAAAAAGAGATTATGCAAATTTAGCTCATGCAGATATGTTTTTATTACAAAGAATTTGTTTTGGTATTTACCATATTTTGCTGTATTTTTTGCATTGCCATTTGTTCTTTTTGATGAGCCCACTGCCATTCTTAATGTGAAGTGTAGTATAAGTTAAAAGGATGTCTGTGCAATTTATATATCTTCTCTGCATTTCACAACTGGAATGTAGTGGAATTAGAGATACTTGGTCTTTACTTAAATAATCTCATCCCGAAATCTTTGATTTTTTTTAAGTTGTAATTTGCATGGAAATAAACCACTGAATTGGGAGTGTAGGCATTTAGTTTTAATCCTAGGTCTGCAGTATAATATTGAATATGTCTTGTCACTGCTCTGGGCCTCAGTATTATTACTGGTAAAATGCAGTTTGGTAGAAGGTGATTCCCTTAACTCTGCAATTGTCTTTCTACATTAGTTATTAATGTAATATCTTTCTGTGTACTAAAAGTCAGCATTTTATTATGCTCATATCCATCCCTAAATCAGTGCCACTTAGTATTTACAAAAGTATTTATGAAAACATTTTTAGAAATTTCTAATTATCAGAAAGCATAAAATTTTGAAGCTGGTCAACCACAAATGATATTAAAAGAGAATTATATTCAATTTAGAAGTTCATCTGTTATTAACCCAAGGACCGTATGATCACTGTGCCAATTGTTACACTTTTAACATAGCTCCCATAAAGCAGGAAACTGGATGGCTGGACTTTGTAATTTTGTCCTATCTCACATTTACTTTTTCAAGACTCAGTTAACTCCTTGGACATTTTACTTCATTTTCTTGTTAGTGGATCAAACTCTTAGTGAGTTTATCCATCACCTGGAAACATTTTGACTACTTAATACTCCTTTCTGTGGGTGTTTAAGACTCCCCAAGTAGCTCTCAATTTTTCAGGTGCACGATTGCAATTTCAGGGGCATTTAAGAACAGCCAAGTTTGCTATTCACTTCATCTTCTCATTAACATCTAGTCCCTGTTCAGGCAGCTTATTGCTTTGGCACATGAACCCTAGGCAGCACTGCTCTTGTTTCCAAAAGTGGCCAATATTATGGTCTGAAAAGGATAATGATGATGGCTTAAGTTTGCATCGTTTTACATTTTTATTATGAGCTTTAAGAATGGAAATGCATTAATACTCAACTTTGGCCAGATGTAATTGGAACTGTAAAGCTAGGATCCATTTTAGTGTTTTTGCTTGTATAGTATTGTCTTTTTTGTATTGAGCTCTATCACTCCCTGGTTTAGGAAAAGTGTGTCTTTAAAATATTTAAAAGAAAAACAAGAAAAAATAAAATTAAGAATTAAGACACACAGGATTTAGCATTTAAGAATAGGTGTTCTAGAGCAGGAATCCTCAAATACTTAATTAGTTTTAACAAATAATTGTTTTAATTGCATTCTCTGGCTTCTGACAGTTAACTTAATTTGTGTATTTCTCTCTTTTTTTTTTCAGTGAACTAAGGGATTTTATTTCCTTTTTACATTTGCTTCTGTGAGTGAACCTTTCATCAAAAGTTTGGAATACCTAAATTATATATATTTTAATACAGTTAATTTGCATTTACAGAGATTTAATTATTCAGTTAAAAATTACCTGAATTATCTTTTCCTTTGGTGGGTAGAATAAAGCATAGTCCTCATTCTTTTCTTAGATGGCATAACTATTTCTAAAATGCTAGCATGAGGCTTTTATAAAGAAGACATCTTTGCAGACAGTATACATGGACTTTTCCTCCCCAAGTATCCTTTCAACTCACAGCAGGGATCCTAATTTCTGTCTATTTATTTATTTACTTATATTTATTTATAATTTTTAACTAACTTTTTTTCTGATTACTGAAGTAATACACAGTTGTTATAACAATTTAAGTATAGAAATGTGTGTCTTAGAATGTAGAAGTCTGCTATAAACTCCACCCCCAAAAGATAATCAGTGTTTTAAAAAGGTATATGTTCTATATTAAAAAAAAAAAAAAATGTTAACACAGTTGACGTTTGAACAACGTGGTTTTAAACTGCATGGATCCATTTAACCCTCAGATTTTTGCAGTACAGCACTTTGTAAATGTATTTTCTCTTCCTTATGATTTTCTTTTGTTTGTGTATTTCTAATTTAGGATGTTCCAGACAGTTTTGTTATTGTTTTTGTAATTATCACATTGGTTCTTCTTACATGAAGACTTGAGCTAAGTAGAGAAAGCAGAGAAAATACCTCATGATGGAGTTGAATGGAACTATAGAAATCTCTGGTTTAGGCGGGGGGAATCTGCTCACTCTCTCCTGACCTCAGCTTGCATGTGCCTCACAGCTTTGCCTCTTCTCAGGTAGTTTCCCTCATTTCTGTAGATCTCAAGCTAACTCTTCTCTTAAGACCCTGCTTAGGTTCAGTTAGTCAGTGAGTGCTTTGCCTGCTACCCTCACCACACTCTCCTCTCACTCTTTGGAGCTCTCATAGTTTTACCTACTTGGCTCTTCTCTCTTCCTCCCACTGTTAGTAATCTTTTATATGTATGTATTTGTATGTCTCTTCAATAAAAATTTCCTCAGAACCAGGACTGTGCTCGATGATGCTTTGTATTTCCTTCCGTACCTTCTGTAATGCCTCTTACATGATTGGGCTTTATAAGCTCTGGCATTCTTCCTAACTCTGAGATTCCATGATTGTTAACAGTCAGTCAGTCAATAAATATTGATTGCTTGGCTGTCCAACCTAAGGCATTCTTTTTGTTAGGGCCCAAATCATTCATTTTCTGAAGTCAGGGCAAAGAACTTATGATGAAGAATTGGTATGAAATTATTCAGCCCCTTTCCTTCCATGGCCAGTTCAGTGGTTGACTCGCACTCTAAAAGGCTTCTTTTCTTAAGCGTGTAGTACAGACAGTGCTAGTGAATGGCCTGTGTGTGCATGTGTGTGTGTGTGTGAGTGTGCACTCTCACTTATAAATGGGTATAGGCTTTCCTTTCTTTGGTTGGATAAAATTTGTCTTATTTGTCTTTTTTTGGCAATTTAGACAATTTTTGTGTATGTTGAAGTTGCTTCTTACGTGTTCATAAATTTAAACAATTATGATAGAATCCTGAGTATGATAAATACCTGGTTAGGAAGCTTACATAAGTTTGCTTATTATTCCTTAAACCATGGCAAAAATGGAGACATTTGCAGTTATAACTTAGATGTTTATTTTTAAAAGATTCAAAGTCAGATAAAAAAATAATTATGAGAAAACATAATATAGGGAAAAAATATTTGATTAGGAGCCAGAAGTCTTGGTTTAGGGCCCTGATTCTTATCTGTGTGATCTTCTGTAAGAAGATTAAGCTCTCTGAACTTCAGTTCCCTCATAAGTAAAATGAACAAAATTACAATTTCTACTTCACAAAGACTTTCGTGAAATAAAATTAGTTAAGTGTAATCTTGTAGTAAACATCCATACAGGTGTTGCGGCAACTAATAATTGTTATAACTTATGGTTTGGCGTACATCACTTACAAAAATCAAAAGGAAGCAAAAGACAAAAATACTGTCCGGAATTGTCCTCCTCATAGTCCTCCACTCACCCAAACCCACGTTTAGGTTATGTCCCGTTTTCCACATCAAATGATTTTCTAGTATTTTTAAAAAGTAACAGATAAATTTTCAGTGCTGAGGTGGCTGTGCCCTGGTTCAGCTACTATGCTATACGTTGATGCTCGGGAGTATGAATATCTACTTCCTGTTTCTGTCTCTGTAGATGACAGAGACTACCATCAGTTTGGTTCTCCGTGCCATGGAATAGACTCTGCTCTTTAAGTAATACCTTTTTCTTTTCTCCAGATTTGAGCATCAGTCAAGGAGAAAATCATGAATATTCATAGTAGTTTTTACATATTGCCAACTATACGCAAACGCATGCAACAGATACTTGTACTTAATCTATATCAATTACATAGGTGCGTGATTTACTTTTGAAGTATATCTAATAAAAATAAGTAGAAAAATCGATACATATTCCTTTCAAAGTATATATTTCCTTATTTATTGTTTTGAAGTGTTTGGTTTTTTTTTTTTTTCCTTTTTAGAATTAATAAGAGTATGTCTGTTACTTTGTGTTAATTAGCTGATTCAAATCAAAACAAACACATCCTGGTAACATCCATTTCTACCCTGACCCTCACCAATGACAGCTTTCAGAATGGTGATTTCTTAAGTAGTTCTCCATGAACTCAATAAGTGATGTGAAGTATGCACTTTTACTTTTAAATATTAATCTTTAATGGTAAGGAAAGAATCCATTTTTCTTGGCTTTAGTGACAGGTGAATATTAGTGCCCAGATGCATTTGTTCAGTGCATCAAAGCTTAAAATCACAAGAACACGAAACTGGCTCCTACATAGTTAATTTATGAAATGAAATTTATGGAATGTTATTCTTCAATGACATTAATACGAGGATTTCATTAGGCTGCATGGCTGTATGGTAACTTTATTACTTCAATGCATTCTATTTCTTGGGTGTGCTTTTAAGTTAAAAGTATGTCAGGTCTTGAAAATAGAAAATGAAACATTTTGACACCTCTGATTTCCTAATGTTTGTTTTTATTGCTTTACTTGTGTATTCATTTATTAAAAACCTTGTAGACAAGTTTACATAGTACATTTCTTTAGAGAAAAGAATGACTGTTACATGGGAAAGATTAAAAAGAAAAGGTAGTGAAATTTGAGAATTTTTAGGTGGATAGACAATTTAAGACAGAATTATAGAGGGGAAAAATGGGAAAAATAATATGCTAGTAAAGTAAAGAGCATTTGCTGCGATTTGAGAAAGATCTATTCCATAATCATATGACAAATAATAGAATGTCATCGATAGCCATATGACTTCCAAATATTAAAATTAGATAATAGTAATACCATGATGTGACAAATAATATGATTTCCTTAATTAGCTATTCTCAAACATGCATTCATTCATTAAACCAATTTTCACTGAGGGCTGACCATGTGCCAACACTGAGAAATGTAGCAATAAACAGAATGGAGGTGACATTTGCCTTCAGGGAGCACATTGCAGCCTTGAATAGGATGTGAGAATTAAGTGAGGGACTTCACGAAAGTAGTTAAATATTTGATAAATGCTATCGCAACATGTCACATACAGTAAGAGTACATAACAGGAAGGTCTAATGTAGTCTTGGCATGTATTATGGCTACGTCGTTGTGGTTGGTTTGGGAATAATAAACAATAAACGAAACTTTCAAATATTTAGCTTTCACTTGTTTATAAGCATTTTTGAAATGAAATGTGCAGTCGTATAGCTTGTGTAAAATAAGATAAACTATGTTCATCTTAAACTTATAATTTAAATTATGAAGATTCACTTATCAGTGATGCCTTGGTAAATGTGTTCTGCTTGTGTGATTGGGCAGAGCATCCCAAGTTATGTTAGCTTTTAGAGCTGCTACAGAAAGAAAAAAAATATTCTTTTCATTTCTAGGAAAAGATAAAAATTAATTTTAAAAAATTAAGACATCTTAAAGCTGCTTAAATTTATATAGCTAATATTGATAATCTGCAATTAGAGCAATGTTTAAACATTTTCCACTCTTGGATATGAACAATTAATTTCAAAATTAGACATTACTTGTTTTGGCTTTTTTTTTACACCATTTATTTTTAAAAAAAATGAATTGGTCGATTATTCTGTGAAGTAAATCATTTACTTCTTTACTGACTTTTGATTCTCGTGTCCTGATGCATTGTTACATTGGAAATTTGGGAGAATATTCCTCTTTACTGATTCTAATTCTTAAAGATAGATAATTTGGTAGTGGACGGTAGCATTTTTATTCTATGGAAGTGATTTATTGTCTTTTTGGCAATCTTCAAACTTACTTAGAGGTTTTACTAACATCAACTGTACCATCAAACTAGAAGACAATACTCTTGTACCTTCTGGCACTGAGAGCAGAAATCAGCCTATTGGTCAGTCTCAAATTCAGAGAAATGTTTAACACTATTTAAAACTGCCATTAGCACCAATACGTTTTGAAGGAATATTACCATGACTTTTATTTGTGCGACTAGATACAAAATTGGAAAACATTGTCCTTTTAGGGTCAGGACTTTGAAGAGTAGAGTAATCCATCCTTGACCTGAGATCAGCGGACCATTTGTTGATAGCATGTTAATTGCTCAGATTTCTGTAAAGAGACAGTGAGCTGTCTAAAGATTGTGTTTGGAGACAAGAGAGCTACTTTAAAGGGTGTGAACACTCAGATCAAGCCCACACCCCTGAGATCTTAAGGACTTGTAAGTTGTAAAAGCTGTGACAACAAAATTACCATTTCATTCTTCTTTGTATTTGTAATATAAACAAAGCCAGCAACCCCCACTAGCCTGCCACCCCTCCTCTGTTGACATTTTCATAGCTTCGAAAAGCTTGAAGCCTGAAACACAATTAATTGAATGTTTCTTTTACCATGCAAATATCTCTTGTCAGAGATAGCATCCATGAGATTAGCCAGCAGTATTGATTTAGATCCCCCAGGGTTGTGAATTGTAGCAAACTGTTGTGTCTCTAGGACTTCTGAAAGAGGTTATGGCCATTGCAAATACATCTTAAGGAAGGAAAGAATACTATCAGCCAAGATGTGCACCCAAGCTTTGGAGCTAGGCTAGCAAGACCCTACTCACATCCCTGTAAAGCAGACATATATTTTTGTATTTTTTATAGGTGGATACAGTGCAGACCACGAACCCCCCTGGCCACATTGAGGAATCGTGTAAAATGAATGTATGTGCTCGTAAGTGAAACACATGTAATGTTCCAACTCAGTGTGTTGGATCCTAATAGACTTGAATTGTCTTGTGTAAAAAGAAATCGATTCCCAAGGGGCAGGACCACTATCTGATTAAAATGAAGCTTTGATTTTGAAGAAAACAAAAATGGACTTAAAATAAAATCTCTGCAAAAAAGAAACTATACTTGGCAAACAAACTGAAAAAAAAAAAATCAAGCTCTCAATATGGAATAAAGGAGGGATGTGAGAGAGGTTTTGCAATCTTATCAATAACTGTGGAGAAACAGAATCATACTCAGGAGTGTGAAAAGAAGAACAGGAAATCCTTTTCCTTCAGTTTGCACTTGAATGGACTCAAGCAAAAGAGTGGAGACATATCCTGTTACTGTTTATAGTTAATAATGTGGAGATTAGTATAGATGTGATTTCATTTGCCTTGCTTGAACTAATTGGATGTGTTATGTAGAAATCACCTGAGCCTGTGCTAGATCAACAAAGAAAATGGAAATGTATACCTCAGGACTGAATTCTGGGAAAATTAGACTGTTCAATGCTATTTAATAATTTAATAAGGCGTTAAGAAGAAATACTACAGCCAGTCAGGGAAAATGAGAAACTAGTGGACAGGAAAGAAAATAAAATTTAGGTCGCTCTGATACTTGTTTTGAAATATAATTTATTATGGTGTAAAAGCAGAGGATAGGTCGCAGTATATCTCACAGACATTTTACACAATTTCTGATTGAATTTAGGGTAAACCACCTAAATGTTCAAGGAATGTATGGCCATTATATCAATAGGAAATTGGCCTTTAAAATTTGTGGTCTTATGCATTCATGTATGCAGAGGAGGCCTTTTTCATTTTAAGGATGAATTGCATGCAGGAAGTACCTCTTTGCAATATAGTTACTTGCTCACCTGAAGATACTGTATAAAGTCTAATTTTTGTATGGGTGTGAGTGTATGTGGATGCATTTGCATGTGTGCGTATGTAAGTGGAAGGAGGTAAAATTTAACGGTTGACATTTGCACTTTGGTTTGTTACCTAGAATGTAAAGAGGTAGAGTAAATTGTCTTAAGCCATTTCATATATGTTATCATTATTAAAGATTATTATTCACAAACAAAGCCATTCTGATATAGAATGACTACTGCGAAGGCTCTCCAATTAAGTGTAATATTTATTGCCATTGAACCATTTAAATGAAGATAGTATCATTGTCTGAAAATGAGAGTAGGCTCCTGTGAAATCAATTTAAAGACAGTTGGAAAGTCCTATTATACTCCTTCAGGCTACTTCACTCAGTGACCGAGGATGTGAATCTTGGATGTTCTTATAGAAGAGATTTGGGAAATATTTGATTTTTAACTATAACTTTTTAATCTACCTATAAGTTACAGCTTTTTTCACTTCTCTTCAACCTAAATTAATAACAAGTAATCATATATTAACATAGATAATAAATACTTAAAACAGATTGACATATTTTTTGTAGTCACCATGTGCCATAATAACTTTGAAACTATTGTTCTCTGGTATTTGTATTCATTTCTCTTTATCTTGCTGATTAAGTTTATAGTAAAAATTTTTACCTCTTCTTTCTATGTGACAATCAATTGAAGTTGGTACCTATCTATACTATTACAGGGATTTTTGTCTTTATTTATGCTATTATAATAAATTATAAGTCTATAAGCTGTATAATTCTATTGTATTGAATATTTTTCTGTGACCAAAATAATAAAAAGATAACTGCTTTATAAGATGACTATATTTCCTATTTTAATAATCTCTTAAAACATAATAGGATGTAAAATATGCTCATGTTGCTGGTTTTTGGAATATAGTCGTCACATCTTCACAATTTGAGAGTGAAGAGCTTAGCCACTTTAGATAAAGAGAGAAGGTTTGACAGAGATAATTTCGAGGGTGTGAAGAGAAAAGTGCCCTGGACTGAGTCAGGAGTTTTGATGTCAAATTTTCTTCTGCCACTAAAGAGCCAGACCCAATGAATAATTTTTGTTTGTTTGTTTTTAGGTGCTCAGATTTCTTATCTATTAAAGGATGGGTTTGGATTGTGCTGTCAATTTTTAGATCATTTTAATTCTAAACTTAAAAGGTTTCAATAACTTGGAAACATTACAGCGTGACACTTAATACTGATCATATTAATACTCAATAGTGATCATTAGTATTAAGGGAACCCCATGCTGTTTTCCACTTAAATTGACCTAAAGCTGAACGCATGCCTTAAGAGCAAGGGAAAATACTAATTTACAGTTGTTGCTGTTCATCCTTAGTTTGACTTAATGGAAATATGTACTGAAGTATAAATAATCATGTTCTGGGATCAATAGGTATGTCTAAGTTAATTGAACCAAGAGGCACCCAAGTACAAAATCACTCAATTTGTAACCGAGAAAGCCTTTTTGTTCTGAGCTGAGTTGAATGCATTCCCTGGCAGAATATTAAAGTGCCAGAACCAGTTTTTCTTGCTCTTTACCCCCCAAGGATTGATCAGCACATGAAGGTCTCTTTGACTTCAAAGGCATTCTAGACTTGGATCAGACTGGTTGGGTTCAGAGGAGAAGGAAACACTCGCCCCTGATGTTTACTGCTGTGGGCTCTTTCATCCTACAGTCTTCTGCTTAGGGGAAGCAACAGGCAGAGGGGTCTTGCAACTATTATAATTTCGGGATTAATGTTTAGTCACAAAATGCCTCACACAGAAAAACAGTGCTTTTATTTTAGCTTCCAGCTACTACTCCAACCGGGAAAGGTCAGAGAAACAGTATGAAGCAAAGTGAAAGCATATACAGGATGTCAATTTTGGGAGGACGGCGCATACTAACTTGCAAAATGGTGTCACTTTCAAAATCACAAAGGTGGCATGGATAAACTTCAGGTATCCTTATTTAGAGAACTGGTCACACAGGTTTTTTTCATTTTGGCAAAACTTCTGGTCATTTATGGAACTGACTTAGGTAATAAAATTTAATTTTGTCAGCTTATTCTTTATTATACAAGATTAGAAATTTAGATGGGAGACCACTTACCAAGCCTCTCCCATGACCAACCCACTGTAAGTAAAAATTTCACTAAAATATAAAAAAAAATTTTCAAAAATATTATTCAGAAATAAAAGACTTGCTTTTCATCTTAGCTCCGGTTATTATTTCTTTTGTATGCTATTTTTCCACTTCCTGGTTTTGATAAATATAAATTAGTTGAATTGATTTTAATATTTCTTTGATAACTATTTTTTATTATTTTTTAAATTTTTAATGTTTTTAATTTTATTTTAATTCCAGTGTAGTTAAAAAACAGTGTTGTATTAGTTTCAGGTGTACAATATAGCACTTCAGCAATTCTATGTATTACTCCGTGCTCACCAAGATAAGTGTACTCTTAATCCCCTTCACCTCTTTCATCCGATTTACGTGACCAAGAGTCAACTCTATGCAGATGATATATTCATTGCTCTATTTAATATTTATATCAGCCTCATAAAGCAGATACCATTATTGTCATATCATCCGTTTTACAGGTGAGGAAATTTAGGCACAGAGAGTTTGGGTAAATTTGCAAAGAAACAGAATTGGCAGGAGGTAGAGCTGGTCTCTGAGTCCTGCCACTCTGGTTTCAGAGGCTCCACTCAGCCAGTGGGTCATGGAGCTTTCATGCCAAACACTGTAAAAGATGGGAGTGCAAGTTAGGTTCTGGAATTATTTTAGGGTACAGAGGTGGATTCTTTTGGTTCTTTAGATCATACATCTGTTAACGCGAGTGCGGCAGATTCAACATGCATGACTTAGATGCGAAAGGCATTCCGAAGTTCTTAGCGCACAGAAGTATTGGATAAAGATGGAATCTGTGATGGAAAATCTGCTTTAAATATTGTAGACAGGGAAGAAGAAATTCTTTTCTAACTTACTTGTTTTGCAGGCTTAAAATAGGTTACCACATACTATTTGCATCAAACATTATTTGAAAGCGAAGACTGCTGTGGACTGAGGCAAAGAGTAACTGCATTCTTTGAACAAGGAGAGCTCACGGTCTAATGGGAATTCCAGCCACACAGGCTAATTATTACAATGCCATGTGCTAAACGAAGGACTATGATAGTAGCTAAGAGTGCAGTGTCTGCAATCCAGGTTGCCTGGGTTCGAAACGTGGTTTATACACCTCACAAACTGACCTTTGAACAAGTAACTTGGCTCTACCTCTGTTTCTTCAGATGTAGTATAAAGTCAATAACAACATCTATGTCATGCATCGATTGTGATTATTAAATGAGATTTAGCTCGGTAATGTGAGTATGGTGTGACAAGGACTCAATAAATGCCGACAAGCGTTAATTTCCGTATAGTTGTTTTATAATTAACATATGAAGAGAGTGTAGTTGTTGCTGACTGAGATGTTCCTGGGCTAAAATACACTCAATATCGCTGTCATTAGTGAAATAAAAGGCACCTCACAGAAAAGGTAACTCCAAGCTCTCGATGTACTTCATATACTATGGCGTGAAACCCACAAAATTGTGCAGGTACGGGTTCTCCAGGGGAACTCATCAGTTCCTGGTCTGCTACAATTCAAATCTTAGAGCACTGTGAGCTGTAATTTTTTTCAAGCATAGACAAGTGAAAGGAAACTGAAAACTGAAATCAAACCTGTCACAATCCAATGATGAAAGTTTCTGAAAGGTCAAAGAACAATGTTTTGAAGGATCACTTTATCTATAATCATAAGGGAGTATAATTTTCCCCAATTATTAGTAGCTTAAAATTGTGAAACTTAAGAATGATAGATTATTCGTCAGATTATCATGAAAACTAAGGATGATGCTAATTATGATAACCAATCCATAAATAAGTAGCTGTTATTTTTTGCAAATATTTAATAAGTATCTATTATATATGATGGGGGCTTTCTTTTTTTTTATAAAGATTTTATTTATTTGACAGAGAGATAGAAATTCTATCAAAGATCTTCTATTTGGAAGTATTTTTGCAGGGGAGCTGCAAGCAGAGGGAGAGGGAGAAGCAGGCTTCCCACTGAGCAGGGAGCTCAACGTGGGGCCTGATCCCAGGACCCTGAGATCCTGACCTGAGCCTAAGGCAGATGCTTAACCGCTTAACTGACTGAGCCACCCAGGTGCCCCGGGCTTTATTTTCAAAGCCCTTTATTAAGCAGAAAATGTGCTTTGTAATAAATACTAAAGATGAGATTTGAATGTGTGAAATATAAATAAAATAAACACTGGCTGATTTGGACTGGATAATATTTAAAGTCTGGAAAGTCAGTGGCTTTCATTTTAAACATTGTAATTGGCTAACTAAGCATACTGGAGAGGATAAAACAAATAAACTATCATTAAAAATGCTGTTTTGCCTATTTGAAACTATGTGTTGGATAAAATAAATTGAATACTAATTGTGACAGGAAAATCTAGACCTCAGAAACAGCTCTGTGTTCTTGGGAGCACACAGCATTGCTTGTGAAAACATGAGGAAGTTATATTTTCATTTCACAGTTTAGCAACCGAGCATCTGAAAAGAAAAAAACAAAGTCAACTACAGATTTTTATTAGGCAATACATTTTTTACTTTTTTCATGAAAGAGTTGGCTACTCTATATTTTTATGGTTGTTAATACAGCCATAATAACCTACCTTATGCTTTTTTTTGTGAATTTCTAAGGAGTTAAGATTAATGTAATTAAAAATAAATACTTTCCTAGACTGTATCCTTAGATGTTAGGGGGGAAATGGACATGTCCTCTTTTAAGAAATTGGAATTTTGAGCTCAGCCTGTTTTCTAATTGCTACCGCCCAATTGTGTCAGTGGGAATTCTGTTCTGTCTCAATAGCAGGTGAGGGGGACCTAGGTCTCTCATCTTTCTTCTTCTCTCTGTGTCTAGCTGTTAAAAGGCGGGTCTGCAAGGATTTTTTTTTTCTCCCTTATGTGTCAGGCTCATGAAAGAAGCAGACATTTGGTATATGCATTCTAGAAAGATCAGAAACTGGCTGCCTCCTGATAATACATTTCAAGTGGATATAGTGCATTCTAACTCTATGCTGGTTGACTTTTTAAAATCTCTGCGTATTTATTACATAAAAATCTGCCCTGTTTTGAACCCCAAATTGAAGCTTGATTGTTAAAGTCATGTAATTGGAAAAAAAAAAATCTGTGTTAAGAAAGACACGGATAATGTTAAGGAAACAATTTTCCCCATGAGCCTTTTAAATAAAAATTCTATGATGTCTAGTCACATAAATGCCTTACGATTCAGATGGAGAAGTTTGTGAAAATGTTTATGAGGATGACTTCCAACTAGTTCTACTTTACGAGAGGTTATATTCAAATGAATATCAAGAATCTGTAAACGCAGGATCTTTTTATCTTTCAATAAACCATTTTCAATACTAGGAAGAAATGCAACACATACCTTATACCAAGACTCCCTAGTAATCATGTGCTCTTGTCATCTGAGATTAACATTTGGATTAAAGAACATGATTAAAGGATTCTAAATTAGTGGTTACCAAGTTGAAATGGCACAAAAGTTAAAACAGTGTAATACAGCAATCTATTTCATGCAATATATTGCTTATACCAATTAATTAGCAGTTTAATTAGCATGATGTTTCATGTTGTGACCTAAGCCACTGTAGTCCCAATGGGTCTAGTGGAGACAATGAAAAAAAGAAGAAAGCTTTAGGATTGTTGATGGTTATGTCACATGGCACCAGAATTAAAAATATTTTTTCATTTAGGGATGCCTGGCTGGCTCAGTAGGTAGAGCATGCAAATTTTGATCTTGGCATCATGAGCTCAAACCCCACGATGGGGGTAGAGTTTATAAAAAAAAAAAAAAAAAAGTTTTTTTAAATGCTTTAAAAAAATAATTCTTCATTTTAAAATAAAAGAACATTCATATGCTTTTTTTCCCCTGAACTCAGAACAGATTTTTTAAAAAGCATTTTTATGGTATGAAATACTCCCATGAATTAAAAGCATATCAAATAACTGAATGTGCAATAGCATTAAATGAACTGCATTTTAAGCAGCTAGTGACCACAAATAAATGCCTAAAGGCTTCACTTAGATAAAACAGAAGTACCTCTCACAATTTTGAGAGCAAACATAAAAGATATGTATTAGGGTGATCATATTTTTGAATATATAATGTGATTCATAGGATTCTATTAAGGGCCATTGAAATTACTTACAAAGGATTGCATTTTGGAAAGCCACAATGGAACTCTGCCTTTGGACAGGCCTGAGCAAAAAAATATGCATCTTAGAAATAATTTATCAAGTGCATGACATGAAAGGGGCCTCTCATCCTTTCTTCCCTCCCCAGTGAGAACATATTCAGATTGTGTGTGTTTGTCTTTACTACATAAAATGGAATTTTCTGTCGAGCCAAAGACAGTCATCTGCCAACAGATTGGTTCTGCCTTTTAACAACAGCATAAAGAATGGACAGAGTTGTTATGCATATCGGGCTATAAAGCACAACAAACCTTCTGGAGGTGCTTTTCATTCTACACTGCTGACATTTCAGAACATGCGAAGAAATGAAATAATTTAAGGATCTGACTAATATCCCTAGATTTTGTCAAGCTTTCTTTCCCAATCACTGAAATCTGTTGGCTTCTTTCATGGCTATATAATTAGGCTATTCGTTTCCTTTGAGCTTGCGGACTACGGTAGGTCCAGAGGGCTCTTTCTTCCCTTTCAGAAATTGTTCCATAGCCTCTTTTGGCAGTTAATGTATGGATGCCATTTGGAACATTGCTGGTTATTATGTCGCTCACAGATATTTTATTGTATACAGAACTAAGTATTTATGGAAGTCTAAAGTCTCTGTTATGCAAAACCTTATAAAGAGAAAGCTGTTTAAGTTTTATTTTTTTCCCCTGACTCATTCCCTCGTCTAACACATCAATTCAAATTGCTCCTTTTTCATTTTGTAGAAATTGTCTGCAAATGGAATAGAAAGCATATACAAATTATGGAGTTATAATTGATAATATACAATCACTTGTAACTTCTACTTTCTAAAATCAGGACAAATTTGAATTTGTGATACAAAATAATTCAGTAAACATTTGTGCTAGGACAGTCACCAAAGTGTTTCCAAGATGTTCCTAAACTTCTTTTCTTTTTAGTTTCATATTATCATATCTTCAGGCTATCAGAAAATTGCAATTTAATTTTTGCCGTGATAGTTACCCGGTAATGATCTGATCTGAGCGATCTTTCAGTTTGAATTGTATTTACTAAGAATTTGAATTGCTCTATTTTGTCCTTTACTGGATTTCCTATGAAAATATACAATTTAAAGGTATATATTATTCATAAATTAAAAGAACACCAATTACGTACTAGTCTTTGAGACTTTGAGCAACTTACTTAGCATTTCCTGTATTTAAACGAAGATAATAACAGTCTAATAGCATCTTTAGGCAATGAGGATGAATTAATATACTATGTAAACTGTATGTCATAGAATAAGTTAATATATTGTATTACATGTATTACAATTGCCTGGCATCAAGTGAGCCAGTATACATAACAGTACTATTAAAGAGAGGCTCAGAAATGTGATAAGGTCGCATAGCTTTTCACTAGTTGAGCGAAGATTCCAGAAGCAGTTTTAATGCAATACAGGATGGTGCCTGCCACATAGTGGGTGTCTCTAAGTGTTATTTGCCATTAAAAACAGACAAATAGGTTTTCCGGAAGTCTTATGCTAATCACGAGTTAGGCTAGGGTCCAAACCGCAGGTGTATCTGACTTTAAACCCTGATTTCCTTAAATCTTTACAGGAATCTAAACTTGGTTTAGGATTATTTGTTGGTAGAGACTTCACAAACTTCATGAATAAGCTTTTTGTTTAGCGTGGCTCTGAAAAGATGTTTTTGGAATTATTTAAAAAAGTGCAGACATGCTTATGACACATGAGAATATAATAAAAAATGATCAATTATCAATGCATACTCTGAGCTGTTTCTATGAGTATCTCTTTGGTTTTAGAAATTATTCATTAAGGGGCGCCTGGGTGGGTCAGTCAGTTAAGCATCTGCCTTCGGCTCATGTCATGATCCCAGGGTCCCAGGACCGAGCCCCATGTTGGGCTCCCTGCTCAGTGGGGAGTCTGCTTGTCCCTCTCTCTCTGCCCCTGCTCGTGTTCTCTCTCTCTCACTGACTCTCTCAAATAAATAAATAAATAAATAAATAAATAAATAAATAAAATTTTCATTAAAACAAGCACTGGGAAATATGTAACAGGTGTATTTACTCCTTTTCTAGTGGACTTCAGCGGGGTGTTTAGGTAAGCCCATAATCCCACCTCCACTTCCTCTTTCTTTGAACATTTGGAATTCTACTCCTCCAGGGTGTCCGGCTGCCTGGGGAAGCACCCTTTGCCCACACGCTCTTCTCAGTTATTGCCATGTTATTTGGGTTGCCATTCAGTCGGTTTAACTGTGAGGTTTGGGAATGCCTTGTTTCAGTTTTCCTCAAATATCTTGCTGCAATTTTTTTCTATTAGCTTATTTGAAGAGATACGTTACCGTCGGATCTTTAAATTGAGTCCTTGTCATGTAGGTGGTTGTAAGGTCCACCGCTGTCCTACAGGACTTGCCATTACTTATTGTTTAGTTGAATTTGATTCACCCTAATGACTGTTATCAGAAGTTATTCCACTCACTGTGCCATCTAGCAATATTGGATCGCAACAATATGTGTTAAAAAAAAAAAAAAAAGAGAGCTTTCTCTCTCTTTCTTTGTCCTGCTGGTAACTGTTCAAGACTATGAAATAAAATAATCATGGTTAGGCATGGAAAGTGTAGTGGAACTGCTATTAATGTTTGTGTACAAATTACGTACAGTAGATTGAGATATTACATTGAAGGCTGAAGTATTGTGTACATTGCTGCCCAAAGTCTTGCAAGGACAGGACAACTCATTGCTTCTTAGGCCATGCTCAGGAATGCTTAGTGCCTATTAATTTCTAAGAAATAAATTTCAGATTCCTTAATTGAGAATTATATTCCTCTGACTCTGATCCTCCTCTCCCATTTTTACCTTCCATTCTTCCTTTTCCGTGAACTCCATATTCCAGCTAAGCCTGGTGATATTCAAGGGACTTTACCTTGCTCTGCACTTACCTACCAGTTTATTTTCACCTATACTACTACCTCCTCCAGCAATTTTCTTTCTAATTTTACATGAGTGAATCCTACCTTCCCTCTTTTCCTGGTTGCTAAGTTGTTAGTGCTAATTTTAAGCCACTTTATCTGTATGATTTTTATGCTACCTGAATCTTCCTATCTCTAATGATGGAATATTTTGTGCATGTAAGTGTATATGCATATTATTTCTTTCCTACACTATAATCTCTTCATTGGGAAGGTCCTAGTCTGATTCATATTTATTGTCTCCTTCCAGTTTTTAGCAAAGTGCCTTGCTTATAGGAGATAAACAGATGCTTGACTGAATTCACTTGATGCTGTAAATGGGAATTTATGTGATTCTAAGGCATTCAATAAAGTGTATAAATATTAGTCATTCAATAAATACTAATTGAGTTCCTACACTAGATTAGGTAGTGGGGGTATTGCATTCCTACAAAATATCAAATGCTGGGTAACACAGATAAGGCGATATACACATATTCATGTACATGTGTATATCATGAACCACATGAACTCTGTTAGAGCTCGCATTCCACTGTGCTACTCAGGAACTACTCTATTGCAGGAACTCTATTGTTAGTAAGATAAATATCTGTTTCCCAGATGTGAGAACTACATAGTACCAAAAGGAAGGCATGTCCTCTGGTGGACAAGTGGGTGCCAGGGCAGGATGGTATACAAGGAGGCTGGAAAATAGATCAAAATGTATAAGGCATTAGAATCACGTTATGGAGATACAACTTGATGCTGGGAGAAATGGGAATCAGACAGCAGAGGTTTTTAAAGACTGGGAGTGGAGACCCTGATTTGTTAGGGGAATAACTTTCAAAGCAGTGGGAAGGAAGCACCAGAGAGGGAAGAGACAAATAAGCTGAAGGGATTTGGGTTGCACTTTAATTGAAACGTATTTCTCAGAGACTCGGAATGCTGTGCCATTAGTTGTCACACTTTATGTGGACCATGAAGTCATAGAGACAACTGCTCTCTTTGGTCATTTCTTGGCACTGGTAGAGTACTCTGCCCTAGAGACTTATTTCTTTAGTAGAGGAATGAGTGTAATTAATACCAAAAGAAATACATTTTAATGCATGGCTTCTAAAATCAATATACACAAAACCATTCTTGGAACATGGAGTTCAGCTCAACTTGAACTGTTTACGTGTGACAATATGGCAAGTCTGTATGATGTTTCCGGGATAGACACAAAGCATGATTTTAATATAAAATTCCTTTTCTCTAATACTGTGAAAAGAGACTTTCCTTGATGTTAAGCTATGATCTCAAATGAAGTCATGCTTTGGGGGTTATCTCGAGGCTGAAGACTAAAGAATCATCACTCATCAAATCCATGGAATCCATTTTTACCTCTATCATTGCCGGAACTCACTGCCCAAGCTCTAAGCTGATTTTTATTTCAGACCTTATCCAGAAGTATTTTTATTTTTATATATATTTTAAATTTTGCAGCATATTATTAAAGTCTTTTCAGTGATTTCTGTTTGCTTTTTTTGCTTCATGGTTTTAAAAAAAGGATTCATGCTATAAATAGTGCAGATATGATTTTCACAATCCTGTAGTTTATGGGATTTGCTGTTTTCTTTTGAAAAAAAAAATTCATAGGACTTCATTTGTAGTAAGACAGTTCTGGCAGTTCCATGGCAGTGAAATTTTAAGGACATCAATATTGAAGGACACAGGCTGTGGAGTTACTCTCTCTCTCTCTCTATTTTTTCACCTTTAATTCCAATTAAAAGATATTCTATTAGACTAGATGCTTTCTGCCTGGATGTTTTCTGTCTGATCTTTGACTTGCAATCAAGGAAAGTCAGATTCCTTCTATTAGAGCTGAAAGGGCCCATAGCCTGCCAGGGGTTATCTAGTGTTTCAAGAATTTAGAATACCTGCTCTATGAATAATGATTAATATGTGGTACTTGTATTGTTAAATCTTTCAAGAAAAGTTTCTTGTAAAGTTATTCTGTGCTGCTGAAGCCATTCTTAATAGTCCACATAATGCAGAGGTTGCACATACCATATGTATGCAAAGTGTTTCACCCACGATTCTATATATAAATATCCACATTCGTAATACACAATTTTCAAAATACCTATTTTATGCTTTATCATGAAATTTATGTAAAATCTGCTATAAATCATATTCAGTATACTTTATCATATAATTTTTTTATAAGAGATTGTATTTTTGTTTGAAATTTTTATTGTTTTTGATAGGTTTCAGAAGGAATGCCATCATGCCTTTAATGTTGCTGTTACCTATGGTGTGACAATTTAAAATTTTCTAGCTAATATCAGTATGAAAGGGTACAACCTCTGATATGACATATTGTCAGAATATCTTTTCATTGGATATAATTTAGGATTTTCTCAATGCTCGGTTTGCAAATTCAGAATATAACCTTTACTGATATCATCGGTAATATATATCAGGAATACTAATGTCTGTGTTCACTCATGTACTGACTGGCTGAAACGTTAACCAATGGAGTATAAAGGTATAAAAGTGTTAGATTATTTTTGAGGCACACATATTATCTATCTATCTAGATATCTATCTATATTAAATATTTTGAAATATATATTTCCTTCACATACACCTTCCAAATATTCAAATATGCATATATATATATTTCAGAATGTATTTTTCTCTTCTGAAGATCACCAGAGGGAAACAATTACTTGATAATAATTATTGAATACATGCTTTAGCCAAGAAATTGTGCTTGAGGCTGAAAATGTAAATATGGGAAAGATACTATCTGTGCTTTCAACAAACCAAGAAAGTCAAATGTGTTATAAGTGCTATAGGACGACAAAGTGAAGACATTTGGGAAATGTTTCATGACACAAGAAACTTTTTAGTTGAACCTTGTAATAGTTAATAGTTCACTTACACTAAGCAGGGAAGAAAGACATTTCAAATGGAGAAAATATCATGAGCAAAGTAATGAAAACATCAAAATTCTTTGTATATTTTGGTAAAAGTCACATAACCCAGTGTGGTTAGAGTGTAGGAAACATGGGATGGGTGACTCAATATGAACTGGAAAGAGCAAATTGATTCAGCTCAAGAAGAGCCTTGAATTTTATGTCTAGCTGTTTGGGTTTATACTGTAAGTATTCAAAGTCCCTGAAAGTTTTTGAGCAAGAGTATAACACAGTAAGTGTTTTGGAATGATGGCTCTGTTGGTGGAATGGAGGGCAGTTTATAGTAAACATGCTAGAGAAAAGGAGACTGATCAGGAAACTAGTACAGTCTGATAAAACCTCATTATGTGATTCTGATGCATGCTATGGAGACAGATCAAGATGTGTATGGACAGAAGGATGTAAAATATTTGGTACATGATTGGAGGTTGGAGAAGAAAGGAGAGATAAAATAAGAATGGAAAAGAAGTTTTTTCAGATTTTCGTTTTGAACATTTTCATTAAAAAGTGGAATTTGGAGGGAAAAGTGGAATTTGAAATGTAGGAGAGTAAGATTGGGAAGGGAAAGAATTAAGAGTTCATGTACGTTTAGTGACAGGTGACTCCATACAAGTATATGAGTTCCCTGGGGAATATAGACAGAGTGAAAACGGGAGGAGGCAAAGGGCCAATCTTGATGAGCCATAGTGAGGATAACATAAAGGAGAACCGAAGTAAATGTGTAATCTGGAGAAATTGTGTGATGAAAAGCAAAGATGGAAAGTGTTTCAGTAAGAGTGGAGTAGACATACTAATAGTAACAATATCAAGAGCTATAATGATAGCAAGAATTGACTTACCTGTTACTAGGCACTAGATTCTACACTAAAAATATTACACAGATTAGCTCATTTAGTACTAATGACACAATTTGTTTTCAAGCAACAGAAACCAAATTTATAACAATATTTTAAACCAAAGATAGCTTTGGGGAAAATGAGCTGGAGCTCACAAGGTACTAGTGGAAGATAAAGGAACATGCTCAGGAAAAAGAAAAGTCTATTCCAGCTCCAGAGGGTGGAGGTAAATTCAGGGGTTAGTAGGAATTGGTAAACTCTCTCTTTCAGATACTACTCCTAGAATGACTTAAAGCCAATTATGTTAATGTAGTTCATCACTATGCTTACTTTTCAGACTCCAAAGAGGGAATGCCAACATGTTCTTTTGGGGTGAATTATCAACCTTTTGGTTAAGGAAAGGCAACACACTTTGAATAATAGTCTTACCAGACAGAATTCAGTAGGTGAAAAGTAATTTGCTCAAAGGAAACTTGGCTGTCCTTAAAAGTGACCCATGCATCCCCAGTTTAAATGTGAAGGAGCTAAATCTTAGAGAAATTAAATGCCTTGCTCAAATTTAAGCAGTTAGTAAGTGAGGGAATTGATATTAAAGCTAAACTCCCACCATTCAGAACAACGTAACTGAAGAGTGAGAAAAGACTCCTTTATGCAGCATTTCTAATAGATTCATCAGCATGGTGGCCAGGTAAGAGTACATCAGGTTTCATGGAAACAGTTGTAAGTAAGCAGAACCATTGAACACAAGGTATTTTGCCAACAATTTTGCAAGGAGAGAAAAGGAAACAGTAGTTTGGTGGTGGAAGAAATGAGGAAAGATCTTTTTTACAAAATAGGGAAATTTAGGTGGGTTTATAGGTTGAAAGAAAGAGGTTTAGAGGTTAAACAGAAAACATTGATGAAATAAGATCCTGTCAGAGGCAGGAAGGAGTGGGATCAAAAGCTCAAATGGATAAAATAATGAGGATTCTTCTGAGTTGCAAAATGAAGTTCCAATGAGTGAAGATGCAGGCAAATTTGGAGAAGTAGAGGAGGGAAGCTGAAGGGGGTTCACGCCTGATGGCCACAATTTTCTCAGCAGTAGGAGGCGGAATAGTGTGTTGAGGTTGAGGGGAGTGAGGCTGAGAGGGAGGCATCTGAGGAGGGTGTGGTGGGAACAGCTGCTCTGTGGAATGGGGAGACCAGCCAAGTAGGAGTGAGTAACAGGGCTGCTCAGCGCAGAGAGTTCAGCTGACATTGGAAATCATAAATCTGTAGCAGAGTCAATCAGCGTGGTTATTCAATTTTCTCAGTAACTCTTGGCAGTCCAGGAGGAGGAGGAGAGCAAACAGATGGTGGTATGATTTGGTAATGGGATTGGCAAGGCAGCTGTGAGAGGAGGTCAAAGAAGGGAAGAATCAATTGCACCCGTGAAAGTATGGTGTCGGGGTGGGGGGGGCGTCAAGCCAGGAAGAATTGGAGACTGCTAGAAAATGGAGAGGCACAGCAGTGGAGGGCATCAGCTTTTGAAGCCTAAGAAGAGCTTTGGGCAGGGGATGAGCAAGTAGGACAGGGGATTAGAGGAGAGAATTTCACAATTATGCATATTATAGTAGAACACTTTTTGTTTAGAACAGTCCATTTTGTATCTGTGGGTGTGGGTTGTCAAAGCTGAGCAGAAGGGATTGTCACTAGAATATAGGGGAAAAAAGAATTTTGAAGCTAAATAGATGAGTGAGTCATCCAAATTATCTAGCATAGGGACAAGTGATAGAAGGAGAAAAAAAAAAAAACAAAAAAAAACCAACAACAAGCCAGTCGCCAAATTAATCAAGTGAATTGATGAAATACTTGTAGCTGACAAGATTTAGGGAGAGTTAGACAGTTTGATTGTTGAGGCTTTGTAGATATAGGGCTTATTGAACTAAGATAATAGAACAATGTCCCAGAACGGGAGGGGAAGTCCAAGGGAATGCCCCTCTTCCTTTTTTTGCCCTGAGATAGGAAGATGATTACTGTTTTCACCAACAGTGTTCTAGTATGTGGTGAAATCTAGGTGAATAAAACTTAAAACTCATTGCAAGCAATTCCCATTCTCGGACACTTAATTTGCATTTACCCGAAGATATGTTCTAGTAGATAAATTTCTTCTTCTCTACTAGGTCATACTAATTTTCATTTAAACATGTGGTTATAACATATCTTAAACACAAGGAACCCAAATAACCACACACACATACACCACATCTCTGACTTAGCTACCACCTCCAGTTACCGCCTTGTGTTTCTGATCTCCTTCACCCAAACTTGTCAGAGGGTTGCCCATATGGTCATCCCCCACTTACTCACATAGGAAAGTTTTTAAAATCCACTATATGGGTCTTCGGTCCTTTCCATTCCACTGACGTGGCTCTGTCAGGGTCGTCAGAATTCGTTATGCTGAATCCAGTGGTCAGTTCTGTCTCCCTGTCTAAATCTTGGCATTTGGACAGTTGTTCACTCCCTCTCCCTTGATTACTTCATATCACTGTATTCACTTGGTTGTCCTCTTCCATTGCTGACTACGTCTTCTTAGTGTTCCATGCTGCTTCGACTAGATGTCTAAATCACGCAGTACTCCCGGATTTTGTTTAGGTATGTCACCATCTCAAACGTCCCCCTGGGATCCATACTCAGCACGGCTGCCTAGTCGTCTTTTCCATAGGTAAAGACAGGAGTACACAGTGGTTGTGCAGTAGCTTCTGGTACCAGATTCTGCTTGGCTGACTAGAGCAAGTTTCTCCATACTTTTGTTTTCTTATGTCTAAAATGAGAATAATAATAAGAACTACTTCCCAGGGTACTTGGGAGGATTAAATAAGTAAAGAATATAAATTAAAATAATATATATGCATTTAGAAATGTACTTGGCTCGGAATAAGTGCTCAACCAATGCTAGTTATTAATGTTATGACAAACATAACAGATCAAAGGCAGAACCATTGCGTTTTCCCTCAAATACCTTAATTTGCTCTCTTTGTAAATCTTTCTGAGTGAATAATACTGATATCCACTCACTTTGTTCAGGGTAAAAAAAAAAAAAAAAGAGATCATCTTTTGCTCTTTTCCCTCTATAATGCCACCCCAATCCATCAGTAGTTTGTATTACCTTTACCTCAAAAATCTATACCAAACGTCACCATATTTCACCACCTCATCTTCTAAACTGTAGCTCAAGCCACCAACATCTGTGTCTCTGATTCTCCTGGAACGACCACAATACAGTCTCCTACGGAGTGATCCTTCTAAAGTGTCAATGCAAATATATCTTTCCACTATTTAAAATTCTCCAGTGGACTTTCATTGCAAGGAGAATAAAATCCAACCTCCCAAAGCGTTCTGCAAGCATGCCCTGGTTGGTAACCAGTGTGCCTCGGAGACTCCAACTCTTCCACAGTCAGCAAAACCACTCGGACCTTTTCTTCTGTCACTCAAACAGGCCAAAATATTTCCCCTGTCAAACCTGTTGAATGGGAAATTAGGCTTTCAAAATGTAATCTGAAAGCATAAATACTATATATCTGGATTCTGGTTGCTTCTTTAAAAATCTGATGAAGCGTAGCGTTCTTACTCAATATTACATCCCTAGACCTAACCCAACACATATTGTCAGTCTTCATCAATTTGTAAAAAAAGGAGATTTGGTGATTCCTGGCACGTTTTCAAAATTCCAATGGAGAGAAGCTTTCTGATTTTGAATATTTTGTGAATTCCAAAGTGATACCCTGATTAGAGCCTGAATTTTTTGGAGACTTGCAAGCAAGAGAGGTCTCAACCCAAGTTCCTTTTTTTCCAAAAGGATAAAAACATGTGCGGTGGCAGTGGGATCTCTGGGGAGCCTACAGTGACATGGGCGGTTGCTTTTCTCAGCTGGTGTGGGAGGGAGAGGTGGGCAGGCACGGAGGCATGTCTCCGTGTTGGTGTCTTCAGAAGATGAGTGAGCTCCAAACATATACAAAGGCTGTGGGATGGATCGAAGAGATGCCAGTACTTACAAAATAAACATATCGAGAAGAGGTTAAATGCAATTATCGATTATTGATTGGAGAGAGAGAGAGTATAATTGACAGATTCCAAATATCACAAAAAGTCACTCTAAATTGTATTCTCTGGTCTAAAATATTCAGTAGTTTTTTTTTCTTCTTCTTCTTTTTTTTTTTTTAACTTGTTAAGATGTTTGATTAATAACTGTTTTCTGCTTCTTTATTGACAAGTAAAGCAGAAAGCTTTTTCAGGGTATCCTGTTGGATTCTCTCTCTCTTTCTTCTTACTTTTTCCCCTTCAGGATAACTTAGGCACAATCCCTAAAAGAACACCAGTTGGCCGATTTCCATTTGGCATCCTTCCCCTCTTATTTTCACTGAAAAGTGTGGAGTCTAGTTTTTAATGCTATCTCTGACTAAATTCAAGCTTTCAGTTCAACACCCATCCTCCCCCTGTTTTTCATATAAGCAGTTACCTCTTTTTGTGGGAAAAATAAACATAACTCTGGACTCTAACTGGGTAGAATCAGATAAAAACAAACTGTAGAAATATGGGCTCACTAATTTCTAGTAATCTTTTGTAGGCTTTGGAGTACAAACGTGTCATGTGAAAAGTTCCGTCTGTGCAGAAGAAATTGAGTGTTTTACACTCAGATAATTAGAAAATTGTCAAGACATATGTTGCTTTTTACAAACGTTTTTGTTTATTGTTTTGCAGATGATACCAAAAATTATCATAGTGCTGAATTATGAAAAACCTCTCAACTCAGAGGTCTTCATCAATGACTAATTGCTACTATTTGTAACCACTTTAAAAGCAAATAAAGCGCCCATCTGGTAATTCTATTAATGGTTTCTATATTAAATGGCTATTGGTCCCCCAAAAGAAAATATGCAATTATGAAATATTCATATTAGACTCACTATTGAAAAGCTTACAAATGTATCTGGAAAAAATAGAGTTTATCATTTCTTTTCTCATTCCCTATTAAGCCTCTAACCTTTTAAAAAATCAAATTGGATTAATGATGTAGCTACATATACACAACAAAATGGAAAATTAAAGGAATTATCTAAACAAATTAAGACAAAAAAGGAATGTTCAAAATTAATAATTTGGGTATCAGTATCAGCTCCCCTCCCGCCTCCAATTCTCTGTGTTTCCACCATAGAACTCATAGGCCTTGAACACCCAGGTCTCTGCACTGAAAAGAGGGAAAGGGAAATGCTAGTTCTGATCCTGCTATTTTGAAACTCTGACTTGGAGCAAAAAATTCTTGCACTTCACTGAGACTTCATTTTTGTGGGTCAAGTGGGAAGAATCTCTCATTCTTTTAAACTTTAAAAAATTTTTTAAACTAAAACAGTTGACCGTTTTATCTTCACATTTCACAATACAAAGGAAATTTCCTTTTATTTATTTATTTATTTATTTTTTGGTCTTACTAACTCCTCTGCAAAAACTATTCTCTCTGATAGGAAGGGTGAACAAGTCTTCCTTGTCCTGTTGTTAGAAAACACCCAAGGTCATTAACACCAGGATCTCCTGGGGAAGTAGAACATGTAATATAAAATGGATATAGGGGTGCCTGGGTGGCTCAGTCGGTTAAGTGTCTGCCTTCAGCTCAGGTCATGATCCTGGGGTCCTGGGATGGAGTCCCCAGTGGGGCTTCTTGCTCAGCAAGGAGTCTGCTTTTCCCTCTCCCTCTGTCCCTCCCCCATCTTGTGCTCTCTTTTGCTCTCTCTCGCTCTCAAATAAATAAATAAATAAAATCTTTAAAAAAAAAAGTGGATATAAAGAGGTTCCCTTCTCTCTTTATCTGTCTGGTTGAGTCACTCCTGGCCAGGTGGGCACCATCATGGGACAGGTGAGAGGTCTCATCACTGGGGGCCTCGGCATCATTGACATGTGGACTCCCATAGGTGGCCTCATTCCAGGAGCTGGTCCCACTGGCATCATCCCAGGAGGAGGAGGGTTCATCATTGTCACCATGGGAAGGCCCCCCATATAGGGTGCTGGCATCGTATTAGGGCGAGGAGGACTCCGGAGACTGGGGGGGTGGGGGGTGTAGGATCATTGCCCCTGAAAGAGAAGGAGCAGTAATGGAGTAGGACATATCTTTTCTTGTCGAAATGCAGTGGTTTTGTCGATCAGGCTCTGCTCCTGCTCTTCCATCCGTTCCTGATACTTGGCTTTCGCATTCTCTTTGTGTTTCCTACCACTGCAGTGGAGAGTCAACGGGTGAGGTATGTGATGCCATGGTCACCGTACAGTTGAGGCATCTTGCTCTGCGCTTGGTCCCGCGCTGCCCGGAAACGCCCTCTCCTCTCGTCTTTAGTGCTGAAATGAAGAATTAAAGAAATGAAAAATGTGAACGTGTTTTGTAAAAGTCCGTCCCCTACAGAAGGCAGAGATGGCTATCACACGCTGGCTTCTGAAATAGGACAATCTTTATCGTCCACCTAGTCTGAAATATCTTCTCACTGAGGAGGAAGAAGGTGTAGAACTGCTCCAGCTCTGCTTTATTCTGAGCTCTGGTCCCTTGGAGGTTTGTGAATATTCACTAACTTCACACCTCCTGCTGCACGGAGGGGGGCGGGGGAGGTGCTTTTGTATGGACCCGTAGGGAGAAACCAATTCTCCTGCTTGCCTCTCTGCCTTTGATCCCCCAGTGACCCTTTCCACAGAGGCAGAGTGCATGGATCTGGTTTACATTATACATAAGGCGTACTGTGCCCTTGGCTTTAAGGTTCTAGCACCTTTTCTGATTTCGTGATGCCATCTTGCGCCTCTTTGCCTTTGTACGTGCCTGGAACGCAAATTCTCTTTTTCGTTGTTTTTCAGTATGTAGTTCAAGTCTGTATGGTAGGATTGTAGGTGACCATTTTTTTTTTCTTCTTTATACTTTGCCTTTTTAGTTCTCTTTCCATGACTTTTATAGTTAGAAATGTCATTTGATGATTTTATTAACAAAAACCTGAAGTTCCTCGCTTGCAACCTGAATCAGAGTTAGGAGCTCCTCACTTTGTTTCTCTGGTATAAATGTTCACCTCTCCTAATAATCATGTAAATGCAATACCAGGGACTGCTTGTCTCACTAGACTGAGATCTGCAGTAACATATCGTTCTTCATACCTGCTACAGTATCTGTAACAGACGTTTATTACATGTCAGTTGAATGAATGAGTATACAAATAGTTTATGTATGTAGTTTATTTTATTTTTAAAGATTTATTTATTTATTTGAAAGAGAGAGTGACAGAGCGAGCACATGAGTGGAGGGAAGGGCAGAGGGAGAGGGAGAGAATCTCAAGCAGACTGTCCACTGATAGCAGAGCCCATCGGGGGGCTCGATCTCAGGACCCTGAGATCATGACCTGAGCCAAAACCAAGAGTCGGACACTCAACCGACTGAACCACCAGGGAACCCTGTAGTTTATTTTAAAGTAGTAAGTAGATATAGGACAATATTAAATAGCTAGTAATTAATTAGATTTGCAGTTATTATTATATCCCACATACAAGTTCTTAGTTTCTTTTTGTGCTTTTATACTCATTGGAAATATATGATACAAACAAATTTTATTATTATAACAAATACGTAAATGTATAATAAATAATTGATGCAAGCTCTTGTAAATTATAATTTGTAAGACAACTTCTCATTCTGTCATTTCTTTTTTGTATTTTCATCTTGAGACTTATGGCTAAACCTTAGCAGTCGAGGTAAAGGCACTATGGCGATATAAGGGCATGACTCATAAAATCCCATGGGCATGACTCTTTGAAATAGATTACTGCTAGGGATAATTTCTAGCGGTTTGGCCATTTCAAGTCAAATCTGAGGTTGGGACAACTGAATACATTTGAATGACAATCAGAAGCTTTACACATTCCCCTCAATGGGAAGGATGCTGTACCCTCTACTTGAAAGAATATTTCTTTCACAGTGGCAATCGGTGGCCTCTGGTATGAGCTGGCAAAGATAAGCACAATTTCATTCAGTTTGAATCGATAGATATTTACTATATACTAAATAATTTATGAGGCTGTAGGTATACAATAGTACATAAGACCTTGGCCTTTTCTTTGAGGAACTTACAAGTCTTAGGGAGGTATTAGGGAGGTAAAACATAATCAATTACCTATTAAGAAAGGGTGAAATATTGACCAGTAACATTCAAAACATTTCTTAGGGACTGCTTTTTGCTTGGCACCGTGATGAGTACTAATAAAATGCTTTGGGGATAACGTAGCGTAGAACCTTTAACTGGCATGGCGGGGGGCACTGACGTAGATTCGTCTTTTTTTTTTTTTTTTTTGAAAGATTTTATTTATTTATTTGACAGAGAGACAGTGAGAGAGGGAACACAGCAGGGGGAGTGGGAGAGGGAGAAGCAGGCTTCCTGCTGAGCAGAGAGCCCGATGTGGGGCTCGATCCCAGGACTCCGGGATCATGACCTGAGCCGAAGGCAGACGCCTAACGACTGAGCCACCCAGGCGCCCCAGATTCATCTTTCCTTGGGCATGGTAGGTAAATACTTTGGACCCACAATACTTTTAGGAACCCATGCCAGTGTTTTAATTTCTTTTAAAATCAGAAGAAAAACAAGGACCTTTTAGGTCAAATAAAATATTTTAATATGCAATATTAACATATTCATCTTTATATCAACAGAGTCATAATATAAAATTTGTAAGATTTTCTAACGATGAAAGTGTTCCTCAAAGACAAAAGAGCCTAGGGTCCATGAAAGTCACGCTGTGGCTCTCTCTGGAGGCAGCTGGAAGCCAGAGGGAGTCAGGAAAAGATTTAGAACACCTGTAGTGGGCCTTGAAATAATAGTACCATTTCATTAGGTAGAGGACAGGGGAAAGATTAGATAAAGCCAAGGCCCAGACTTGCAAAAGAGTAGAGTGAAATAATTCAGAGGTGCACAAATCATGTCCCCTAATTAAAGTTTTCAGTTCAGTGGACAGAGGCAAGTTTATGCAAAGGACAAGTTACATAAGAGATGATATGTGCCTATTCCAAGAATGGGGAATAAGACACCTGCTTCTGAATCTTCAAGATTCCTGAGAATTAAAGCTTTAGAACTAGATGGTTTAAACAAATACAACTTACTGTTATAAAATTCTCGATTTTCTGGTCCATGACATCTGTTTGGGAGTAGGGTGGGCTTGGAGACTGTCTTCAAGCCCTAACGTCTTTACTTATCAGTACCTATGAATTTATCACTGTTTGTTTTATCATTCTCCATATATATTTTGGGAATATTACCAACAATATAACATTTCAAAATTACATTTAAAATAATGAAATCACCTTTCCTCAGAAATTCACGCAGGATTGCTTGAACACTCTACTCAAAATATGAATTCTTATGTATATTGGGTACCAGTGTTTACTAGTAAGTCAATAAACATTCTAGGGCAAATTCAAAATCCAAATTCAACAAGTGAGTCATATCATGATTCATACTGGTGAATTCTGTTAAACTATTTTCAAAATTTTAGAGCATAAAGTAAAATTTCAGTCTAGCATAAACTGTTGTTTTTATTCCATTCAAGCTTTAATCAATTCCTTGAAGGGCATGTTCTCCCCTCATTTTCTAAACCATATTCTCAGTCCTCTCTTTTCTTTCCCCTCTCATGTAATGGAGGGAAAACATTATTCATCTAATTTACTTTGAGAGAATAACATTAAGGCTACTTACATTTTCTAATTATTATAAAAGTGAATAGTAGGTGAGCTGATGAATTTCATTTTTCGACTAAGTAAACATGCACATATTAAATTCTCTAACTGTCATAAATATAATCAGGCCCTTAATTAGAAAATGAAGGAAACATAATTCTAAGCATTATGAAGATATATTTGGCTTCTGGTGGTTAACACATCTCAGATGAGGTAACTCAATCAGAATCCCGTACTCTCCTTGACTCTAAATAGCACTTTAATAATCTGTCATACTGAGAGTGTAGGGGAGCCAAAAGGCTGTGCCATTTTTATGGCAGGTGATAGCATCATCTTTAAACCTAGAGGATACTAGCCCCTCCTATGAAAAAGGAGTTGGACTGTTGGTTATTGAAAGTGATGTTTTTAAACATGGAGAAAAATCTAGTTTTTTAAAACATTTTTTCATTTGTTGCATAGTTATTTGCAACTCCAAAAATTTTAAAAGGGAGGCAGATGAAGGCATTATTAAAATTAAACTATTCATTTTGGGGTGTTACTCATTGAGTAAGTTTGCAAGAATTCCATCAGTCTCTGGTTCGCTCTAAGTAAATGTCATTTGTTCACTCAAGAAAGTATGGACACAGCAAAACATTATGCTAAAGATAAGGAATGTAGGGCCGTATAAGGCACAGTCCTTGCCTTCAAGAATTTTGTAGCCCTAGTAGGGGAAACAGAAACACAACGGAAACAGTATGATATCACTAGTACTGCATCCTATAGTGTAGAGAAAAGATACCGAACTCCAGTTTACAGAGCAATGGAGTAAATTCCACCTTGCTTACATTTTTTTTTTTTTTTAAGATTTGGGTAAATTTTTCAAAGTCATATACCTAGATTTATCTATGTCTGAACTTATCATGAAATTTTAACCCCTGCTATATATTATTTTTCATATTTGGATAAGCAAATGTACTTTATGCCACAGTTTTTTATTATCTATTTTTACAAATAGGTAAATTTATTTATTCTACATATAGCTGTTTACAAATATATGTAAATATCTATATTTACATCTATATTACCTATATATTTTTACATATTACCTATATATTTTTACATATATTACCTATTTATTTTTTACCTATGTATTTTTACCTATATATATATAGGTAATATGGGTATATGCATATATTAAGTGTTTAATGCATTCATATATATACATATAAAAGAAGAAAGCCAACACTTTGAACATTTTTTCATTATGGTTTTCCAAATTTTTCTGTAAGATTTCATTTCATACAAAATCCACAGTAAAAATTTCATTTGTCATAGGAATTTCTATTGTTGACTCACTTAGTTATGATTTCCTTTAGTTGATTTCGCTTTTCAGTCAATTGTTTTAAAACGGTATGAAATGCAGCAACAACTCAGTTTTATTTGCTCTTTCTTCTTTGAACATCATTGTTGGTGGTACTTTTACCTTGTCCTGACCTACAAAAATTATTTCCTTTACTTACTTAATTTTCTTTTTATATGAGGAAGCCCTTTTATATTAGAAATCTCTGTTAACTCTTGTTTCGTATTCATTGCACTGTGCTTAATAGCTGGTACAAAGACATATGGGAACAAATCACATTGGTCCTATCTCCTTGTGAAAGATATCTAAGGCTTAAAATATAATATAAACTTTATGTGAATTTATTAACTGAATATATTCTTTAGGTTTTAGAATAAGTTACTAGCTCTTCATATTTAATTCCCAATGTAAGGGTAAAAGAGTAGATTAGAGTCTATTTTTTCCATAATTTTTATTAAAACTAATGTGTTAATTAAGACTCATGAATTTAGCATCTGCTTTCCTATATTATGTTTGGCGTGATGGGAATGTAAAAAATAGTATAAGACTATCTCTGTACTAGGTGGGCTTAGAGAGTACAGCTTTGAGACAGATTAACAAGCATGAAATAAATAGCACTATAGTAATAAAGAGAATAAACCTAAATTGTAAGTTATATGAAGGCTATAAATATATACATGCATTTTTATTTGTTAGTGCAAATTATATATATTTATATGCCTGTGCATATATATATAAAATATAATGATAAAGTCAGGGAAATACACACAGGATCTCACTACAGATAGAACTTTGAGAAAAAGGTTTTAAAGAAATGCAAATGGGTTCATTCAATGTATTACTAAGCAGATCTCTAAATTACATAGGGCGAGTGTCCTGATTAATTATTAATTATTAATTTGCAGTGTTTTGTAGATAAATCAGTTGTTTTGTTTATCCTCTTAATATATTGTTTGTCTTCCTTTATAGTTAACTCAGAGAAACATATCCAGTTAAATTTTGCCAAATGGGTTTCAAATGTATTTTAAAATATATTTTACACATATAAAGAAATTCAAATGATGTCAGGTTCTCTCTTGAGTTTTTATATAATGCTGCTAGTAGCATATTTTGCTTTAAGATCTATTTTCAGTTCTAAAATCCCTGAAGTACTCCTCTCCTGCAGTGATGGACTTTGCAGAGAATAGTTAAAGAGGAATTTAAATTTAAAAGGTGCAATTTGAAACACATTTTCTTGTGTCAAGTTTTGACACTGACCTTTTAAAACATGTAAGCAGGGACTTTCCTCTTTAATTATGTTGCTACTTTTAAATTAAATCTATATTGCAGTTCTTTACAAAATAAAGTAAAATTTTAGAATGAGATATATTTTACCTCTCTTAGATTTGGAGAGTGGGAGGTGCCTATTTCTACTGGGAATTCAGAATTATTTTTGAAACATTTTTTCATCTCTTCACTTAGGTAGTGGGAGACAAAGCACTTGTTCTCCAAACCATGAAAATTTACAGAAATGTATACCTGCCTTTCAAGATCAGTTTTATTAAGTGAATTTAAATCAGGATTTTACTGTAAAGAGTTAGAAGAGAAAAAAGATACTAATGGATAGGGTATTCATCAGAAAAAAATTGGGGAAGGGGACATTTTTGGAGTTTCTCTTTAATGTTTTTATTAAAGGCCTTTTGCTTGCATTTAAATATAGAAGAACCTCATCAGTCCACTTCATCGTGAGTTAGCAGAGCACTCTATTCCTACATCACTTTGCCAGAAATACAATGAACAAACCAGCAGAGTACAGATTGGCCAAATCAAGGCAAGTTACTGACAGTACTGTCCATTCTTAGATATTAGGTTATTGGGCTGTGCAATCTCTATTTTGAGAAAATTTATAGAAAAAAAATGCCTCAAGAAAGACCATGGTGGGTGTGATATAAGAGAATCTAGAATTAGACACCTGGATTGGAATCCATGCCTGATATTCACTTGCTCTGTTACCTAACATCTCGAAGCTTCGGGTTTTTCATCTCCATTTGTCTTACAGGATTTTGTGAGGGCTCGATGCAATATGATTTCTGAGACTTTTACTCACAGTGCTGAATAATTTTACATCCTTTCTTTATGTTTCAGTACACTGAGTAGTTATATTATTTCCATATTTTAAATTGAGTTTTTAGGCCTCAGTTTAATTATTAGTGTGTTCTAAGATAAAAGAGGTTGCATTATACATAAAGAAAACATTTGGATTTCAATTTTTCCTTTTGTCTGCATGTATCTGTTTTATAAATTTCATTTATTAGGTGTAGAAAAATAGATGTAGGAATGATACAAAGCAAATAAAGATTTAGGGACTTATATAATTTGTTAAAGAACTTGCATTTTTAAATCTCCATTGGCTTTTCCCTTTCAGTATGAGTATTCATACTACGAGAAAATTAACTGGTCAGTGATTACGTTTTTTTCAGGATGCTGGGGATTTTTGTTAAAAAGCTTTTGTTGTTTGTTTTGTTTTGTTTTGTTTTTGTACAGGGGTGTGCATGCTATTGCATTGTTTTGTTTAATTTTCTGCTATCTCTTCTGCATGGCAAAATGTGTCTGAAGACTCTTAATTAGTCTCCCTGCTTCTAACCTTGACCCCTACTGCAATCTATTTTTAAAACCGTAGTCAGAGTAATTCTTGCAAAATATGATTCAAATTACTCCTCTGTTCAGAAGCCTCCGGCGACTTCCCATCTCACTTCAAATTAAAGCCCAAAGCTTCAAGACCATCATGCATGATCTGACTTACCTCTCTAAAGACACCTCTGACCACATTCCTCTCACTCAGCTTCAGCTGCACTTTCCTCTTCCCTGTTCTTGGGGCAAGGCCAGGTTCACTTCCTGCTCGGAATCCTTAAATCTGCTCTGCCTCCTGGGGTGTTTCTTCCAAATTCCCACATTGCTCAGCCTTTTTCCTTCTTCTGGTCACATGAGCAGTGAGGACTTCCTCACTGCCCGATTTTAAATAGCACTTTCCTCCTGGTCCCAAACACCCCACTTTTCTCCTCTTCCCTCCAATCCCGCTTGGGATATGTAAGTGTGTATGAATGTACGCAAGTATCTATATATGTATCGTGTGTACGTGTGTAGAATACTTACAAATTAAATTTGGCTTATTTCTTTTTCACTCATTGGAATGTAAGTTCAAGGCGTTTAAGAGTTTTTGTGTGTTTTTTGTTCACTGCCGTACTCTTCATATCTATGGCAGCGCCTAGGCAAGAGTAGGTGCTCATTAATTTGTGTTGTGTTGAAAAGGAAAAGTATTTAATGTCTTGAAGTCTCCATATCACCACTTTTCATATCAACTCGAAGGAAGGCTTTGGGACTCACAAAGTGAGCTTTTTTTTTTTTTTTTTTCATAGTTTGAGACTGGCTGTTGTTAATTCCCCAATACCGGATGATTTCTTTCTGCAATGAGAGAGCAGCCCTTTCCCCTTGCGGAGAACCCAACAATTCCGTTTGTCATAATTAATTTCATATATATGTATGTGTCACCAGATAGCCATAGTAAGCTTTAGATTTACCCCACAGAACTGACCAACCAGGACTTCCTTACTGATAAACACTTAAGGGGGCATCTGTCTAATGCCCTTGTCTCAGACCTAACCACTCTTCCTGGGAGAGTCAAAATTAGAGTCTAGAACACCAGGTTCCCAGGGCAATGTTCTTTTCAATATTCGCAGCTTAATGATCCCAGGGAACCAAGGAACCCTGAAGGAATAACATGACTAACAGGTAAGCATGACAACACCTGGAAACCAGAGGATTACAGCAGGAAAGACTGCAAAATGGAACCCAACAGCGAGATTTATGATGTCATCTTTTTCTTCTTCTTCCCCTCCACCTATAGTTGTAAAGCTTAATCTTATTGATTTTTACTGTAATTATTTCTATTCCTAACCATTTTGGGTTTCTATCTGCTGGCTGGAAAAGGAAGGGCACTTTTCAGAGTACATCATTCCTGTTGTCACAGGATGAGACAGGTGGCTGAGCTATGGCCCACAGAACACAGAACACTAATGAGCAAGATTTTTTTTTTTTTTTTTTCCTGAAAGTGATGTGTTTCTTGTTCTTTATGAAGATAGAGGAGCCATGCCTCATAATAGATGAGTTCTTTTAGAAATTTCCCATCATACGTACCTTTGATGTAAACTGTTTTCTAGGGAGCAAAATCAGTACCAAGAGGATAAAAAGGAATGATAGGGAGCCTATGTCTGGTTGTGCTGCTGTCTTGAAGTTAGAGACTTAACTAGTTGGTAGAGCTGTGCTTCCTTTTCTAGATCATTTAGATATGCCCTGATTTAAATGTATTACATGAAGACTCTATTTAACTATATATATATATATACTTTTTCATTCTCTTGGGATCTGATAATGTTTGGGTGGATTGTGTGATTAATTAAGTGCAGATGGCTTTGTGCTTGTACAAGAATTTCACATTGTTAGGGGGAAATTGAATAGATAAAGTAAAAATAGACTCCATTGCTGTTTGGCTAAGGACATGTTAAATGATTCATCTTCAGATTGTCTATCCCTGCCACTAATTTGATGGGGGTGTTATGTTATGATAGTTCCTTGAATAATGAAGTTAAACTGGGGTATGAAATCATTTATTTGGTGAATTTTGCTTCAATAATTTTCAGTATATAAAACTTTTCTCTAGCAAGGGATGGTGAATAAATTCCTATAACTGGGCTTGACCAAAAAGCTCGTCTCTTTTTGGAAAATAAATCCTCCAGAAAATTATTTGAAAGATTTTTGGAAGGGGTTGGGGCTGAATATGGGGAATGGGGCCTTTTCTGCTTGGAAGTGAGCTTACCAGAGATAGTTTACCAGAAACAAGTTGTGAATAAAGCCTGCATGGAGGCACAGAATCGATATGCAACATGCCCAATCTTTTAAAAGTGCTCCAAATACGTTAACAATAACTTGACTTCTCCTGAAAACATTGACCAGAACAACTAAGATAGTAAGAGTACTAACAGGTTAAGATTTAACATTTAAAATAATAGTCTTGGATTTATCTCAATTAACAATTTTAGGTAGCTTGACAATAGGAAAGTCTCTTATTAAAACAACAACAATGACATAACATCAAATAAAATAGCACAGAATAGAGAAAAAGATAAAATAATATGAACACTTTCAAAACAGGCCCAAAGTTGCCAAAGAAATAAAATATATTTTTTTTTGTTGAGAGAATGTCTCCATGTATAAAAAAGTCCCAGAAGGACCTTGAGTCCTTAGTTATCTTTGTTTTCATATTTTTGACTCAGGCATTTTTTTAAAAATGAAAACAGTTCTTTTTGATTCCTTGCAGAATATCTAAAAAGTGACATATTAATTCAAATGATTTCTCATATTTGTTTAAGTTTGACCCTGAAAAAAGAGTGTTCTACAAGGAGTCGTGTATTTGACCAGCACTTGCCTACGAAGAACCATATGGGCAACAACACGTGAAATATGATAGATCATATTCAAATTGATTTAAAAATAGTAATATATTATTCTGATGGGAAACTGAGCATATTACTGTGAAAAAAACTTATGCTAAGTAAACAACACTAGTTTTTTTTAAGGAATAAAGAAGTTTTGAGATTATGTAGGTTATAGCCTACACGGCAACACATCTTGTGTAAAAATGGCTACCAGAATATCAAATATACAGTTCATTTTGGAGCAAATGGGGGTTGTGGGGAGGGACACATTGTAATATGAATGTGGACATTGTGTTTTAAATGTGATCTGATTATTTGGCACATTTGCAAAAACACAGCCGACTACAGGGATTTCCTGGAGATGACACATGAGGGAAATGCAATATTTATAAAAAGGAACAGCAGTGAAGAAAACTCCGGGGGTCATTACAGAGTTTTGCAGGGTATTTTAGGCCCATGTTCCCACCACCGCTCTCCTCACAGCTCAATATATATCTAGGTCTCATTAAAAAAATATATATATATATGGACCAGTGCTTAAGTTTTAATATTATAACATCCTCACGACAATGCACATTCCTCCAGCAAGCATTTGTGCTAGGATCCATGAATTGTCACAATGTGAGATAGGCACTGTTTGGCCCATTTTACAGATGAGGATAAGTAACTTGCCCTGCGACCTTGGAACTAGTCAATGGCAACACTGGATTCAAACTCAAGTCTGTGTGATTCCAAAAGACCAGGTTTTTACAATCCCATCTGCAGATACTGGGAAATCATCCAAAGTGGTTTCTCTGCATTCTCAGCCAAACGTGGGTCCAAAATAAGACTTTCATCCCTTTCCTTGTAGTTTGGGGCTTCCAGAGAGGCTGATATCCTGCAGGGGAAAGAGGTTAGCCCAATCTCGGTACCCGAGGAGAAGGGGGTGTGTAGTTCCACATGTGCCCTTGACTCATGGTGTTTAGTGTGTCTCTTGGCTTGGCCCAGTGTTCAGAAAATAAAAATGTGGCTAAACTGGTTTTGAGATAAAGCCAAGGACTGTGGCCTTCTCAAGGTCTGAGAGGGCATAGATAACCCTGTCCGCTCAAGATTTCTCACCATTTAGGTTGGCCTGATATATATATATATATATATATATATATATATATATATATAGGAATATTCCTCTGCTGCAAATACACTTGTCTTCTTAAACTTAAAGAGACACCTGTGCTTCTTCCGGGATTTCCTTCTTAATCTCCAGTGACAAATGACCTGTGTTCCTGGACACCCAGGATTTCCCCTGTGCTGGTGCCATATGCACGTATGAATTGCCAGACTTTGAAACTCCTTATTTAAACCCAAACTTATCCTTCTATGTACAGTGTTACTGTGTCTAGGAATATTCAGCTGAAATGGCTTCTGCATCCTGATGTAACCAGAATAGAAACAGTGGGAAGGATAAAATGTGTATCCCAGAGACACTATTCCGAACCTCGTGAGCTATGTTCCTTGATGCTCAGTTTTTATTAACGGTTAAATTAAGAGTTAGATAAATCGAGTTAAGCCCCATAACATAACAGCATAGTAACTGATGATGGCAAAGGATCGGTATCTCAGATATTGGGGGATAGCGTAGGGTAAGTTCTCAAAGGGCAAGCCGGTAACCCGAGAGTTTCCTCTCTCTTCTAGGCATGATTAATTAAACTCTTTGGTAGTGAGGTCATGGGAGGGCCCCCCCCCCCCCCCCCCCCCCCCACCTCAGCAAATCCATTTTCAAAGAGCACCTGCTTTTACATTTATTTGCCGGGATCTTCCATTATTTAATTTCATTTTTACTCAAAATAATGGGGGAGCGGATGCTATAAATGCTTTACGGTGCAGGCCAGTGAATGCTAGGCTTGGAATGTCATGTGCCCCATCCAGAAACATTTTCTCATTGTGTTGCATTGAACAGCAACAGCCTGGCCCAGACGAACAGTGAGCTGTGTAAAAGGTCAGGTGTTGTGTGTTCATCTTTTGTTTGTGTTATTATTTTCCTGGCTTATAAATGGTACTGTAAACCTTAAATAGCTATTTTGCATTCCTGTGGGGATACTGTGTGCATTTTTATGAATCCATCTTGGTTACTTATTTTGTGCTTCTACCTCTTTATATTAAAAATTTATGTTTTCAGTGAGACATTTCAAGTACGTGGCTTTTAAGCATCGGTGCTTCTTGTGGTCATTGCACAGGGACTGTGCTTTATTCCAGAGTCCTGGGGAGCACCTACAGGAAGATGACCTACCCGAGGCTTTAGGACCCTGGCATTACTCCTGGTCAGCTCCCAGTTGTGTAGAGAACCCGTGTGACCCTCATTCTTCCAGTGGCAGCAGAAGCCCTTAGAAAGAGTGTGAAGAATTAATTCCTTTTTAAAAGCAACAGAGTCTTTTTCCTGCATTATCCTTTCCTTCATTTACCTGGCTTTACATTTTCTACATGAGTAAGAAGAAAAAAGAAAACTCAGCATTACATAACAAAGACCGGAACCTTAGAGCCTGGAGGCAGAGCAGACGGCAATACAACCATGCCCCGAAATGAGCTTTGGACTGATAGTAATGCAGTGAAGAATTTGGCGGCAGAGTGTGATATTTGTAACAAGTCAAATGTGGTGATTGTCCTGAGCAAGCTTTTGGGCACACTTCTGTGTGACAGATCTGATAGATGGTTAACATAATTAACCATGTTAGACTTGATGATGTGGTTAACTTTCAGCCAATAAAAATAATGGAGGCGTGTTTCAGGTGTTCTGATTTATCTCTTTTTGTTGTGGTTGCTATCTTCTTATCCCTTTCACTCTGATGCTCCTGTCTTTTGCTATTTTTCATAGCTTGACATGCAGCAGTAAACTGGTTCTATTAGCTGCAGCGACTCTGCTGAGCTTGCTTTTTCCAACGAGCATGTCGTCACCAGTACTTTTGTGCAGCTCCTTATTAGTACGTGCCCTTTACTGACTCTGCAGGAGCCATCACCTAGAATTAAACATTTTCTGCTAGACCTGTCCTTACTCTGTGCAAAATGATTATAGTCCATTATACCACCTTCTTGCTGACAGCCAGATACTGCTGAGATTACAATAAAGTCCCTGCACATTTAAATATGATGCCACCTGGGTGTTTGAGGGTCTTTGATAACAAGAACCATTTGAAGAAATGACTTTCAGAGAACAGAATGTGATAGAGACTCCTTGAAATCATATTATGGAAACTCCTGGTTCCTATTAGCTTGATCATATCAGGAGCTAGAATCTTGGTGTTTAGAGTAGTTGAAAACCTAACATACCCAAATGATCCCAGAATGGGATAGACTAACTCAGAACAGGTCTGAGAGCACTGCCTCTGCAGAATGAAAAGCACTCAACTAAAAATGACAATTTCCAATTTCTCTAATTTTAGGGTTATCATTTACATCTCACTCCAAAAGTGCTTTTTTTTTCCTTGTTTTGCTCAGCAAAAGCGGTTTCCTTTTATTCTTTGGCAAATCTGGAGGAAAGAACCCAGAATCTGGAGTGGTCCATAAGTTAGGAGAATTACTGAGAAAGATCAGTCATAGTAAAGGCAGAACCCCTCTTGATGGCTGTCTGTCTGATTGTATGTGATTAAGATGAAGTTTCTTTTTTTCTTCTCTCATATACATGTTTCCTCCTTCACCATCTGGGAAATCTTCTCATTTAGCTCTTCTTTGTGACAACATTAGAAGCTTCATTATCTTTTCTCCGGGTCATTGCCCACCACATGTTCTCTGGGTCATTTGCCCGCCAAGCCTATGTGTGTTCTCTGTCCATTCCAAAGAGTGGACAGAATGACACCACATGCTCTGAAGTCTAACTTAATGTTCTCCTGGGAAACTTCAGATTTGTGGTTGTGGTATTTTGCAGAGATACAGTGTAGTCAATTAGAAGATATTTTTTTTTTTCCTTAAAAAATGAATAAAAAGGGGCGCCTGGGTGGCTCAGTCATTAAGCGTCTGCCTTCGGCTCAGGTCATGATCCCAGGGTCCTGGGATCGAGCCCCACATCGGGCTCCCTGCTCTGCGGGAAGCCTGCTTCTCCTTCTCCCACTCCCCCTGCTTGTGTTCCGTCTCTCGCTGTGTCTCTCTCTGCCAAATAAATAAGTAAAATCTTTAAAAAAAAATGAATAAACAAAATTGTTGCACTCCTTCTGTGTAAGGATGGTGTACCTTCCTTTTGCAATTCAAAGATGAAGCTCCCCAGACCTACCACAACCTGTTAATGGAGACACATGCCAAGTTACTGAAGGACAGAGTGGTGAGATGTTGCCTTGCCTTGGGGGAGGGGTCTGCTCCAGAGAGAAGAGGGTATCTGACCATGACCAAAAGTAAACTTTTATAAGGCAGAGTAGGAGGAAATAATATAAACACAGTTTAGGAGCATGGAAATGACTTCGAACTCTTGAGTATTCCGTTATGATTACGGAAACTGAAGTATAGGACAGAATATTAGGGGATGGTACCGGGATGACAGGTAACTTGGAGCCATCTGAATACCATGAAAAGGTGTTTTGACTTTATCCTGCAGCAAACAGGAAGTCATCAACAGTTTAGAAAGAGTAATCATCTGACATGTGTGTTATAGGAAGATAATTCTGGCAGCAGAGGGATTAGGAGGAGGCATTTGTAAAGAGGAATGGATAGAATTTGGTGAATAGATGGGGATATGTTGTGTTCATGAAGGCAAAATCATAAAGGTTGTTCTGTGTCATATCTTGGACAATGGAGTAGACGGTGATGCCAATAACCTAGATGAAGAGGACCACATTAGACACGAGGTCCTATTACTACTGCATTTCTTTCTCCCCCTACTTGTTCGACCTTGTTGAATCATGTCTGGATTTATGGACAAGGCATTTATGTGATTCATTTCCAAAGCTGGCTTGGAGAATCTGTGATAGGAACCAAAAGACTATCAATGGTGTTATATTTCCATGTAATATAGCTCAATTTCTAATTTGCACTTTACAGAATGTTTGTATATAACTAAGCTTTCTGTTGGTTTTTCCTTCTCAGCTATTAGTTCCCTTTTAGTGTATTGCCCATGAACCTTTAGAACCCTAAGATAGACCAATGGCACATTAAAATTTAAGGCACTACTTCATCAAAACCACATGTTTCATTTCCTGAGGATTGTCAGCAAGCCAGGGAAAAGAAAACATGTCAGATTTGTATTGCTGTTGTTGTTTCTTTCTTAACTGCTGTTTTGCCATGATGGTGGTTCTGGGTAGCTGCTTTTCCATAGAAGCCCAAGGAACACATCCAGCAACAAGGAAAATGTCAAAACTTCATTGGGAGTTTTGAGAAAGGGCTACAGTGGTTTAAGTGCTTAAGCCTTTGGATCAGCTCAAACATATCAAACAATATTAATATGATTTTGTGTGGCTATGCTTTTTTCTTTTTTAAAAATTCTAAAATGGTAGGTCAGACTAAGCCAAATACTGACTGGCTTTTCGAATTAATGTTTAATAAGATGAAGTGACTGCCAGTACCTTAAAATAATAAGGAACATGACTTGGGCAAATGTAGAATTTTCTTCAAATTTGCCTTCTGGTTTGTATCTGGCTGGAAAGGCTATTATTTTCTTCTATCTTCCCTCCTGTTTTTTTTTTTTTCCCTCTGTCTCCCCCTCCCTTCTTTTTTCTTTCTTTCCCTTCAAGCATTATTGCTATATCCTTCTCATTATTCATGCCCCACAGAGAGCTTCACTCTGAGCTGACCATTCTTTAAAACCTAATGGCAAATCTTAAGTTCTACTCCATTTGATAACCTCGTTAAAGGCATGGAAGCACTATCATGTATTTATTTATTTATTTATTTATTTATTTATTTATTTAGAGGACCTATATTGAGTTTAGAATCATAAATATTTATTGTGGATTTTTTGGAAGGGAAGCAAGACTCATAGTAAGTCAGTGGATTGTGTCATACTGTGGTTAGGATTCTTTGGGACGGGGATAATCTACGCATATAAAACAAATGCACTGAACACTGAGACAAACTGGAATAGCACCTTATAGGAGTAAACATATGCTTTTAAAAATGCATCAGAGTAATACAGTTTGTCAATAATCCATCATTAGTGCAATTGAGCCCCTAACATATCTAGTATATTAAAAGACATTCCAGAGTTTATTCCCGGCATGCTCCACTTTAGGCAATATTGACCTGTAGCATCACTCTTGGAAATAAGAACCAGAAAGTTTCTTTTTTTGGATCTGTACCCAGAAGTGGATACATCCCATCCAAGAACATCTAGAGATTTCCAAATCATCAAACTTTGTAGACCATACCACTTAGAAGAGGCTGTCATTAGAGAAGTCTTAGAGGTACTCTTATCTGATTATTGGTTATTCTCAGGAAATTTGAAATTTCAACTTGATTTCCCAGTGTTACTCTAGATTTTTCTCTTATGTGTCCCACCTCTAACAGTCAGTGTGTATATAAGCAATGAAATACATTTCCACCTTAGTATTAGAAAGATAAAAACAGGGGCGCCTGGGTGGCTCAGTTGGTTAAGCGACTGCCTTCGGCTCAGGACATGATCCTGGAGTCCCGGGATCGAGTCCCACATCAGGCTCCCTGCTCAGCAGGGAGTCTGCTTCTCCCTCTGACCCTCCTCCCTCTCATGCTGTCTGTCTCTCATTGTCTCTCTCGCAAATAAATAAAATCTAAAAAAAAAAAATAAATAAAAAAAAAAAGAAAGATAAAAACACAAAGAAAATTCACATATCCAGCCCAAATAAACTTACAGCTAAACTTCATTTACATGTTTATTGGTTTTAAATTTAAAGATTTTATTTATTTATTTGTCAGAGAGAAAGAGAGAGAGCACAATCAGGGGGAGCAGCAGGCAGAGGGAGAAGCAGGCTCCCTGCTGAGCAAGGAGCCCGAAGCGAGACTTGATCCCAGGACCCTGGGATGATGACCTGAGTCGGAGGCAGATGCTTAACTGACTGAGCCACCCAGGCATCCCTGGTTTTAAATTTATACCTCACATCCGTATAAAAGCCTGTGAAGCAATTAACATGCTTACTATATGATGCTTACTTTGTGCCCACTATTATTTTGTTTTATTGACTCCTCCCCACTACATTATAAGTAGGTACTGGAATTGCTGTTTGAAATCTAAGGCACCTGAAACTTTAGAGGTTGAGTAACTTTTCCAGAGCTCACAGCTAGTAACACTCACATTGCTAGAATTGGAGCACAAACCCAAGTCTGTAAAGATGGTAGTATGTATTTTTCAAAAAGTACAAAAATATGAATATAGGACCATCGGGGTAGAAAGAGTGGTCATTGGTATGTAGGTGTTATCTACTCAGAAATAAAAATAAATAAGAGGATAATTAAACTGAACGGATATTTATATCTTTTAAGTGTAAAATGTTCAATGTATGTCTGTGAATTTTTCAAAGTTAAAACGTTATCATTTACATTATGCTCCCAAGACCATCAATCTGTATGGGCACTCGTGCATCTGCTGTGTGCAGATCAGTGTAGACGTATCCTGGAGGAGAAGACAATGTGACAGAATGTGGTTTGGATACTCAAGAAGCCTCCAGTCTGGTATGTGTACAGACAGAAATTCTGGAAAGGTCTTGGAGGTGTTTCGGGTCAAGTTGTTGAAAGAACAATCTACGCACTTCTTTGAGAAGTGGCGGAGCCTAGTGGTTAAGCATGGCCGAGAATGCAGGTTTTGGAGTTAAACTGCTGGTGTTTAAAGTCTAGTTCCACCACTTATTAGCTCACGATCCCTGGGGCTTCCTTATCTACCCCTGCTTCCGTTGCCTCATCTGTCAAATGAGAGTAACAAATACAACCTATTTCATAGGATTGTTTGGCAAACACTTCCAGAGCAATTTCTATGTGCCGTGTAGTGTTCCAAGCACTCTCCAAACTGTAAGTTATTGAATTCTCAAAAGCACTAGGTAGGTACTATTACTGTTAGTATTGAGAGAATAAAAGGAGTTGATGTGTTTAATTAGAGTAACGGCTGACACATATTAAATACTCAATAAATATTATCCGAAGCAAAGAAGCAGGAAAAGATACTGGAAGCAGAGGAAATGTCATGTGCATAAGCTATAGAGACAAGAGTAAATACATAATATACCCTTGCTGAAGCCACAATCATGAATTTGGTTCTGGTGAGCAACAAAAAAAGAAACTCTTGAGTGGAATGTGGCTCAATGACCTTAATTTCCATCGTCAATATTTGAGGTATGCACACTTATTCACTATTTTAGTGGCAAGAAAGCAGTGCCAATTATCTCATTTACATTTTTTTTTTCTTTTTGGTTAAGTAGGTAATCTACATTGTGCGTATACATGTATTCATCATGGAGTTTTATAGCAATGTGAAAGAAAACATCATGAAGAAGATGTGGCTCATGGATGTGTGTTTTTCTGAATTAACTCATGAGGGAAAAAAAAATAAGTGACTAAAGTTGCGGACTAAAGTTCAAAGAGCATGGGTCTCTATTTAGAGTGGCTTTTTTAGAGTAGTGGTTCACTTTTCTCTACCCACAACATACATACTTACTATCATGTAAAACTATGGGTACCCAAGATATTTCCCGGTTTGCCCGGCATTCATAGATCTCTGTGTACAGTGTCCCTTAACCTTGACCCTGAGTTTTTGTGGCTTTTTTAATACCATAGATATCAATAGTGGCACTTAATCAATAGGTTTCTTATCCATTTGTAATAGTCATTTGACTACATTTTATAAAAGTTTCTTATGGTCTCTGAGCCTTGTGAGAGCTTCTTGAATGTTGCTATTATGACTTTTTTTTTTTTTTTTTTTTTGAGTTAACTAACTTGGACACGAAGGTTGATACCTGAGTTTAATCCAGACCTAAGCCACATATGTGTGCAGATGCGCATGTCTGCTCCTTGTTTTGTTACTTCATCTTTTCAAACTGGACTAATCTATCCAGCTGCCATTCTGTTCTGTTTAGTTCTGGAAGGAAAGGGGGTTGGAAGGAACTGATACTAGGGTATGTATGTGATGAAACAGAGAGAAGTCTACCCAGGGAACCACATTATAGGCAGGAAGAATGAAGGTATAATTCCATACTCCATCCCGCAAGCATTAATTAAATATCTGATGTAAATTAAATACATATAAACATATAAGTATGGAAATTGTCCCTTCATTTTCCTGGTTACTAAACACGTAAAACCCAGATGTATACAATAGATTAAGAGAGCAAAAGGTATGGATTGGCAGAGAGGAAGTTCAGGGGCGGTTTTAAAATTTTTCAAATCGTAAGCGAATCTAGAGGGTAAAATTTCGATTAATAAATCAGATTTCGGTCTTCAGAAGTAAAGTGGTTGGTGGATAGAGTATCAATATACCCACATTTATAAGTGAAAACCTGAGCGCACAGGTGCAGCTTTATTTCATGAAGCAATGGGCAGCAGTAAACTAATTGATGTCTACAAAGTACTTCCTCAAATGCCAACCGTTAAGAAACACGGATGGCTCAGTTGTTAAGCGTCTGCCTTCGGCTCAGGTCATGATCCCAGCATCCTGGGATCGAGCCCCGTATTGGGCTCCCTGCTCGGTGAGCCTGCTTCTCCCTCACCCTCTGCTGCTCCCCCTGCCTGTGCTCTCTCTCTGTGTCAAATAAATAAATAAAATCTCAAAAAAAAAAAAAAAAGAAAGAAAGAAACATGCTCAGAACTCTCTTAACAGCAATCAAGGGGAATTTTTCTACATCCAGGTGTCAAGATTGAAATCTTACCACATGTCATAATTTTAAATAGGTGAGAATATTACAATACCACCAATCTTAGTTTCTAATAAACTGGGAGGGGGAAAAAAAGGAACCAGATAATTTGCATGACCCACGGTTTTTAGAAATACTGCTACTAACACGCAAGGACCTTTATCAACTCGTTGCACACAGTTTGCTCTAAAAGAAAAGGGGTTATGGGCGCCTGGGTGGCTCAGTTGGTTAAGCGACTGCCTTCGGCTCAGGTCATGATCCTGGAGTCCCTGGATCGAGTCCCGCATCGGGCTCCCTGCTCGGCAGGGAGTCTGCTTCTCCCTCTGACCCTCCCCGCTCTCATGTGCTCTCTCTCATTCTCTCTCTCAAATAAATAAATAAAATCTTAAAAAAAAAAAAAAAAAAAGAAAAGGGGTTAGTCTGAAACAAATGATACATTATATGTTAAAAAAAAAAAAAAGATAGCAGGAAGGGAAAAACGAAGGGGGGAAATCGGAGGGGGAGACAAACCATGAGAGACTATGGACTCTGAGAAACAGACTGAGGGTTCTAGAGGGGAGGGGGTTGGGGGGATGTGTTAGCCTGGTGATGGGTATTAAAGAGGGCATGTACTGCATGGAGCACTGGGTGTTATACGCAAACAATGAATCATTGTTGATTCTAATCAACGTAAATTAAATATAGGTAAATTATATGTAACATCAAATTAATGATGTAATGTATGGTGATTAACACAACATAAAAAAAAAAGAAGAAAAAAAGAAAAAGAAAAACCCTATAGCCATTGTTAAAAGAGAAGGGGGATGGAAACACGTTGACGATATATTGTCACGTGGACCACTTTATGGCCTGCGTTCTTTATGATATGACAGTTGCTACTTGACACCATGTTATTTATTGGCTAGCAGAGCAAATAGGCTAGTAAATCATGATTGCATGTCCAGCCAATCAGAATCTGCCCTGGTTTCATGGCGTGCTAATTTTTTTAAACTTATTTATTCTGCTCCTTTCGTTTTTCTCTTTATCAGTCTCTATTTTATAGCAATCTTTTTTCTAATGGACTCTCATCCTGAGACATTTTAAAATGCACCGCATGTCAAATCCAATTCAGCTAAGATACCTAAATGCACGTTATTTAAATTAAATATGAATGCTTTGAAAAGTGTATACTTATAATTGCCTTTCAGGCAAACTATATTTCCACATTATGTACATTGTAGGCTTGAATCTTGTCAATGTATTCAAGACCCAAAGTTAGGTTTAAAAAGACCCAGAAAATAAATTATTCATATCACATACGTCTATACATCTGATGGTGTAATTAGCAATCAAAAGTACTACATATGGTGATGTAATAGAGACATTATAATTTTGTACATCCTGCTGTTGATGGATTTAGGTACCACATTTTGCACATTTTCTATTTCATTATTTTGGGCTAAAAAAGATAAAAATAAAATAACATGTTTTCTTTATTTTAGTTCCTTTTTAAATCATCCTTCATGCTTCTTTTGCTTTCTTTCCATGTCTGGCTCTCATTTCCCCAGTTTAGGTAGGACTTGTTTTTCTTCATTTCTCTTTACTATTTCCTGCTCTGCAGCACTAATACTAAATAATAACAGTAGAGATCTTGGGCCCAGACCTGGGGGGATTTCTGAGGTCACTGAGGTTATTTCTCTGCTTTAGTTAGCTTTCTAGCCCTTCCAGGATGATAATTATTTATGCTCTTCTCACCATCCCTATGAATTTCTTGTATTTCTCAAATGATGTTTGTTCTTATTTTTCTAAATGTTTTATGTATTCCAACATAACTTTCTCTAGCTAACGTAGTCCTCTCTAAATCTTATTTCCTCATAATGCCTCCAAAATTTCACAACTTTTTTCTACTTCAACTCACTTCACTCTTTCTATTTACTGGACTTTGTTATTTGTAGCAAAAGTGTAATCGCTGTTAGTAAAGTGAGAGCATTTTATTAAAATATTCTTTCTGAAAATATGTATGTTCAGGCATCCCACTAGTTCACATTTCCCCACAAGTGGCCTTATGTTAGTGACTGTACTTTTCTTTGCTCTCATTTGCACGGCTAGATCTCTTGTGCATCTGTCCTGTTACCTGTGATGTTTCAACTTCCTCTCTAACTGACCAGATGTTATCCCTCATAAGCCTTCTCCACTTATGCCTGGGCAATTAAAAGAACAAAGAGAATCATAATTGGAATTTAATCATATGAGATATGTTTCTGCTTTATTCTGCCATCTTAAGAACTACTCTAGAAAGGAAACAGGGTATGGACTTGATTAATTCAAAGAACTGAGTTCAAATTTTGATCCTGGCATTAGGAGCTATGGGATGAAAATCTCTTCTGTAAAATGGGTGTAACGGTTTTGCATAGAGTAAGTTTTAAACCGAGTGAGGTAAATAACTTTTGTAGAATTCTGGGCACAAGTTCCTGGCATAATAATAGGGTCATGGATATAATTATGCCAAGAGATTTTAAAAACAAATTTTCTCTTATCCTTTCAGTGGTTGTGATAAGATTATTCTTAATTGATTGATTAAAACAAAACCAAGACCAAATATAAAACATAAGCCTCTACTCACTGTGAATACCTCCCCCCTCAGGCTGACTCCAAACCAAGAAGAGATAAGTTAGAGTTAAACAAACTCAGCTACAGTTTACCCGGTAAATGGTAGGTTGACAGAAGGCCCATTTTCCTTCCTCCCCGTGGGAACAAGTCTCATCTGTGTAAGATGGACGTGAAACACCCATCCATAGAGTTATTCCTGATACTGCCATCAATAAAATGTCTTTGTCATGCTCTGCTAGGAAGTGTTCCTTCTGCTAATGAATTCTGTCCCTAAAATTAAAGTTGTACGGATGGTTTATATTTTAGATGTTTTATAATTTTCATATTTAAAAAAAAATTTAATGTATGCTCCTTCATTGAGATCTAGCCACATATGAATCAGTACTTAAGTGATTTGTCATTTTAGTAAACACTCCAAAGTGGCATTTCAAAAAAGCGCAGTAACTCACGCATGACTAAATGGGATTTGTTAAATTTTTTTTGAGAAAAAAAAATACAAATTTATTCACACCTAGAAGTGAGCTCAGCATCGCAAGTTGAGGCAGAATTGTGACCTTTTGTTTTTGCTGTGGTTGAATGAAACTGGGTTTTGGCTAAAAATGATACAACCTATAATAACATAAAAATAGGTCCTGCGACTCCACTTTTGGAGAATTTTATCTCACTTATCCATCCAGATGCAGCAGGAACAGTGTCTAAGTTTTAGACTCCTGAAAAGGTTTTTTTTTTTCTTCCTTTCTTTTATACAATTAAGTATGTTCTGTGTACCCTGAAATTAGCTATCTTGTGAGCATTGGCTGATTCTTGGTTAATATGATGTTATATTAACTAATAGCCATGAAGCCTGTTGCTCTTTTATTGATCAATGTTCAAATAGTGATTAGAAAGCTCTAATGATTCCTGGTCACAAGCCTAATATTTCTGAATCTGACCTTCCTATCCATCGCTAACATTACTAACTAATTTGGTGCTTATCTCATAACATTGTTGTTAGGAGTAAATAAAATCAAAGTATAAATTTACCCCAGTGTGTATATGTGCACACGTGTGCCTGCTTAAAGAAATTTCTAGCCATCCATTCAATAATTTATATCAAGAAATATTGATGAGTCTGCCATGTTCCAGGCATTGTCATGCCATGGGTATGAAGATATGAATAAGGATGCAGTCCCTCTCCTGCAAGTTGTCCCTGCCTAGTGGGTAGGACAGATAAGGATATTGACTGATAAGGCTATTGGCCAAGGATATTGACAAATGTGATCAACACAGTAACGGAGGAGTAGATTCAGTGCAGTAGAACCAGTGTGGAGGGTCAACATTTTCAGTCTAGGTTAAGAAAAGCAGACTCTTCGCATTTTCTACCACAATGTATCTGTAGCCGAAAGATAGAAGCTTGTTGGCATCTAGTGCGGAGGGCGATTCCTCACTGATTCAAGCAAGACCAGCCTGCATTTGTGAGGGTATTTACTGGACCTTAAGGAGAGACATTCTCAATACTCAAAAGTATATCTGGGTGTGCATGTGGGTGGGTGTGCATGTGTGTACGCACACACATATACATAGATAGATGTTCTATTATGCTCCTAGTGCTGCTGTAACAGTTACCACAAATTGAATGTCTTAAAACATCCGAAATTTATTATCTTACAATTCTGGAGGTCAGAAGTCTGGAATGGGTCTCAGTGGGCTAAAAATCAAGGCACAAAAAGGGTTGAATTCCTTTCTCAAGGCTCTAGGGGAGGATCCTTTCTTGTCTTCCCGCTTCTAGCTCCTGGCCACATTTCTTGACTCAGAGCCCCTTCCTCTACCTTCAAAATCAGCAGTGGACAATGCATGACCCTGGCACTGATATCTTCTGCCTCCTTTTTACATGTGGAAGAGACTGTGTGGTTACATTAGCCTACTTGGGTAATCCAAGATAATTTCCTCTCTTACAATCAGCTGTTTGGCAACCATAATTCTGCCCGCAACCTTAATGTTACCTTACCCCCAACGACATATTCATGAATTCCAGGGATTACAATATGGACACTTTTGAGTGGACTTCTATTTTGATATCCCAGAAGTGTATATTTTTTTTACAGTTCAGGATTGGATATTAGGGAGAAAATGTAAGAAAAAAAAAAAAAAAGCAATGAAATGAGAGTACTTTCCATCTGCACGGTAGAGAGACCAGGACTTGAATCTCTTGTTAAATTTCCCTGTTACATATACTGTGTGTTATGTTGAGACAAAAATTATGCAGGTAAACAAATGGAAAGTATCATATAAATGTCATATAAAAAGGATGGAACTCACATCCTTCACATTTCATGTGAAGGACAGACACGAGAATGATCTCTGTGAAATAAGTATAAAGTGGTGCATTTTGGTAATGGGACCCCAAATCCAGGGCGGATGAGAACATTGTTACAAACTTTAGAGTTCATTCAAAATTGAGATCCATCCTGCATCTTAAAAAAAAAATTTATCATTTTTCTTTCTATTTTTTACATGTTCAGTGAAACTCTTCAATATTAATAAACTAACACTACAATATAACACCACGTGCCAGGCACTCTTCTAACTGCTTTATGTATATTAATAATGATTAATCACCAGGGCTGGCTGCTTAGGCATCAGCCTAGGTTGTCACACAGGGCCCCATGCTGAGAGGGGCCTCCACCTGGGTTAATTCTCTGCTGTTACCATCTTGAAATTCCTGATCATTTTTGAACAAGGCACCCTTCATTTGCATTTGGCACTAGGCCCCATAAATGATGTAGTTGGTCCTGCTCATTGCACCAAAGCAATGCATTAAAGAAAATTATTATCAACATTTTATAGAAGAGAAATTAAGGCACAGAAGGGCTACCTTGCCAAAGTTAGACTGCTGGTCTATAGGAGAGCTAGAATTTGAACCAGAGGAAAATGAGCTGTGAACCACTCCAATCTCCTGCTGCTTTGAAGGCAGAGATAATGTCTTCTGAAATGTGTCTTCTTCCCAACTATGACCTACTGTCTGCTACATGGTTAGTTTTCACTAAGTGCCTGTTGAATTGAATTATATTTGATGGGCTTTGGTAAAAATATTCATTTCATTTTCAATAGAGATGAAAGTAAAAAAAAAAAAAAAATCCTGAACCTCTTCCAAGACATTTGTTCAAACAGACCCAAATCGGCTTTTTCCCTTTGCATAATCATCTGTCTAAGGATATTCCCTTGTTCAAGGTCCATTATTTATTATTTATTAGTTAGATTTATACAGCAAGATATTCTGGAGAAATCTTATAAACCTGCAAAGAGCAATATTTCACCACTGTCCTAATTTATTCTTTTTTTTTTTTTTTAAGATTTTTATTTATTTATTTGAGAGAGAGAGAATGAGAGAGAGCACATGAGATGGGGGAGGGTCAGAGGGAGAAGCAGACTCCCTGCCGAGCAGGGAGCCCGATGTGGGACTCGATCCAGGGACTCCAGGATCATGACCTGAGCCGAAGGCAGTCGCTTAACCAACTGAGCCACCCAGGCGCCCTGTCCTAATTTATTCTTAAAATATTTAGACCTTAGGGGAGGAAAATAAAAATATCTAGACCTTAGAAACAGTAGTTTTATATAAACACATTAATAAAATTACTTTAAGAAGTGTAATTACATATACATTCAATAGGGTAAGACATAGGAAAAACATATATAATAATAAACCAGTAGGTGGGAGGTGCAGTTTGTTGGTTGTTAGGTTTCCAATAAATTTAATATGCATCTTCTGGGGTCTGTTGTGTCCCACACGCTAGGCTGTGTGAGGAAAATTTAGTGATAATTTTATTAGTGATAACAATAAAACGTCATCCTCAGGGAGGACATAATCCCATGGGTTGAGAGATTCGATCATACAGAGGTCTCATCACAGAGTCTATGCAAGGGCTGGAAGAAAGGATATAGTAAGATCCCTAGGCTAGGGCTTGGACTTTTTAATGTTTATTCTACCAATTGATAACACAGGTAAACTTGGGCAGCTCACAGCCATTCTGTATCTCTGTTTCACCATCTGTAAAGTGGGGCTAATAATATCTGTTCTACTTACTTCACGAGGGGATGTAAGTACTAAACAGATCCATGAAAATGAAGGCATCTTGAATATTTTTTTAAAGGGAGGAGGAGGTAGGTATTAAATTAAGGCATTTTTCTTTCACTAGATACAGTTCTGAATAAGACATGGACAATAAAATCACAAAATTTTAAAAAAAAGAAGCCTTATTTCACTTTAGGCACAGATGCATTCTTTTAATCCCTACTTTACTACCTTATATAATCTATATTTGGTTGACTCAGATAGTTATTGGACCAACACAAAAAGATTGAAGATGTTAGCAGTGCTAATATATTTTAATCCTTGTTACTACTTTATGTAGTCCATATTTGGTTGACTCAGATAGTTAATAGAGAAGCTAAAACATGAAACCAACTTATTTGATTCATTTCATCACTTTATTGGGTATTTATTTTTTATAAGGTACTGCAGGTAAAGCAGAGATGAATAAGATGTAGTCTGTGCCTTGACAGAAAGCAGTCTACCAGTGATAACAGAGACAAAATACATGCATACAAGACCACAAGCATTAAGTGCTATGGAAAAGCTACAAAGACTCACAGGAGGAAGTGAGCATATGAAATAGAAAAGTATATAACTAACAATCCGGATTATATATATATATATATATATATATATATATATATATATATATGTATTTGTGGTAAGAAAAAACACAATTTACAATCAAGCAGTGCAGAAGCAGTAGAAAGTCTAGGGGAAGGTATTATCATTTGATTGAAAACTCCTATTATTTTATAAGGAATAACCAATACTGCCCAGCAGATTGTATGTATTGGTGAGTTTCTTCATAGCCACATTTACTGTGGTTTGTAAAAACTTACATTTCTCTCCCGAAAGTTTTATAGTGAAGAGTAATGGTTTTGAAAACATGATCAGTAGATCCAGGAATAAAATAATATTATGATAAAAACCCCATGGGCCTGGAGGTTAAGAGAATGGAAAAGAAAAAAAAAAATGTCTGGCTCGCACTGGTTCAAGTCATTTCAAGATGGCATTACAATACCTGCAGGTCTCAAACATCAGAGATAAAATCCTCTGAAGAATACACCCATTTACATTCTTGTGACCTTGAATGTCTGTCAGATTTACTCACCGTTTAACTGCACTAACGCACTGGGTGCCTTAGAGTTCATTACAGCTGACTCACTTTCAGCACACTGGCTAACGCAGTAGGGCATGCTAGGCTCCTCTTTGAGACACAAAACATTTAACAAAGAGAAGCTAGCTAGCTTTTGCTCGTCAGTATTTTTGAAAAGAAAGTACCAAGCGGCAGACACATCAAGTCTAGGATGGTTTGGGATATAAGAACTGCAACTTTTTTTTTTTTTTTTTGGAATCAGCGATTGCATGGCAAGAAGTCGAACAAGGATTTCAGGAACAAATATTTCCCCAAAGCAGTGGATTAGACCTGTACAGAAATTATTAAAATTACTCAGAGCCAAGGGCTTTGTTCTTTCTGGCCACCTGCAGTGTGTGGTAATGCCCTTTTAAGGTTCTATCAAGGGCCCGGCATGGACTGTCTGAGTTGACATTGGACACTAGTACGAGGAGACAAGCATGCAGAGAGAGTGATTAATGTAAGCCCTTCTGCAACTAGCCAGAGGCTTCAGGAATTCTTTTCTGCAGCATTCCAGAGATAATTGCCCACCATTTTATCTAGGAAAGTGTTAAGTCATTTAAAAAAAAAATACGGCACACCGTGACACGCGAGAAGTTGGTGTTACACAGGGAAAGAAATCAGGAACAAAATGGAAAATGGGGGGTAAAAGAGAACATATGTGAGTCTGTAGACTCTTTGAGGGTGGGTGGAGTTCATGTACAACTGTCTTTTCAGGTGGAGAAACTCTAAGGTTTTATGCAATTGCTCCTTTATATTCTGACAGACTTGCATGAGTTCTCTGAAAAAGTACTGTTTTAGAAGTTGAATCTAATACACTTGCCAGAGAATCTAATATACAACTTCTTCTCTCTAGTTTCTACAAATTAATTCTCACTCTATTGTTAATGTCTCTATAAATGAAGCTGGAATGTAAGGTGCTAAACAAAGTACATACTTTAAAAATAATTGATTAGAAATATGTATAACATTATTGTGTTTGAATCTATTACTGTCTTATATGAGATTCATTCTGCTCCAATTTGGCATCCACAATCCACAAGAGCATCTTAGGTTCCAAAATAGTGTAGCCAAATATCCTCTTCATCACGCTGGGCCTGGGGGCTAGGGGAGATAATCGACTTCAGTTGTGTTCTGAATGCCTGGGCGCTCCATATGGCCTATTTTCCATTGGCAAGTTAGTCCTTAAAATCTTAGGGGATTCCACTACATGTGCATAAGTATTATAAATTAATGTTCTAATGTGCTTTGAGGCTCTTGCTGGATGAATGGCAGGCGAAAGGAAAGAAAACGAAAAACATATTTTTTAAAGAAACCATAGGCATGTGGTTCTCCCCAGGCATCGGAATTAGGAGTTTGAAGAGTCTCAAGAACGAGATCCTTCCTTTTCTGGAATGAAATCTTGGGAGATGTATAGAAATGAGGCAGTTTTCTTGACACTTTCACTTTCAGAAGTTCTGTGATCATTCCAGTCAAACTCCTTGCCTCATTCTTAACTTATCACCATTTTCCAAACGCATTTTCAAGGTATTTTTTCTTTGCGGGCTTAAATAAAAACAGAAAAAAAAATGCATTTAGCTACATGGAAATGATCCATCAGAAGGCTCATCTGGGGGAAAAAAAAAAAAAAAGCACTTATTTGACAAGCCAGTCCCTGGCTTTGGCAGAGCAGCCCAAGAAGTCCAAGAATCCTTTCTTTTCTCTCTCTTTCCTGCCTCCCTACTTTCCTCCTTCCTTCCCTTCCTCCATTCTTCTCTGTCTTTAGTGAAGATTCAGATTCCCTCTCTTTATACGGTCCCTGGAACTGTAAAGCACTGTGTATCTTTTTCTGTTGCAGGACAGTGATTTACAGGGAAAGTATTTCAACCAAAGACCACCAAATAAAGGCTAGCATCCAGGAGTTCACTCTCAAAGCAGGGGCCAACTTTTCTTGCAAATCAATTTGCCAGTCACACTTTTAGAAATCTAGTAGTCATTTAAGGACCGTAGGAACAAAGCAGCCTTCCTTTCTTCCTTCTTCTGGGTATTTGTTTTCAAGTAATACAACAATAGAATAGACCAGATAAAACCAAGTAACACTGGAACCCTAGTGCTGTAAAGACAGACTGAATTTACAACATTGTGTCACCAATGAATAATTTATGTGTATGTGTTACATGTAGTTTTATATAATCACTACATATATTGTAATTGCTGTATATTATGTAGTATACATAGTTACTATATCTAATATAACCAAAAATTACTAAACATCTTGATCTTAATTATTAGTATTCATTAGCAGACATCGGGTCGCATAAAGGAAAAAGGGGACTTGTGGTCAGGCCAACCCCAGTTCAAGTCCTCAAACTTCTTGAGCCTCATTTCTTCATCTATATAAAATGAAGTTAACTGTTCATAGTTTGTATGGCTATTGTGAGGATTAAAAGCCACAAAATATGCTAAGAACCTGACATAGTGTCTGGCTCATGGAAATGCCTAATAAATGGCCGATAATATTACTATTTCATATTATGCAAATTGAGTGATAATTACTAGTCTCCTCAGTGCATCTTTAGGGGTGCGGGTCGGGGTAATTTTTATTTTTTGCCATAGAAACTGCAATGAGGGAAATGTAACACTTACTCAAGGTCACCCAGTAAGTCACTCTCTGTTATTAGGACTTAAGGGTTTTCAGCTTGGTTGTCTAATTTCAGTCCATTAGGCCACAAAGTCATCAAAACAAACCAGAAAAGAGCACCATCAAAAAGCAAAAGTAATAAAATCAAAGGATCCTGGAGCAGTATTGTACTAAAAGCCATCTGCTATCTTTGTCCACATTCACAACCCTCTTGAAATGTTATTTGTAAAGTCTTAAAAGGCTTGACTGGAAACCTTCATGCCTTTTTAAAGATACAGTATATCTTTTGCTGACTCATGCATGCTGAATAAAGAATTATAATATAGATTTTTGAATATACATCAGAGAAATGTCAATAGTTTTTACATTGCCAAAGCCCTTCGGCTTTTGCTGTTGAGAAAGAATGTGATTAGCTAAGCAAATGATTGTTGATACAGTGGTAATGGTGATGAGAGGGTGTGTGTGTATTTGTGTGTGTGTGTGTGTGTGTGTGTGTGTGTGTAGGAATGGAGATAGTTGAATAAAAGTATTTGCAACATTTAAATGAATATAAATATGGGTATGCATATTATTTCAGTTCTTTTTTTATATCCAGTGTTCCTTACCAGTGTGCTAAAATTTCTGTGCCATAATCAGGTGGAAAAAAAAAAGACACAAAACTGCTGTCTTAGCATTTCCACTTGACTTTGGTGCCTTTTCTCCCCCCCGCCCCCCTTGCTCTGTCAGATGCCCTTATTCCTCCCACTCCTTTCCTCATTTGGGCTTGGCAGGAACACTTTTGCTCGGTGCCAGTGTGGTAACCTTAAACTCGCTTACTTAAGTGGCTGATCTCATCTCTTCCTTTATGTGGTTTGTGGGATTTTTCCCCATTTTGGCTTATTACTTCCTCCTACCACCTTGCAGATTCACCTCTCTCATTGTATTTCCATTATTGTGTTATTTTTAAAAAATAAAACAATAAATATTTAAAACATAAAGCCTTTTTAGTTTCAGTTGTGGGGGCAGATATTTTTATATGAACAAAAATGAAGAGAAAAAAATGGATTTCTCCAAGGTTTATAAAATCCCGATGAGGCAAAGGGCACATTCTCAAGTTACAGGATTCTACTTGTCCTATTTCTAAGGAGCAGAGCAAAAAAAAATTTTTTTTGCAGATATTTTAAGAGATGGCAAAACAGAGAAGCAAACCAAAGTCATCACAAAAGGCTCCCAGTGTAGACCCAGCCATCTGCATATAGTTCACAGAACTCTTCTGTTTATTTATGAGTCGTGGAATGTGTAAAGCCAACTTCTAGCTGTAAAAGGACATACAGTTGCTCTCATATAATTTCTTTGGCCCTTTTTTTCTGCAAAATCAAGAGTTTGCTTTCTCATATGCAGGAAAGCACTGCCATGCATAAGGACCCAGTTTTGGGGAATTTGAATTTCTTTGCTAAAACACTTAAAATGACAAATAAAAAAATAAGTGTTTTATGTGTTTAAAACAGGAGTATAGAATTTAAATTAATGCAACTGATCTTGATATGTACACACTGAAGTACTGCACTGGCCAAAAATACTTTAGAATAGCTCTAATGTACTCCTGAAAGAAACAGAATTAACTTGGAGATAGAAACATTAATTTTCTAGTATAATTTTGTTCTTTTCAAGATAACAATCTTCGATTAAGATAGGCACAAAGGAAGACAATGAAAGAAGCTATATATTTTACCTTAAGACTTCACAATCTGCTTCCTAGTAAGATTTTTCCAGAGGTTTTTGTATCAAATTCCATCAAGATATAATGAGCTCAAGGAGCTAAATTGTTTATACATTAAAAAAATTAAATGTCTCTGCCATTCTTGTTCTGCAGTTCTGTGCTCTATCTTTCTGGTTAAAAAGAACATTATGTTTTGCAGGCCAGCAACTTCCTTGATATGATGTTTTAGTTTAATCTATCCAAAATACTACCCTCCAGACATTCTAAGAAAGTTGTTTCTCTGACATGATGTGATTTTATGATCTCTTTGAAACATTTTCAGCCTTAAGCATTAAACACAAATAGATGGAAATAGGTGATAGCTTGAGTGTTTAACCTCTAAATGTGGGTTTGGAATTACCCCTCTGAAGGTGTGAAAATGTGAAGTGATACATATACCCAGGAATATAAGAATATAAACAAATGTCGATACCAGGCCAGGTCAGGATTATCTAACTCCTAATCTGAAACCAAATTCTCTTTGTCTCCCTATAATTTCCAGTGGTTCTTGGCTAACATCTAGGGATGGATATTATACATATGAAAATGTTACTATCCACAAGAAAGTGTGACGTGAGTTTAATATTCTCCAGAGTTTTCTATTCAAGGCAGAAAATCTTCCTAACTATACATCTAAGAACTTCATCCCTAGAAGAGGTGTCAGCAGGTAGCTATATGCCCTTTAAAAATACAGAGTTTAAGGAGGAATTTCACGGAACATTGGAAGGAGAAACATAAAGACCATTGGTCACATGAGTTGGCTGTGTGAACGATGGGGAAAGCTTGATGTGGAAAACAAACATGACAATAGTAAGAACTGGGCTTTGTTTTTTTCACCTCTGCTTTTAAAAACAATCTCAGCTACCTATACTACATTAGGGATGATATAAACCCATTGGAAATGATTTCCTTATCACTCATAATATTTTATATAGTTCTGTATATACTAGGTTGGGAAACCAGAAATAACCTGCCCTCGAGTGCAGATATTTATTGAACACTGAACACATAGAAACACTTAATGAAGACATTTTAAGATACATGCAAGCAGATGCCCAATTGTCATTTCTTCCAGGGTCCTATCCCTTTTTATTCATTCTGATGATACCATTTTGGTAGTTTCTGTGTGGGATTTGATTAATGTCTGTTTTCTATACCGGATTGTAAGTTTTTGCAATGGAAGGGACCATGAATATTTATGTTCAATATGTGTCTGCAGCACGTAGAGCATCCCAATAAATACCTTTCTGATTAGGTAAATATATGAATGAATGGAGTTCTATACAATGTGACATGGTACACTTTGTATGGGAGATGGGGTTGGGAGGGGAACAGGCAGGAAAGGCAGTTAATGAAGGACCTGGAAGTTTATGTTCTGTAGGAGGCCTGGAAAAATTGTAGCAGGTGCTGGGACACAGTGAGATCGATGGTTTAGCAGACCACCTAGAAGGTTCTACAGAGGAAGGATTGGGAGAACGATGGCAGCATGAAGCACATTGAATAGTGTACCTGCAATAATTACTGTTTTTTTCTTTTTTCTTAGTACTTACTATTCCCTGATATTTGCTTATTTATACACTTATTATCTACCAAACCCTGCTAATCCTTCCACGAGAAGAGACTGTCTGTCTCCTTTAATGCTGTAGCCCCAGCAATTACAACTACTGGGATAAGGCAGTGCCTCGATTAATGTTTATTGAATAAGTGAATACTTTTTTTTAAGAACTGGAACATGGTCAGGGAACAGTTTTTTAATGTCAGCTGAGCTCTATATTATATCTTATTCCTACCTCTTCTTTTCTTGGACATTCACCTTTTTAATGTACCTTCCATTTTTGGGGGTGGGAAGAGATCTGGCACTTTAAATAAAATAGACAATTTTTTCGGTTGAGGATGTAGTTATTATTTTCAAAGACTGTCACATTTTCTGATTTCTGTCTTCACCTTTCTTACTCTGTGTTCTGTTAAACATGAAGCAAACAAATAAAGTAGCTATCTCAGCTAATTTTAACATATAATTTAAAGAACAAGTTAGCCCCTGCAGCCCCCCTGGATTTTGTTCTTTAGAGATTTGTGGTACATTTGGGCTGAGATTGCAATTTACCTTTTCATCAAGATTAGAATAGCTTCTTCTTACCAGTACAAAAATCTATTTAAATAAGTTTACATGAACTGAACTTTCTTCTAGTGGCAAAAATACTTCTATGTGCTTAGGCATTTAAAATTCTTTGAAAGGGCACCTGGGTGGCTCAGTCGTTAAGCGTTTGCCTTCGGCTCAGGTCATGATCCCAGGGTCCTGGGATCGAGTCCCACATCGGGCTCCCTGCTCTGCGGGAAGCCTGCTTCTCCCTCTCCCACTCCCCCTGCTTGTGTTCCTGCTCTCACTATGTCTCTCTGTGTCAAATAAATAAATAAAATCTTAAAATAAAATAAAATAAAATTCTTTGAAAAAGCTCAGGCAGAAATTCACCGTGATGATTTTCTTGCAGGTCTCTGTGGTAAAAGAAGTCATGGTGTCCAGAAGCAAATAAATGATCTCGACAATCAAATTCTATTTCCTATTAAAAATTACTGCACTGTATGGTTCTCTTGTCTTCAATGTCTAGGAATTTTCTTAGCTGGAAAGTTGGGAAAATCAGTTTATTTACTTACGTGGCTCACTTTGAGTCAACATTGTGGATGGTTCCCAAGCACTAGATTCTTGTGTGTAGTATGTAGAATTGTTTGTTAGCTCTTACCAAATGAATACATATAATTAAGCATGGACAATATGATCTGAAAAACTAAATTTTTTTTTAAGTAGGCTCCACGCCCAACATGGGGCTTGAACTCATGACCCTGAGATCAAGAGTAGCATGCTCCACCGACTGAGCCAGCCAGGCACCCTGACAAACTAATAATTTGTGTAGAGTTTTCCTGAGTCTTATAGTATTACCAAAAGACAAAAATAAAAAACTCAACTTATCATTGCAAAATTGCCACTGTGGGAATAATCAAAAAGTATAATAAGCAGGTTAATTTTTTCTTATATAGTTAGCTATAATTATCAGAAAAATAAGCTTTAAAATAGTTACATTTTAATCAATCATCCATGAACTTTGTGGATTCCAGGTATATATTGGCTTTCATGGATTTTCATTGCCTACTTTTTATTTCATAGTTGGCCTTTCCTTTTTTGAGCCTCACTAGAAAGAAGTTCTGGAAACACATAGTTGTAAGCTTTTTCCCCCAAATCAAGGATTCATATAGTTCACATTATCTACATATGTGTATCTATCTATCTATCCAAAATATCCTTTGTTTCAAAAAGCATTTGAGCATACTTCAATTTGCATATTATGAAATAAGCAAACTTGTTTGGGGATAATGGTCAGAGATACTGAAAAAAGTGAAAATTAATACATCAATAATAACTAAGACTCAGTCATTCCAGTTGTGCTGCACATGGTTAAAATTAGATGGGACTAGCCAAGCCACCTCTGGATGGACGTTAGAAGCAGAACAGATGTCCTTAAAAAATCTGTGTATGATTTGGCCACTAAAAATGCATCTTAGAATGTGAAGTGCCCCGCTCTCCTTCTTTTCACCTACCACGGGCACTGATACTACTAAATCTTCGGGAAAATTTTGTAGATAGTCATTACTTTATCAGAGAAGTCCTTCTAAAGAGCTTAAATACTTAAGTGATTTCCCTTGGAGCAGTAATGGTGAATTATGTGGTGCTCTAATTGTGCTATTAGTTTATCTAAGCTAAAATGCAATCTACTTAATTTGAGGGTTTTATTACACATTGGTCTCAAAAGGTGAAACACATTAAAAGCATATTGGTTCTTTTAACAGGAGGTTAAGCCTTCTCAGATGCTGCATTTGATGGAAATACTGTCTCTCACATGTACTGTGAATGTTAGTGTGAGATGTTTATATTGACACTGACATGTAACTTGGGAAACTTGCAGGATACTTTTATCATATATATCAATTTGTTATCGTTTGTAGAGTTAAAGTTATCGTTATTTTAGTAAAACTATTCCAACCTCATGATACATCTAATTAATATATGAATTTATTATGGAATTATACCACTTAGGTTGTGGTGTGTTTAAAACTTAAAACACAGGTCTGTGCATTCAAAAATAAGTAATTATGTATAAGCAGAGCAGAGAGGATTTTTAGGGCAGTTTAGTTATTCTGTGTGATATATATATATATATTTTTTAAGATTTTATTTATTTATTTGACACACAGAGAGAAAGCACGAGCAGGGGGAGCGGGAGAGGGAGAAGCAGGCTCCCCGCTGAGGAGGGAGCCTGATGAGGGACTCCATCCCAGCACCCTGGGATCATGACCTGAGCCGAAGGCAGACGCTTAACCATCTGAGCCACCCAGGTGCCCCTATGTGTGATACTTTAATGGTGGATCCATGCCATTATAAATTTGTCAAAACCTATAGATTGTGTGACACCAAGGGGAACCCTAAGATAAACTATGAACTTTAGGTGATAATGTGTTGATGTAGGATCATTGCTTATAACAAATAGACTACTCTTGGGGAGGTTGTTGATAGTGGGGCAGAAGGTACATGGAAAATTCACACTTTCTGCTCAATTTTTCAGTGAACCTAATACCACTCTAAAAAGAATAAAATCTGTTTTTTTAAGAAGAAAAAAAAAAACAGGTCTGTGTGAAGCTAAGATGGAAGGAGTGATTTCCCATCTCTTCCTATCTGGATACTATAAGACTAGAAACTGACTCAACACTGAAATTGATTCAACACTGTGGTTTAAAAATGCTGTACTTTTAAAATTTTACTCCTATCTTGAAATTATCTTTTAAATGATAGTTGAATTGGCAGATTTATCAACACACTAAATTTTTACTTAAGTAGTGACACTACACGTCTGAATATATTTACTGCAGTTTCCTAACCTGGGCACTGTTGACATTTTAGGCCAGATTATTCTATTGCTTGTAAATGGCTGACCTGTGTATTGTAAGATGTTTAGCAGCATCCTTGGTATCTATTTATGAGATGTTAATACTGCCACCCAAGTTGTGGAAATCAAAAATGTCTCCTGACATTGCCCCATGTCACCCAGGGGGAAATTGCCTTCTGTTAAGAACCATTGTTTGTAAGGTAAATGTACACAACTATATTTTATTGTTGTTCAAAATACATGGTATGTGTATGTGTGTACGTGTATTTGGCCTTCCAGTTCTTGGTGTAGAAATCAGGTTTTCAAAAAACAAGAGTGCAGAGATATAAAGGAAACTCTTTTACTTTGTTCAAAATTTATAATTATTCAAGGGTGCCTGGCTCCCTCAGTTGGTGGAGCATGAGACTTCTTGACCTCGGGGTCATGAGTTCAAGCCCCATGTTGGGCATAGAGCTTACCTTAAAAACAAAACCAAAACCACTGTGAATTGTGTAAGACTGATGAATCACAGACCTGTACCCCTGAAATAAATAATACATTATATGTTAATTAAAAAAAGAAAAAAAGATCATAAGGAAGAAAAAAAATACATTTATTATAGTACAGTAAAAAAAAAAAAAAAAAACCTGCTGATAATGCTACTGTTGAGATTATGTCCTTTTTTTCCTCTCTTTTACGTGTGGTAAATTAACAAAGGATGGGTGCACATTTGCACCCTCTTGCTCAAAGCATACACACAATTGAGAACACTTTAGTAGTAGTTTTAGCTTCCTGTATTAGGGGCTGATTCAAGCTAGTTTTGTGGCAGGCTTCCCCCTTGGGCTCCACACCAGAAGGCTTTAGAATAAACATTTGGCTGAAAAGTCTTTATAGGACTCATCCAGCTGTCCTGTGAAAGAACTGTTGCCCACACTCACATGCATTAATATATGACTTGCCAAAATGTTTGTTTGCCTTCAGATAGACAAAGGCACAATGCAAATGTGAAGAGTATCCTGTTAAATTATCATTTCTTTAGCCAACCAAGTGAACTTGGAATTTTTCCATATGTTAGATAGATGGTTTACAAAGCCTTTTTTTTGTTAAAGAATGATGGAAATTATTAGCTACCATTTGCTAAAAAATCACAATTCTAAATTAATCTTACAGTGGATTTTAATAATGCAAAGGAATTTTATAAACTACAGTATGATTTTTATTTCCCTTTTGGGAATTACATTATGTATTTTAGAGAGAGTTTTCGAATTTTTATCCTACCTTCTTACTCTTTTCTGTCTCCCATCTTTCCTTTATTACTTTGCTATATTTCTACTATTGCATCTTTAAATGTAGTGATATATCAATATGAACTTGAAATTTGGAGCTGACACCAATAAAGGTAGTGTATGACTTTAAAATAATTTTCAAGATACTCTGGTTTCTCTTCAGATCGCATAAAATAATTTTCAAGAGAAAAATGCAACCTGTTTCCAGTTTGCTACTATTAATATATATTTAATGAATTAACCTGACATATGCCTGCTCTGTCTTTAATGAACAATACTAATCTCAGTCCCATAAAATATGCATCCAATTGTATATAAGTGGATTATTTGCATATGCTATACACACAAACTTACACAACGGTGCATTCATATACCTTCTTCACATCAACTGCCTTCTAAAGTAGTTTCAGTGAGTGTAGCAGTGGTGATCTGAAATCTTTAGCAGAACATAAAACTTTGCAGGGAGCTAAATCTTTGACTAGGTAGCAACTTTAAGAATATTTTAAAATTTGAAGTATTCTGTATAAACAACTATACGATCCAATTGAAAAACAAAAATGGTAAAGGTAATTATCTGCATAATTATGTTTTTAATGTATATTTATCATAGGGCTGGCATATTAAGTGTTGATTTTTGAGCATTTTTAAAGATTTCTGGAACAAAGAGCATTCCTTCCTTTTTTTATCTAGTTTTTCTTTTCAGATGAGGACAGATGCAGTGAGGGCTGTGTGCCTAAATGAATACTTTTACTCTTGACTAAATTAGTCTGGCATAAACACAACACTGCTAGCTTTCAGTACAATTGAAAATAAGCGCGGGGGTTTAGAGGTCTTTCTTTTCATAGTTCTGTTAAATCATGCTTAAATTTCAGTTTGTATTCCAACAGTAGCATTTAAGACAGCATAGTTAAGAATCTCTTAACATTTCCATTTACAACTTCCCTCTCCTTCTAACATTTTCTTTAATGATTGTGGGATGTTTCATGGTAGCAGCTCATCGGCCCTTACAGCCAATGACCTAAATATACAATTAAAATTGCGGTAGCCTAGCTAGGTGATAAACTAGCCCTCCCTGTTGAGCTTTGGAAATACTATTTTCTTTTCTCAAGAGCTCTTCTTATTACTATTCATAAAATGGAAAAGCACACTACTGAGGTTGAGTCCTTTCGAGAAATCACAGTAGGGTCTTCATAGATTTAAAAATGAAGCCGTTGAAACATTCTTTTGCATTGTTAATAACACTTCCTGGCCCTGAACAATCCCTTTAAACTGAAATCATTCATTTATTTGTAGTTTTTGGGTGGAGAAAAATGGCATGGGGATGTCTATATTTTTATAACTCAAAGGCACACCTGTAAAACCATTAGATGAAACTTGGCCTTTTGGCAGTCATGTGCTCCTGCACAGAGAGACTGACCCTCCAAACACCATGCTTGGGGGAAATCATAGGCTCTTGTAATGAAAAATCATGTTGGTTCGACTTCCTTATTTTAAAGCTGAGGTGATTTCCTCCAGATCACGCCGATAATGGTATACGAGCGGTCAGATCACAACATGGGTTTCCTGATTCTCAATACGAGTAGACTCTGATCCTTCAGGGCTTTTTTTCCATTTCAGGTTACTTTCAGCCTTCCCTCTGACTGCCAAAGGTATCATAGAACAGATTCTCAGCAATTTAAAGGATGCTGTTTTATTAATGGTAGAGACAGACTTAGACTATAATATATGTGTGTATGTGTGTGCACGCGCATGTGCGGATGTGAGTTAGATTAGTTAGAGATGTATAACTTCTGCTTATTCAAAATTAACTGGCTACATAATTTTGTTAACTTATTTTACCTTTTTGGTTTCAGTTCCCTTGTGTGTAAAATATAACCCTGCTGATTGTTCTAAGAGCTCTAATTTACTAAATTCAAAGCATTGATAATGTTCTTCCACTAACCATACCCTTCCACGCTGGACTCCTCCTCTTCAAGCCCCAAACCACTTGAGGTCACTGTTCTTTCCTGCTATTTCTTCTTTAACTTCTAATTCCTAAATCCAAGGCAGAATAGGTTCTCCATTCTCTGTGAGCACAGATATGTCTGTGTTAGTTTGGGACCTAGGTCTGTATTTTGTAGCTTCAGGTCAGAATTGTTGTCTAGAAAGCTACAATTTTGTAGGGTTCCTCCTCTTGTCTACAATACTACTTTGCCTGCAGCATAATCTTTTTTACTGTGTGAAAGAACCAGTGTCCTCTGCTTCCTTTGGCTATTCTTTCTATTCCAGGTCCTTTATTTTCTTCTCACCTTGTCTTCATACAGTTTCCAACTGTCTTTCTCCATAGATGCCAGCTATTATCTCTTCTTATATAATCCTGGATTATTATAAGTACAATTAAGTTACACTTTTTGTGAAGACTTCAACTAAGAAGGTATTCAAGATGGAGGTTGGAGGACACAGTTTTACCGTATCTTGATGTCTGTGCTCAGTCTTCATGGAAGAAATGGGAATGGATTTTTAAACTTCAACTTGGTGGCTAAGCACTGAGTGTGCTTTGATATTGATTTTCCCTTCACTCTACCTTCAATTTTAATAACTGTTTTTTCCCTCACTCTGATGAAGCCATAGACAGAGTTGTGCTAAAAATAGCTTTTGGGATAATTTACTCTTATCTCACATTATATTTGAGAAAACTGAGATTCAGAGAGCCTAAGTGATCTGTCCTGAATCCATTCAGAGTCAGGTCAAGAAGTCAGGTTTTTTTGGTTTTATTTTATTGCTAGCATTTCTAACTCTTTACCTTTTCTAGGTTTGCATCCTTGCTTTGTATCCAGTTGTTTAACTAGGTTGCTACCTTTGATATGTATTTTTGATGCAAGAATTTTCTCTTTCTAAGCTTCAAAGAGACTGGGAACCTATGGCAGGACCCTACCCCATGGTTGAGTACTCACCACCAGACACTACAGGAACCTCATGTCCACAGCCTCTTTACTTCTAGTATGTAGACTTCGCCTTCCTGATTGACTATCCACCTGGTAATTCTGTGTGGGCTCCATGAGGCCATCTTGTGGCCTCTTTTATCCCAGTGTCCCCTGCCACTGTGCCTTAATACCATGCTTCCTTTCCTTGGCACTCTGAATTCTCCCAGCTGTCTGCTTAAGAGAAATATTATGTATGTCTGGTCTCTACTTTTGACTTAGCTCTGGTTGTAACTGATGAAGAAACTGAATGAAACCAAGGGACTTCCCTGGAATTTTTTTTTTTTAAGGGACTTTAAGAATGGTTTTGGAATGTGTAGTCTTGTTTAGGCTGAAGAACATGTTCTCCATGACCTTACAACTCTCCTTCAGTTCTTCTGAGACTGAGAATGTGTGTGTGTGTGTGTGTGTGTATGTTTAAGTACCACAGAAGTGATTAAAAAAAAATTATGTCATTGGAGGGATTCCTTTGAAGGCATTATGGTATAATGGAATAAATTTGGGCCTAGGATCATATTCACCTCATTTGGAAATGAGTTCTTCTGATTACTAAATATTTGACCCTGAGAAAAGTTGTATTTTAAGTCCCAGAGTCAGAATTAAAACACAGGTTTACCTAGCTCTAAAAATTTGTTTTTTTACACACCATACATAAGACATTCTCTGCTTCCGAATGTTCATTTAACATAACTGACCAGAAGAATGTTCATGATTTTCTGCCTTTAGCAGGAAGGGCAAATGGGATTCATCTTACCTGAAGGTAAATGATTAAAGACTAAATGATCGGTCAAATTATTTAATATCTCTAAACTCCAGTTTGCCTCAGCTGTACCATTGAGATAAAAATAGCTATATGGCTAAAATAAAATCATGCATGTGAAAGATGTATTTTAGAAATAGCACTAGTAGAACTATCATTCTACCTTTTCTCCAGCTTAGGAAACTGAGTGGGGTACAGTTTTCTATAAGTAATAACAATGTCATGGTCTGTTCAGGCTGCTATGTAACAAAATACCACTGAATGGGTAGCTTATGAACAGCAGAGTTTTACTTCTTGCAGTTCTGGAGGCTGGAAGTCTGAGATCATGGTGCCAGCATGGTTGGAAGGGGACTTTCTTCTGTTCCCAGATTCCTCATTGTAACCTCTCATGGTAGAAGGGGTGAGGAAGCTCTGTGGGGTCTCTTTCATAGGACCATGAATTCCATTCATGAAGGTGCCATCCCTGTGACCCTAATTACTTCCCAAAGGCCTTACTTTCTAACACCATCACCATGGGCGTTAGGATTCCAACATGTGAAGTTTGAGGAAGACACAGACATTCAGGTCATAGCAGGATATCATTAACTTGTCTTCAGAATGGATTGTTGAGATGATAAATCTGATGGCCACTGATGTCGAATACATCACTACTGAGAGATATTTAGATAGGAATGGTAAATTACAATAATTTACTCCTGAAAACTAACACACGTATACACATAAAAATCAGCTTCCGTGTTATGTCTACATAGAGGTAACGAAATTTAGTGTTTTTCCCTCAAAGAAAACCTAAGTTATAACCTAGGAAAAGAGATTTTATGATGAAAAGTAAATGAAATAAGGAAAGTAGATAAAATAGGCGGAAACTGCCATTTATGCTCTGCTATTTTATGTTGTTTACTTCGACAGAACACCTAAGAATAGTGTTTGCCTATCTAAAAAGGATTGTGATGTAAGCATCTCTATTTCTGGCTAGGAAGCTGAGTGTCTTTGTGCCATTTTAATGATTTATATTTAAGAGGCTGTGACAAAATGCATGAGTTTACCAAGTTGTAGCGTCCTATCAGGTTCAATTAAGGCTATTTGTTTATATGTAGATATATGCAGATTCATGTAGTATGCAATTTAGCAATTGTGTCAAAGTCAGGGAAGCTAAAGGCATGGGTGTGTGGGGGAGGGCTAGAGGGGTAGAGGATGGGGAAATAATTATTCCAGACCCAAGGCTGTAGCCCAAGCTACTAAGGGCTTCGGATATGTCGGAGGAGAATCTGTCCTTCAGTAATATTACTTTATCTAATCAGCCAGAATCCTAATCTCTTGAGACTCCTTTAAGGAGTCTCAAGTTATTAATATGTTAACAAAAACAGTGGTAGAGTAGAAAACCTCTTGGTGATCAAATCAAACAGCACTACTTGATGACCTTTATTGAATCATAATAATCCTTCTGAAAAAATCCCCAAAGGAGGAAGAATTTTAAAACTTTGCACATGGAACACTTATTTAATAATGTGCCCTCCAAATTCCTATACCTTCCTCACAGAGAATTCCAGTTACTCTAGCCTGGGGTGGGAGGTTAAGGCGAAGCAATTCATAGAAATTAATACAGAACTGTCAGAACCAGAGTGTAAACTCAGGTCTACTAATCTCAAAAAAAAAAATCTGTTCAACAATGTTGATTCAGCCTTACTGAACAGCAAAATGTTCTTTATTTATGCTCTTAATATTTATCAGGGATGGCAAATGGGTTTCATTCAACCTGTTGCTTTGTAAGGATTGATTCATAATGGCTTCCTGGAGTGCTACATCGAGAAAGACTTTATGATGGATCCATATTATAGGCAAATTGACATTATTGATTATAGAGCTGTGCCTTGATATGGGAGGGGGAGGGTGCCTGCCAGTACTTGCTGTTTCAGGGTTAGAAATAAAATGTCTAGGAGAGTGCTTGGTGAGTATCAGGTATGTAAGACATGCTATTTCTCTTCCATTTATCATGACTACCTCTTCTAGGTATAGCCACAAGAGCCTTCTTATAGTAGGCATCTGACCCACGTTCAGCAGTATCCAATCTGAGAGTCCTAGAGGGCATAGTTAGAAACTGAGCTGGAAGCTAGACGCACGAGATGGTGTCCTGTAAGCCACCATACTGTCTCCTAAGAGGACTAGTTCAAGTTTTATATATTTATATTTGTTTTTTAATCAAACATGGATACTCATGAGAGGTGGCATATTTTCTGAAATATGGAAAGTAAGTTGAAGCTATATTTTCTCTTGTATGTATTACTATGTCACAGCATGCCTAAGATATTCAGGACAGATATCCAGTATAAATAATGATAAATTTTATTCTTCTATTAGTATCCCTTTTTTTTTTTTCTACTTAAAGTTAAAAGTCACTTTAGATGTAAACGTGTAACTACCAAATCAGTCAATAAATCTTTTTCTAAATCATTGTGTACTCAAAAGCCTATTTTCCCTCTGAGTAGCTATGGAAGAATGGACTCCTAAGAGACTAGATTAATCAAATTTAAAAGCAAATGTAAATTTAAATAAACCATGGAGCCCTGCTGTACCACAATTAACATTTCAAGGTAAATGAAATGTGATGATAGTAAATACCAGTTCTATTCAGAATTGGAAACATATTCTGTTTCATGGTGTATTTGGGCAGAGAATGGGAATTTGAAAGGAAAACCATCATTAACACACTAGCTTTGACATTTCAAGATATAATTTAAACTTGATTACAACTTCTTTTAAAAAATATCAATTTCCCCATCTCATAGTCTAGATTAAGAGTTTCTCAATCTTGGCACTATTAACATTTCTCACTGTGTATTTCTTTCTTGTGGGGCTTATAAGATGTTTAACAGCATCCCTGGACTCTATGCGCTAGATGCTAGGAGCAATTTGCTCCCTCCTACCCTCAGCGGTTGTGAAAACCAAAAATGTCTCCAGATACCAGGCACTAATTTGGAAATCAAGGGAACTGCATTACCACTCACTAGCTTTAACACCCACTAACTGTATAATTTTTTGTGATTACCTATTCTCTCTGGGCCAGATTTCAACTTAAATAAGTGAGGGTTTTGAATAGTCTTGTCCACTTCTTAAATTCTCTGATTTGATCTTCCTTTCACTCTCTTAAGAGATAAAACAATATCCAGAGACAGAAAGTCCTTGAGGATCGTCCTTGGGGGTGACACAGAAAGGTCTGTGAAGAAATGGGTGAAAATTGGTGCAGCAAAAGCAAAACTACTGGAGCTATGCAGGTTTTTTATGAATGTCACCCAGGAGTCTGAGTTTTTATAGTTCTGATTTGCCATGAAAATCTGTTGGAAGGAATCAGGAGAAATAGAAGCGGAGGGTGGGAGGGTGTGGGTGGGTGGGTGAGGGGGGATAATAGACTTGGAGGAGCATTCAAGAAATAAAGCATTGCCTTCTCTGTAATGTTTGTAATTTTTATACCTGTTTTCAGGCAAAACAAGTACTATCATTTATCCCTTTCTGATGAGGATCTCTGTGGTTTGGAGGTAAGGGACTCACCAAAAATCATGATCTAGTCATTACCTTAGTTCAAGTTTCTTTTCTTCTGCTCAAATGGTGGAGTTGGACCATTTGCCTTCTGAAGCCAGAAGGCTCATTGCTAATTTTCAGTGTCCACAAAATCTGCTGTTGTGTTATTTCTGGGTCTGCTGACAAGGACAGGAAGCTGCATGTTGGGGAGGTGCTTATGCATAGGCAGCACTATTGCTGGATAATCAAGATTCTAATTTAATCAGCCTGAGTTAGGGAAAGCACAACATACATTAAAGCTTTCGAAAGATGTTTAATTTGTCATGCTCAGACCAAAACATCAAGGTAGACCCGCTGCTCCTTCATTTACGGCTGGGCTTTGTGTCTGTTTCTCCACTCTGGTCCTTTCCTAAGACATCAGTTAGCCATCGTCTCTTTAGCCAGACTCTCCAGCATGACTGTGACCACACATTTGGCGTGGCCGTGACTGACAGTCTGGCTGGCTGGTGGGCACTTTTGCTCTTTGCAGCAAACACATTCTGCCTCCCTGATGAGAAATCACTTTTACTGGAGGTTATCCTTAATCACCAGTCAAATGAGCCTCTCCTGAAATCTGGCTTCTCTGCAACCTGCTGCTACCACCTTAATGTATTGGCATCAAATAGGGTCATAGATCAGTACAAGTTAATTTCTTGAAATCTGTTAAATAGGATGATCTTTTGCTCCATGGCATGCAGATTATGTGGGTAAACTTAGTAATACATGAGAGTTAGCACAGGGATAGTCCAACCCGGCTCTTGTTCTTGTTACAGAGCTAGGGGACAGGTAATTTATTATACACTTATTCACCCTGAATAGGTCAGAACCATGAAATTTGAGAATCCTTCATTTGAGGCTATCAAGTCATTGGGGAGATTAAATCTACATTCTGCTTTAATCTGCCAGACGGCCATTGACATCAGTAAAATGTCGGATCTGTCGACGTTGTTAATGTAAGGGGCACTGTCTGGGTAATCATCAGCTGAATGCGGTGACAAGGAATTTTATTGAAGGACCAAGTGAGAACTTAACCCTCTTGATTTTTTTGCTTGAACCCATTTTCTTACTTTTGACGGGATGAGGACATTTTTAGAAAATACAGTGAGTTCTTTAGTAGTTTTAAACAAAATATTTCTCACTCTTGCACCTAAATTTAGTGCATCTGAGAGGTTATGCCAGGAAAAATTAACAGATTACAAAAAGAAAAAAAAGGAAGTAATTTTACAAGATTGAAAGCACTCTATTTTTCTATTTTGTGCTAAGTCACCATTTTTATAGTAATCCTTCGGAGTATTTATATTTTGTTTTTAAACAGAGTAGATGCATGGATGCAGAGGAGTTGTATTAATCCTGGATATTGCTTGAAGCAACTTTTCATAATAGAGTGTATTCTCTTTCCTTTTTAGGCTGAGAATTTAGGTAGAGAAGAAATATAGATTAAACTTGGAGCTTCTTAAATAATCCAAGGTTACAAGATGTTACTGAATCTTAGAAGTCAGATATTTTAAAACTGCAGAATCCATATTCTGCAGTTGTCATATACCAATATAAGGATGATAACACATTTTTGCATTTAAAAAAGAAAAACAGCAATTTGACACATATGTGTATATGTATTCTGCTAATGCTTAAGAAAGTATAACTGAAATGAATTTTAGGTCATTTTACAGATACTTGCTATATTCTGATTTATATGTTTTAAACCAGTGTAAACCAGGACTATAGTTTGTTCACTTAATAAGATTAAACAGAGGTTTATATATATGTGGCTTAATGAAAATATGAGCTTAATGACTCTCAAAACCCAGATTTTTACTGCAAGGAAGAGAGATAATTAGATTTAAATTCTAAACACAAAATCTTGCAATATTTGACTATGCAACTGTATATCTAACTCTTTACTTAAAATAATTTTGGAAGCCTTTTTTTTTTTTTTTTTTTTTTTTTTTAATTCTCAAATGACTCCACTTTGTCAGGTATTTCAATTACCAAAGAACAGCGGTGGTGGTGGTGAGTCAACGGGAAAGTTGAAATAGAGAGGTAATGAAATACTTTCTGAAATTAGAAAACAAGTTTAATGGTGATGTTTGAATGAAACCTTTTCAAACCCACTGTCAAAACACAACTTCTTTTCCCCTTTTGTTTGAATCTCATGGCAACCTTGTTACCTTTTTCAGTGACTTCCCTTCTGGGGTGTGTTTCCTGAATGCCTTTCATTTAACAGGCATATTTTAGAAATCTAATTTCGCTGTCTGCTTCAGTTCAGCGATGCTGTGGAAATCTAACCATTTTAGACTGTCTGGATGCTGTTTTCATCAAGTCATTAACATTATTATTGAGGGTGACACAGGGAAGTTATCCCCCCTCACTCAGAGCATCTTATTTGTTAAAGACCACAACCTCTTAACCTTTATAAAGGATGTGGTTTCACCAAGTTAACTTTTTATGTGGAGCTAACTGTTTTCCACTATAATTTCAGTTTATTTCTGTCTGCAGTGCTTCCTGCAAAACTTACAAGGCTTTTTTCCTGTCAGTAAAGCCCGTCTGGGTTATGAATAGGTGTTTCAGAATGGAGCCCAGGCTCCTCGTTTCAGAGATAAGGGAACTGAAAGCCACGTTGTCCTGCTTGGTGGCATCAACATAACATGGTCTGGTATGAATATGCTGACACTTCATATAGTGTTTCATCTATTCCACATCCTGCCCCTTTGCACTGGTCTTAGCTTTGTTAGAACTATAGTTTGAGACCCTAAACCAGGTAATTTATATTAGCCCCTTTGTTCTTGGACCATTGCTCCTTTGTTTATGTTGAATCACAGCCCAGATCTCAGGCTTCTGCTTTGTGCCATGGTTCATTTGGGCTGAACTCTTAACAAGAACACTTGCAGATCATTATAAAAGCAGCATTATTGCTTTTGTGAAATGATACATACTTGGGCATAGATTTAAAATGTTACAAACTTAAGTGAAGAAAATTCTAAAAATAAATAGAAATTTACAACAGTCAATCCAACCCATGGTTAATGTTTTGGCCAACATACTGTCAGTCATATCTCTAAGCAAAGATTTACTTATTCATGTACATATGAAATTTTGCCTGCACCGATTCATACCGTAATACAGTACCAATAATTACTGAGGTAGCCATTTCCTTTAACATGGCTAATATTGTTAATACTTAAAATTTTGACCATTCTGATCTACATGAAAAAAGTATTTTTTTTCTTTTCCTTTTTTTTTTAATTCCTTGTTTTTTTAAAACCTCAACAGAAACCTTTAAATCCCCTTTTCATGTCTTTTTCTCCTATTTGTATCAGCACAACCCTGTCGTTCTTTTAGTCCTTATTGACTTGTAAAATCTCTCATTTATTAGGCTATTTACTTTCTATATGTGATATTTTCTAAATATTTTTCTCAGTTTTATTTATTTTTTTATTAATTTTTTTTTTTTTTTTAAGATTTTATTTATTTGCGAGAGAGAGAATGAGAGACAGAGAGCATGAGAGGAAGGAGGGTCAGAGGGAGAAGCAGACTCCCCGCCAAGCAGGGAGCCCGATGTGGGACTCGATCCCGGGACTCCAGGATCATGACCTGAGCCGAAGGCAGTCACTTAACCAACTGAGCCACCCAGGCGCCCCAATATTTTTCTCAGTTTTAAAAAAAGCATTCCACTAGTTATGTCTTTTTTTTTTGTCTTCTGTTTTTGTTTTGTTGCTATCTATTGTAAGTTTTTCTTTGCAGTGAAGATAATATTTTAAACCATAGAGGTAATTAATTAATGGAATTATATTCAAAGGTAAGCCTGTAGATGAGCAGGTTAATAGTAAAAATACCGTAAATTATTTTTTAAAATATCGGCATACTAAGTAATATTGCTAATATCTCTGTAGGAAGGAGAGGGTCTTTCATTAAGCAAGAGTTGCAAATGCCCAAGTATATGTAACCAGGCTAATTAGCTGTTTACTGATTTCCTACCACTAGGTTAGTATCCCTTGGGCATTTGGTTCTTTATTTTGTTATTGTGCTGATACTCCACATGAAGCTTTTTTTAAAATGTGTCCTGTGTGAGAGTAGTTTCTGAGCTGAATATATTAAATTCCTATCTTAAATTATTTCAATTTACCACATGCAATTTTATCATTGAATAGTAGAAATAGCATCATTTGCCTAGAGGAATTCTGCATTGTCTGAAGGATGGTTGCCTCAGATGTGTTTGGCCAAAAGTGTTAATGTTCTGTATTTTTCATGCTGAACCCTACATCTTACAGCCTTGATGCTTCCTACCAATAATTTTTTCTTTTTATTCTTTTCTTTTTCATTCTTTACCATTGTTACTCTTGTTGTAGTGAAGTTGTTATTTTGTTTTTAATATAGTGCATTTTTTTTTAAGATTTTATTAATTTGACAGAGAGAGACACAGCGAGAGAGGGAACACAAGCAGGCGGAGTAGGAGAGGGAGAAGCAGGCTTCCCGTTGAGCAGGGAGCCCAATGTGGGGCTCGATCCCAGGGCCCTGGGATCATGACCTGAGCTGAAGGCAGATGCTTAACCCGCTGAGCCACCCAGGCGCCCCAACATTCTTTTTTTTTTTTTAAGGACTTTCTATTTGCCTATCCAAAACTTTGTTGTTTTCATCCTGGGCTCCTTCCAACTCCAGTGATGTAAAGTTGAATGCTAGGTAACAAAAACACGAAGGGTTGATGTGTAATAATGATTCAACATTTAAAGATTTTATCAACCTTTTGGTTATAATTAGTAGATCACAATGACATCAGATGAAGTCAATAGATCTGTTTTAACACTTGTAGACCGCCCTCTCAGTGTGCAATATTCAAAAACTGTGTATGAAATGAAGAGGGCTCTGATTCTTTAGAAGGAAGATCATTCCTGGTTAGGAAAACAAAGAGTTTAGATCATTGAAAGGAAGCTAAAAGCCAGCAGGATTTTATTCCTACCTGATACAGGAAAGTGTAAAGACTGAATAAAGCTCAGTGAGAAGAGAAAGAAGTCTCTCAATGAGTTGGTACTTTGAATGCTAGTTCTGAAGAAAAACCAAAAAAAAAGTAAGCTTATTATGAAGATGTGACTGAAGCTGGGGAACTTTTATGTTTTCTTGGATGGTAAATGCTAAAATTAGTAAACGAAATGAGAACTAGCATTTGTTGGGGCATCTAGCATGCATTAGATTCTTCTCAAGCACAAACATGAATAAGGCAGCTCTAAAAGGTGGCTCTCCCTAATTCCATTTTGCAGATGGGGAAATCCAAGGTCAAATCTGAGGTCAAAGAGGTCAAATACTTTGCAATGTGTTTAGTTAGCAGTGGAGGCACCAGGCCTCTCTGGTTTCAAAAGCATGACCTTTCTGTTTCCAGTGAAGGTCTTAGAAATAACAAAATTTCCCAGGGGAACAAATGGGTTTGGCGAATTCTCTGATTGTTAAGGCACATACTACTGAAGAGGAAAAAAATCTCGTTAGGTTACTCGGAGGAAGCAGAGCAGAGGGGATATTGATAGGTATAAACGAAGGATTACTTAGTGTTTTCTTGTTTGTTTCCTTGTTTTAGTATCACCTGTATTTCAGATTGGAAAGTTTGAGGCTAAATTCCCCAAATATGGTTTGTCTATTCATCATAATTTTCAGATCACTTATCATTCCTTACACATTTTGGGAGCCTACGTGAACAAGTACCAGCTGTTATGAGGTTCTGCTTACCTGCCCAGAATCTTCTCTTCCCAAGTGATTGCCTTCTTGCTTAATCTATCCCAGGCCCTAGACCAGCATCATCTGCTCTTTTTTTTTAATATTCAGATTTTGAGGTGATAAAATCTGTATTAGGAATTTTAGGTGAAAATAAATATGAATGTATTAGCTTTTTAAAAAATCCTTCAAAACTTAACATGTGACTCACAGTATAAGTATGCAGGCTAATTGCAGTTTTGATTATTAGGTTCTAGGCTCATGGAGGAAAGCAAACATTTTATACTTGTTTGAATCTCTAGCACCCAGTATGCTGCCATCTGCTTTTGAATTGAATTGTTTTGATGCTATTTAAATAGAACACTTCTCTGAATCAAAATCATTAACATAAAACCTCTTGTGATCTACATATTATACAGCATACACTAGGTTTGGATAGACCTTTGGAGTATGTGGCTAAAAGATCTTACTTTCTGATGATTAAGAAAAGGTGATTGCCCAGGGGCAAAAGAAAGAGACATGGAGAGAGACTCATGGGTTGTCTACTGAATCAGTTGCATTACACGAGAGCCTCACCTTATACACTTAAAGTGCTGTTCTTTGAATGTGAGGATGATGCCCCTAATGATTCAACATCAGCATTACACGATCTTGAGTTGTTTTTCCGGTAGAGGTAATTACTTTTCTCTGATTCATCCCCACTCTCTTCGTTCTGATTCCCTAGTGATAAACTACAAGCAGTATAACATCACTGGCCACGTGATGGTTAGATTCTCTTCACGGTGCATCTGAGCAATTAACGCCTGTGTTTTTTGTCTACACATTATGTTATAATAACCACTTTGGCAAAACAGCTATCTATACGTGTGATGCTGAAAAAGCAACAAAGTGTCAAAGAAAAAGACCACCCAAATCCCTATTTTCTGCTGTGATCATTCCCTATCAGTTGAGGGATTTAAATTAGATGATTTTTGACTATTCTCAAATTCTAAAAAAATTATGGTTCATAAATTCAATGTAGTTAATCGATTAATTTCCACTCACGAGTTTCTCACGTAGTACTATATTATTTAATATTTTTAGAAACTTTTGTTTTCATTCCTGTTCTTGTTTATAAAATAATGCTACTATTACCTTTGGATATATGTACATGTCAAAATAACATTTCATGAATTATTTATGGTTGGTATATTTTAAATGGTAGAAAATAATCATATTTTAGTCAGCCAGAGGTTACGTTTAAGTAACAAGGAAGTAGCGTGTTTTGTTTGGTTTTTACTTGACATCTTTTTTTTTTCAAAGTTAAACTTCTGATTCACTTTGGCTTTTATTAGTTTAAATGATAAGCTATGTATAATTCAAAGCATGGAAATACATGATCTTATTAAGGGCACGTGAAGGAGTATGGTCTTCTGTCTTCTATCTGCTAGTAGGGCTGAAAAAGTTCATTGAAATGATAGCCTTTAACTCCTCAATTTTTGAACAAAGAAACTGAGGTCAGTATCGATGTACTGCTAGTTAGCTTCCTGAGTCCTCTGAATTCTCATCTTTAGTCTTTCAGCTTATCCAGGATACATTTCTTTAAACTGGAAAATAATTAATAATTAGCTGTTAGTGATGATTAGTGTACAAACGCTGTGGAAATGCTTAGCAGTGATGCAAGCCAAAAATGGCTCTGTGCTCTCCAAGAATTTCAGAGAGAAATGCCAACAGTGTGAAATTCTCTGTAGCCTAACATATTTCCCTTATAGGATCCAGAATTCTCAGAATCATGTTATTCTCCCCACTGAAAACTTCCTTGCCATGAACAACCTATCCCTCACAATGTATAAAATCATGCCGACGGTCCCCCTTTCATAGGGGCCAAGGGTTACGTCCCGATGGCTTGGCCATTTGTGAAATGGGAAAATTTGTCTCTAAAATAGTCCTTTTTCGAAGTGTGTGTATATTGAGATATCACAGAATTATATTTCAGAATTGAGAGTGTATTTTGTCCAGTGTTTTCACCAAGATAACAACTTACTGCCAATTGTAAATATCCTTTAAGGTTTGCTGCTTCTGCTGAATCTTTAGTTACTGCAGGTTTTAAATAAAAACACTGTGAAAAATCTTGCCTTTTGCTCTCTTTCTTCAGTAGTTTCTCTCAGCTGAACAACTAAAGGGTCCTAAGTGAAATCAGGTGGAGCATCACTTGATTTAGTCTTTCATATTTGAAATGAAAATGCTTGTTCCCCTGACATCCTGATGTCTGCAGCACTCCATTTTTAAAGGTTTAATACAGTACTGTGAGGGTGATTTAGTGTAGCTCTGAACCACATGATTGTGGAAACATAATTTGGATCATAAGAATTTACTGCAAAGTGAGTTAAGGGAATGAAGAAAAAAAATGATTTTCTGATCATATACAAGAGACAAATACTAAAGTCAAAGAAATTCTTTCGTATTTATTAAAACCAATTCAGGGAGATTTTTTTTTTGGCTTGGAAGCTTTAACATTATCAATACATATCTCCCTTTTGCAGTTTCAAAGCTTTTTTCTGTTTTATATGTATTCTGGGATCAGTATGCCACTAAGGGAAATTGGACTTTTGCCTGGTGGTTATGGAATAACTTCCCCTTGTTCCAAAATATTATGGAATGAAGAAGATATTGTATTGGTTTCCTGCCCAGAAAATGATGCCTCATTCTCTCATTATGCAGTTAGCTATTCTCTATTTGGTAACCCCAGATTGTCATATGTAGTTCTAAGGCAATGGTTCTCAACCGGGGGTTATTATAACCCTATGGGAATATTTGGCAATCTCTGGAGACGTTTTTGGTTGTCACAACCAGGGGCGGTGCAACTGGCATGGAGCCAGAGGAATACTGCTAAACATCCTACAATGCACAAGCCAAACTCCTACAACAAAGAATTATCCAGCCCAAAATGTTGGTGCGGTGGAGGCTGAGAACCCTGATACAATGTTTATTGTGACCATTTGTTCATAAGTGTCTCACTTCAACTGGCTTCTAAGAGTTTTCCTGGGCAAGGAGTAGTCTTCAGCCTCTGGAAGTATCCTCAACATTTTAGGCGTTCCGTGAATATTGAATGTTCAATGACTCTCAAATGTAAGTCTGACTCATTGTTATGTACTTACACTTTTTCTCCATATACTCATTGGTGAGGTTTGTAATACTTTTATTTTGACATTTGCACACAAAAAAATTGCACAAACTTTAAGTGTAGGGGTCATTAAGTCGTCAGAAAATGAGCACATCAGTTTAACTACTTCATAGACCAACATATAAATGAGGACAGCCTCCCCTAAATAATGTTTCCCAAATACCACTGGTAATTGCCATCTTGAGTTCCAGTACTCATGTTCCTGTTTTAAAATCGTTTTCTGGTTCAAAATCACAGCATGTCTATGAGATTCATCCTAGTTGTGTATAGCTCAGCTGTAAGTTGTCCATTTTCATTGCCTTGAACTTTAAATACAAGAGACATGATCATACTGAAAGATGAACAAAATAGTTCTTTTTCCTACATCAGCATAAGTATAACAACTTTTTAAGGAATCCTTTGCTCCTTGTGAATTAAAAAAAAATCCTCTAATGTCAGTGACTTAGGCTGAAATTTAACTGCAGAAGAGGCTTGTGTTTTATTTTATTATCTTCACAGGCTCCTGTTGTTTTAAGCCTTTCTGATTCTGCTGTGATAACATTGGCTTAGTCACCGTGACTTTCTTTCACAACAGCTAATGTTAAATAAGGGGCACTTATTACTTGATTTACGTCAATCACTCCTCCCCCCACCCCATGCATATCTCCGCTATGCTCAATTTACCTACTGACCTTCTATTTTGAAACTTCCAAACTCATATGTAGACCATTGCTTTTTTTTTTCTTATTTTCCTTATTCAGATCATCTTTATTTCATCTCATCATGGTCATTCATTATTTTTTTTTTTCCAATTGAACACTGTGCTTCTGTAGCCATACATTAATAACATGTGGCATCTATGTATGCACGGGGAGAGGAATCATTTAATATGTAGTGTGTAATTTCATAATGACCAGAACATTATCATCTTATAATAAGATTATAGCATTTTAAGGCTTTATAAAAACTTATGAATAAATTAGTACAATACTCTAATTTTATTGTGGAAACCCATGGGAAAATGAAAAGTGGCTTGCCAAAAGGGAAATGGCTACTTAGTAGTGGGACTGGGACCAGGACTCTGGGATTTAGACTCATCATCACAGGCTCCTTCCAATAGAGAATCACATGATAAATAAAAAGAGATGGAAATGGCATAAAGGAATTAGTAAATTTCTTAGAGTATGTAGGGGACCATAATCTCTAGTAGCCAGAAAAAAAAAAAATAATTGTAGAAGGAAATATGCCTTTTTTCACAGAAGCAAATAAACAGATATTCTTAATTGCTTTGCACAACTGTAGGTACAGAACATGGTCAGGTTTAAATAACACACACACACACACACGTACACACACACACAATTACGTTAGTGATACCAGAAGAAGAAATTCTAAAAGAGAAACAGAACTGATTATTTTTTTCTATTTTAGCACGTATGTGTGTGTATGTACCTGTATGTAGGTGGATTGGTAGTGGTGATGGTAAAGTAATCTAGAATTATATATTGAGGGATTGTTTTTTGCTTTTTTTTTTAATGAGTGATGTTTGCATAGATCTATTTAAACAAATTCATTCCACATTGTGCTCGAGTCTTTGATGAGAACCATTAAAATCAAATTCAAATAGAAAAGTGGGAAGAAGCACAAAGAGCATTTTAAAATTTCCCAAATGTGAGGACTAGCATTTTTCCTTTGACTAGCAGTTCCACTAAACAATTTAATATTTGCCATAGCTTATAGTCTGGAACAAAGATAGAAAGTAAGTTTAATTTCCAATGCCAACTTCCTTCCCTTTGGAATTGTTACTGGAACACTATTTTGAAAAGATTTCTGAGGCCAACTGCAAATCTATTAAGAAGGAATGGCAGCAGACATGCTAGTGTGTACCATCTTGCTGGAGACTAAAAGGCTAGTGTTTCAGTTTTGTTCTGACCGTGTCTGTATGAATTTCCCAGAGGCATCTCAAACTGAGCAGATTCAAAAAGGAACCTCTGGTTTGTTTGTTTGTTTGTTTCTTTAATTTTTTTAGATTTTATTTATTTATTTGAGAGAGAGAGAGAGAAAGAACACAAGCAGGGAGGATGGGTAGAGGGAGAAGGAGAAGTAGACACCCCACGGAGCAGGGAGCCTGATGCGGGACTCGATCCCAGGACCCTGGGACCATGACCTGAGCTGAAGGCAGACGTTTAACCAACTGAGCCACCCAGGCGCCCCGGAACCTCTGGTCTTTTTTCCTAGGCTGCTTCACCAGCATATTTTTCATGTCCGTATGTGTGTGAAACCACTGTCTATTTCATTGTTCATACCAGCAATGACCAGAAGTCATTGCTGCCAGCTGTTTTCTCATCCCACCTTTAAATAATCACTAACTCCTATAGAGTCCATCTCTCCAAATGATTCTGAATGCATCCTTTTCTCTACTACATTTTTTTCTGCATCTACCCTAGTACGAGCCTCCACTACCTCCCATCTGTACTGCTAGGAGAGTGTCCATCGTGATCTTCCTACATTTACATGCTCTTTCCCAATTCAATTCATGAACCAAAAAGGAGCCTGGATAATCTTAAAATGCATATCTGGTAATATCTGTGTCCTGTATAAAGCCCTCAGAAGTACGCCACTGCCCAGCGGATAAAAGTGATTATCTGTATTATGGCCTCTGATGCCGTATTTAGTCTGCGCTGCAGCTATTTCCCTATCATTGCCTTAGGTCTCTTCTTCAGAGAATCACTTTGCATCATCCCCATTGGCTGTTCAGGTTTTGAGCAATACCAACTTTTTTCTCTCCTCAGATCTTTCATGCATGCTATTCTCTCTCTCTCTACAAAGTTCTTCCACATTCATTTCATTTAGTTTGAAATCTCTTCCTTCTCTTTCACATCTCAGTTTAAATGTCAGGGAAACTTTTCCCGACACCTCAACTTAGCTAAGTTTTCCTAAGGACACACACAAAACATTTTCTTGCAGTCTTTATTCTACTTTACACAATTGCAATTAAAGTCTAAGCTGATTGATTATTTATTTAAGGTTTGTATTAGTCTCCTATTGCTGCAGTAAAAAAAAAAAAAATACTACAAATGTTGTGGCTTAAAACAACACAGATTTATTATTTCACAGCTCTGTAGGTCAGAAATCCTAAATGTGTCTTACAGGGCTGAAATCAAGATGTCGGCAGGACCGTGTTTCTTTCTGGAGGCTCTAGGGGAGAATTCAGTTTTTGTCTTTCCAGCTTCTAGAGGATGCCTGTGTTCTGTCTTGTGGCCCCCTTCCATCTTCAGAACCAGCAACGGCCAATCAGGTCTTTCTACTGATTCCATCTCTCTGGTTCTGATACTTCTGCCACTCTCTACCTCATTTAAAGACCCATAAGATTACTTTGCGCCCACCCAGATAATCCAGATCATCAGCCTATATTAAGATCACCTGATTAGAAACCTTAATTCCAACTTCAACTCAGTTCCCCCTTGACATGTACATAACAGAGTCAAAAGTATCAGGGATAAGGGACATCTTTGGGGGACCATTCTGCCTACCACAAGGTCTGCCTCAGTAGTAAATTGTAAGCTCCCTAAGGGCAGGAACCATACCTGTCTTGCCCATACTAGCTGTCCAATACCCAGCCCATTGCCCAGCACAGTGTAGCACGTCAAAGATACTTGTTGGATGAAAGAATGAATTAATAAAGTGCACTTATTTTCAGTTATCAATGGTACTAGAGGCAGGTAGCAAGTCTCAGGGTGGGAAATAAGCTGCATACCAATTATGCTACATTAAGCTAATATCAAAAAATATAGCTAAATTGTTTGAAACTTTCTATCCAAGTCATCTCATATTCTTTGGAAATTAAAAAACAAACTCTGCAGTTTATTTTGGAATGCCTGTTGGTTCTCTTCAACCCCCACCAGAATGGATTTCATAATTATATATTCTGTACAGAAATATCAACATAAATGTGCTTTCCTGAAGCATGCAGCTGCTATCGCTGAGGCTGACTGTAACTCAGACATATGCTGGGTGGCAGCAGATAAGTTTGGAATTAGTTGTGATAGGTAATCCACAAAATAGCTAGACCGCGTGCCAGTAATCAAGAATTCACTGTAATTACTTTAATCTGTAATCGGCTCAACACAGTGCACAAAAGACTGGCAGAGGAATTCTGCAACCAGAGAGGAAGTTGGTTAATTATTCCAAGACCATTTCTTGTTCCCATATTGATTTTGAATTATATGACCTTTTCATTCATTTATTTATATATTTATTCATTCAGTGGAATGTGTTAATTACATTAGGAGCATATTAATTACACTAGAAACAAAAACCAATAAAACATGTCCCCTCACCTCACAGCACTCCCAGGCTCATAATGAGAGACAGACTCGTAAATAAACCCATAAGTGCAATCTTAATTCCCTTTCTTCCTTCCTTGAAAAAAGAGGAAGTCCTAGGCTCAATGTTAATAAACAGTTATGCTGAAGAAATCCTTTAATTCTGTATTGGAAAGACAAATTATTGGAAAACACACACACACACATACACACACACACACATCACATTACACGGTTGCCAAGGTACCAGCTTAGTTTACTAGAGAGAATAGTGGATTTAATTTTTTTTAATTCTTGAATCTGTGGGTTATATACTGTATACTAAACTTAAAGAGATGGCAGGCTATTTATTGCACAATACAATCAGTCCATACCAATTAGATGTTTTTGTATTCTTCTCTTCAAACAGCCATCTTATACTGTTAATGGAAAAGATCACTTTTTCCAAGTTCATCTGAGGAAACTCCTGATGCTCCACCTTCCAGGGTACCTAGATACTGTGGCTTGGTCCAAAACATCTCAAACTGAACAACCGCAGCTGTTCTTACCTGCTGGATTGGGGTGGAGTCTCACAAGATGCTCTTTAATATGGATAATAGGAAATTCTTAAAAAGGCGATGCTCAAATGCAGAATGAGGGAGATAAACTTTGAAGGCAACATGTATGAAAAAAAATGTTCAGAACTTCATATGATTGTAAGTTTAACGTAAGTTAGCACTGAGTGTAGCTTTCACAACAAAATGAGCTCATGTGATTTTAGACGGCTTGATTAAGATGATAGCACATGAGAAATAGGAGCTGATAGATGGTCCCATACTGGTCACACCCCACTAGTTGTATTGTTATTGGAGGAGGTCATAGAGAGGACGTGGCCACTTCTTGACCCGCAAGCTAGACCCAGGAAATGAGGCTTGTCACCCCCTCTCCTGTCCTTGGAATGCATGATCTGCTCACTGTTTCCATAGTCGAAGCCATTTTTAAGGATGTAGCTTTGAGAGAGCCATGTGCGGTTGGTTGAGACTCTCAGGACGATATATGGGACTGAACCCATGTAAGGCCTTTGTATAAACTTTTAATTTTCTGGTGTGCTGGGCAGAGGTCTACTTGTCTAGCATCTGCCCAAGATGAGCCTCATATGTAAGTTTTCTTGCTTATTAAACCCCCCACCTACCAATCTAGAGTGATCTGCCTCTTTCTTCCATCTCTTCCTGCCCTTCGTGTATGGGGGCCAGTTTCAAATTTTACCTGGAAAACTCATGAGGTTTAAAACTAACAACTGTGCTTATTTTTAGGCACCTTATGTGGCAAGTTACGTAATGCACTCAAAAATTGGAATTGTTTTTAAGAGGTAGGAAATCAAGGTGATGAAAGAGCCATGCAAAAAGACGTTGAAGATGTTAATGTTTGACTTGGAGAATATACAATTTGGGATATTTATAAGGCATCATTTGTTTGAATTTCAAATATTTGAAGATTTGTCATGTTCAGGAGGAATTAGCTTGTAGTAGCCAGGTTAGTAATGGAGAGTTATAAGAAGAGTACCTTCTGGTCAGGGTTAGAGCATTTAAATGTGACATATCCAAAAATGAAATAGGAATCTTGGCAAGTAGTGAGTGCCCATCCCTTAGGGATTTTAAACAGAGGTTGGACTATCATTTGGTCTACCAATAAGGCTCAATGAATCTCACAGAGAGGACTTGAGTATCTGAGCAACAGTTGCTTTAATGATATTAAACATCAACTTGTAATCTTGTAGAGCTATAAGAAATTTAGGCCATGAGGGGCACCTGGGTGGCTCAGTTGGTTGGGCGTCTGACTCTTGATTTTGGTGTAGGTCATGGTCTCGGGGTCATGGGATAGAGCCCCATGTATGGCTTGGCATTCGGAGGGGAGTCTACTTGAGATTCACTCTCTCCCTCTCCCTTTCCCTCTGCCCCTCCCCCTGCTTGTGCAATCTGTCTTAAATAAATAAATCTTTTAAAAAATTTAGGCTTTCAAACAATAGTTGAAGGCGAATGGCAATTTATAAATATTCCTAATGATTTACAATGGCATCACAGTTTGAGGAAAATTACCTTAGAAAACCTCATAGAAAAAGAACTGTTGAGGTGTGCAGCCTTCTGTCTTCCCAATAGAACCAGTATTTTCTGTGGTGATGAGCAATTGACTCTTGAGTTAGGTACCGGCTGAAGTAGTTGGCATACATGTAGAATAGAGTACATGAAAACCATGTGTTATTTGAACCTTGAATCACACTTGGCATGGAAAGAGTCTCATGCGCTGGGGGGGGAAGGTTAGAACCAAGGTGACTGAGGGAAGAGGAGATTCATTCCTATCATCTCACTCATGTTTGGCGATATATATTCACACAGTGGAAAATTGGACAAAATCTTGTACACAGTCCAGTCTTTCTTTCTTTTTTTTTCTGATCTCATATAGCTAAATTACCATTTGTTAAGTGAACATGATATGCCTCCACTCTTGTCTTTTTTTTTAAAGTTCTCTTATTAGCCGGTACTCTTGAGCTATTTCTGCTCAGTATCACATGTCTCTTTCCAGTTCCTTCCATTTCCCTCATTGCTTTACTTGGTACAGTGAATGATGCTGCTATTTCCATGCTAAAGGACTATATCAGGAAGCTTAACTTTATTTATATGTTGGTAATGAGGGGTTGTTTGAGAAATTTAATTTCACTTATTACATAACAGGTTTACTTACTCCCTAACAAATCTAAATAATTTCATTAAATTCTCTAAACATCCCCAAGAAAGAAGTATTATTATTACTAACATTGTAAATTTAAGGTAATAGATGTTTAGCCAGTGTGTGTAGCTAAGACTGAAACAGAAAAACTGAGATTTGTTTGATCCCCAAGTCCATGTGCCTCCAATACACACCACTGCCTTCCTTATTTGACTTAGGCATTTTTAATAGAGGCAGTTTTAGGCTGATTGGTATAAAGTTAGAGCAAATTTGCTGCAGTTTCTAACATTTCTGTTCAATATTTCAGGTTGCATTTTTGTGAAATGAAGTGAATGGATATTTTGCTTACACAGCTTTGCGAAGCAGTAATTTGCTTTCTAGCCATGACCATAAAAGGAAAATACTTTCTACAAATAGTATCTTGAGCAAAAAAGTATTGTTCCTTTTGATGTGCTTTTACTCCTTTCTCTGAAGTCCTTACATGGTAAACTGGAATAAGACCATAGTTTCCAGAGAAATAGGGATTGAAAAAGGACAGATAAAGCCCTCCAACTGCCAATAAAGAAGTTTCCTTATGTGGCCTTCATTTGATAGGCAGCAAACGTTGTTGTTCCCCCTTCCCCCCCCCCAGAACTCAGAGCTAGAGGAAAAGAGGAACAAGGAAGAAATACAGCCCGGCCCTTAAGTGTGATTTAAAACTAAGATCCATGGGGTAGAAACGGGAAATTTCTTTTCAACACCTTCCCTCGCTACTATTTAGATGGAGTCGGAGATTCTGTTTGCCTAGGGTGATGAGATCAAATTGATATGTCAGCTCAAGCTGTCTGTGCAGGTCCTAGATCAGAGCTCTGTGGCTTTCCAGAAACACAAACCATAGATTGAGAATTATTGCTGGCTTGAACTTTCAGTTCTGATTTGATTCGTTTATCCCATGCAGAATTAGCCTCTTTGTGTTAAGGTAGAAAAAGGTGGGGCTGGAGGTGAGGGGCCAATTTAATTTTTCCCAAAGGCTCCCCTCCAGGAAATTGTTTTATTTTTAAAGAATATATTCCCTAGCAGGGAGAAAACATAGAAGGTTTGTGATATACTTTGTGATTATCTAGAACATTTGTCATCCAATCTAGGGCACCTAACAATAAAACAGTTGTTTTAATAAGAGCAATGGAATAGCCTCTGTTGATATGGTACATGACAGATCCAATAACTTTTGCATTCATACTTTTCATGTTTTTCTCCTGGGTTTCATCACCTAAGCTCCTTGGGGGAAGGAGAGGCATGTTTTATACATCCGTGTATCCATCTGAGAGACTGGCACAGTGCCTTTCACTTGGTAGGAGCCCACATAAGGTTTGGTGATTCATTAGTATTGCCACTTTCCTCATGCGAAAGGAGAAGACAGAGCGCACGGGGGGATGTGGAATATGCCTATTTTTCCTTGTTACCCATATGGATCACCTGAGGGGAAAATAACATTCATTTTTCAGTCTGATTATAGGGCTATTGAAAAAAGCTGTTTGAATTTTATCGGGGATGGAGTTCTCATTTTGAGGAAGTAACATATAGTCCCAGATTAGGACACAGTTTAAAAATTGCATGGTATTTTTTAATATATGTTAAAACTTAGGGCTGTCAGTCATGCTGGTGTTTCTATAAGAGGATGTCACAAAACCTTTCTCGAAAAGAGGCTCAAATTTGAAACCACATTAGTTATTATTAATAGTTATTATCCATCATTACATGTCTTGTAAAATCCATCATTTTCACTACTTTTCAGTAGTGCTGTCAGAAATGTATTCTGACAGAAATAAAAATTCATGCACTACTAACTAAGACTTCAGTTAATGATACCAACTGTTATGAATATTCACTTTTTAAAGCTACCATTTCTGGCGAATTTCTATATGCCAGGCATGGTGCTAAGTGTTTTACATACATCACCTCGTTTAATCTCTATTATAATGCTATTTTAAAGATGAAGAAATGGTGATTTAGGTTCATTTGCATGTTAGGATCATACAAAATGGTACAGCTCGCAAAACCCCAATTTTGAACATTGCTCTGTTGGCTTAAGTTCCTTGCTGAATTGTCTGCCTTTTCCAGAGCATGTAGGAGCAGGTACTGTATATTTTCTGATTTAGCTACTTAGACAAGTTACTTTCAGTGCCTTCCATTTTATGATGGTTATTCAAATACCTCTGTTTGTGTAATGGCAATTTCTTGTGGTTAATTATTTTGCTTATCCTTTTGTGCCCTGTGTGCATTTAAATCATAAAACTGAATGATAAATCCTCTGATGGAAAGAAGAAAAATCTATGCTTATGTAAGTGAGACTGATGAAAGCCAAGATCTAATATTGAAAATTCTTGATCCCTAGCACAGGCTTGTTGTTTTAGAATCAAGGAAACAAAAACAATTTGTTCTTTTACTCAAGAGCACATCCAACGTAAAGCTGTCACATCCAAAAGTGTTGCAATGCATCTGCATAGCCTTATGTTGACAGATGTTTTTGTCTGGAACTCTAGCTTTCTGATGTATAGTGTGACTTCCACTCAGAGACTTTTTTTCTTTACTTTTTCAGGTCTTATCTGCAAAAATATTTCACCCATATGAAAAAGAATTAGTAAAATGAAAAAGAGTGAATTAAAAATATACTAAATCAGAAGAAAGCCAAGGATGTTAAACAACTTTTTTTTTCCCCTCCAGCTAGTCATGGAGAACAACATGATAATCTTGGATTCACTGTCAGATAGCACAGAAATATTATAAGATATAGTGCCAGTCCGGGGGGGTGGTGGCTAGTATAACCACTGGCAGCAGCTACTGATTCTGCAACAGCATGGCTCCCCAGGAACATAAATCTGCCATCTCTTGAGGACTTATTATAAGAAATGAAATTTGTCATCAAGGGCAAGGCAAATATTATCAAACATCAATTGATAAGTTGGAATTTAGCCAACGCAAATTCAGAAAATAATCAAGTTGACCTACTTTAAAAAAAAAAAAAAGAAGAAGAAAACTTCGAATATCTCGTTTGGAAATGTTTGCATTTGGCATATCATCTTCCTTTGTGAAAGGCAGGTAAATGTTCCTTCTAATCTTAACTAGCTTCTGTGGAGGTGCAGCCTTAAAGACCCATCTTTGACAGACACTGCTCTCTAGGTGTGTTATTCTGTCTAGGAAGTACAAAAATAGCACCCATTCATTTCCCTGTTTCACCCGTGGAAAGATCACATTTTGGTGGCATCACTTGGAAGCCTTTTTTGCAGAAGGGAAGGCTGTCTGTGACTCATTTATCCTCACCTCTTGTCTGGCACTGGTTTCAAGCAGTCTTGACTGTGCATCACATTGATCTTTGGGCCGCTTTTGTTTTCCAGTTGTCCACGACTAAGTCTCATCACTAGATTTTGTACCTCATGGTACCGTTAAACATCTCCGATGGCCAAAATTCTGAAAGTTTCTTATTTTTTTGTTCACCGCAGAGCAGTAGTTTAGATGTTCTCCTGTCGTCTCTTTTATTTGGCTCTAATATAGGGTTTTTACGGATGGCAGAGGTTGCTTGAATTTGGGTTACTGTGCTTGTGAACTTACATGGGCAATGTTCTTCCTCATTTGGTTTTAAAAATGTATATAGGGCAAACATAACATAATACCTATGGGGAGTTCAAGTTCTAGAGATAGTGAAAAACTTGATTTTGTGTATTTTTTTAAAAATATTTTATTTATTCATTTGAGAGAGAGAGAGAGCACAAACGGAAGGGGCAGAGGGAGAAGGAGAGAGAATCTCAAGCAGACCCCCTGCTAAGCTCAGAGCCTGATGCAGGGCTTAATCTCACAACCCTGATATCTCAACCTGAGCCAAAACCAAGAGTAGATGCTCAACTGATTGCCCCACCCAGGCGTCCCTTGATTTTGTGTTTAATAGTTACTGTAGTTGATGTAATATTAGCTGATATAAAATAAAAACATTTCAGGGGCTTAAACTAAATAGAAGTTTACTTTTCTCTCACATAGAGACCAGTTGGCAGAGAGTAGGGTTTTGTTCCAGGCATATTTCCAGGGCCCAGGCTCCATCAATGTTGTGACTCCATCACCTCTAAGCAGGTGAGCCATCTGCTAGAGCTTCTGCATCCAGTCTGGAGAAAGCAGACTGCTTTCTTTGTTGCTTTGGCCATATTGTTCCCACTAATTATTGATGGGTAGCTGACTACCCTCTGATACACTATTCAAAACAAGTAATGTAGTGCTATCCTCTGTCTCTACATGCTTGAAAGTCATTTATATTAGTTTCTTAGGGCTACCATAATGACTCACCACAGAATGGTTACTCAAAGCAGCAGAAATTTATTTTCATACAGTTCTGGAGGCTAAAACTCTGAAATCAAGGTGTCTGCAGGATTGTGATCTCTCTGAGACTCTGGATGGGATCTTTCCTTGCCTCTTCCTAGCTTCTGGTGGTGTCAATCCTTGGTGTTCCTTGGCTTGTAGCTACATTAGTCCAATCTCTCCCTCCATCATTACATGACATGTGTCTCTGTCTTCACACAGTGTTTTCTTCCTATAAGGACACCAGTCATGTTGGATTAGGGTACTTCTTCTTCATGGCCACGTCTTAACTTGATTACATTTGCATAGACCCTATTTTCCAGATAATTTCACATTCATAGGTACGGGAGTTTAGGACTTCAGCATATCTTTTGGTATTCAACCCATAATGGGCATATTTGGCTCTTTTGTTTCCTATTCTAAAATTTATTTAGCAATTTTTGCCTATTAATAAACAACATACAAAAGATGGTAACTATAATCATAACATAATTCAACCCATAATGGGCATATTTGGCTCTTTTGTTTCCTCTTCTAAAATTTATTTAGCAATTTTTGCCTATTAATAAACAACATACAAAAGATGGTAACTATAATCATAACAAGGTTCTTTTAATTTATGCCAGGATCTAAACCAGTGGCATCCTAGACCAGGGGTCAGCAAACATTTTTTATAAAGGCCCAAACAGCAAATAATTTTGGCTTTGTGGGCCATATAGTCTCTGTCACAATTACTCCACTCTGCCATTATAACATGAAAGCAACCACCAACTGCTAACAAAGTGAGCATGGCTTGTATCAGCTCCAATAAAACTTTATTTACAAAAAAAGGTGGTAGGCTGGATTTGGCACGTGGGCAGTAGTTTTTGGACCCTTGTGCCAGACTCTGGTCCATTATAACCTGGCTGTGAACATTGTGAAATGAACCCCAGCTTTGAATTCAGACACACATACATTCACATTCCAGCCATCATTGAGTAGCTGTAACCTTGAAAGGCTTAACTTTGGTAAATGCCAAGGCCTCATCAATAAAATGAGGACAATTCACATAAATCATCTACACATCGCCTAACTCATTGGAGGCATTCACATGTAGCCATCTATATAGATCTTCCTCTGCAAAAGGCAGCATAACAAAATGAATACAAGCAAGAACAGTGAAGCCAGAATGACCCTCTCTGGTGTTTGATCTTGGGCAGGTTCTTTTATATCGCTGTGCCTCGTTTTTCTCATTATTAAAATCGAGATAATGAGAGAGCCTACCTTTTTGTTTGCTTATGAGAATTCAGTGAGTTAATGCATTTAAAGCAATTAGACCAGTGCCTGGCGCTTAATAAGCACTCAATAAATGTTACCTACTCATATTGGCCATCATTGTTATAATTGGCTTCCCTTGTCACTCAGCAATAGGATGCATTATTGAATTTTATTTTTGTTGAATTTATGTCAATGAGCGAACTCAGTGAATACATGATGATTACTTGGGCCTAAGTAATTTCTTTTTCTGATTTATCAGTTATATTAGGATGAAAGAATAGTTTCTCTTTTATTCTCTATCCTACTTCTGTACAGTGAGGAAGGATATTCTCCCTACTTTTAAAATGTGGCATATCTCAATCTTTATAAAAATTTGGATATAAATCAACCTGAAACAAATTTAACCATTTAAGGATAAAGGCATTAGACTGTTAAGGCAACCACTTTGTGTTCCAACTATACTGCCTGAAGCGTTCCACTTGTGTTACAATAAGGACTTAAAGGAAAATGGAATTCAATGAATTGAAGTTAGCTTTAAGTAAAATTATTAAAATAATATTTATCTACTATATCTGAGGATTTTGATGCCATTTTAAAATCCTTTCAATTAAAACAAATGTATAAAAGTGGATAAAATTTTGCTAATGTGTACTTGAGAAGTTTTCATGGATATATGGCAGAGATAAACCTCTCATCTACTATATTTTCCTTGGTTACATTGGCTTCATGATCTTTAGAAACTTGCCTCCTTCTATTGGAAACGAGTGAGAATAAAGATTTATCAGAAGAATTAGAGTATATTCTAATTAGAATTAGAGTGGTAAATCAGAAAATTGCTGATTAAAAATGTAAACTTTCAGTGTTAGTAACTTAAAAATATAAATTTAATATAGAGAAGTATTTCTTTTTAAATTTAATTTAAATTTTATTATTGAAATATAGTTGACATATGATGTTGTGTTAATTTCAGGTGTATGGCACAGTGATTTGACAATTTTATAAATTACACAGTGCTCATCAAGGCAAGTGTACTTACCATCCATCACCATATAACATTAGTCCAATATTATCGACTGTATTCTCTATGTTGTACTTTTCATCCCCGTGACTTACTTATTTTATAAACTAGAATTGTGTATGTCTTAATTCTCTTCACCTATTTTACCCATCCCTCAACCCCCTTCCTTCTAATAACCACCAGTTTGTTCTCTGTATTTTTGAGTCTGTTTCGGTTTTTGTTTGTTCATTTGTTTTGTTTTTCAGATTCCACAGATAAGTGAAATCATACAGTATTTGTCCTTCTCTAACATAATACAAATATAATATATACTTATATATTATATATAAAATATATAATTACGTTATATGTTTATGAAATACATATTATATACATTTATTATATATATATATATATATATTTATTCCATATCTTATTTATCAATTCATCTATTGGTGGACGCTGAGGTTGTTTCCATATCTTGATTATTATAAGTGATGCTGTAATCAATGTAGGGGTTCTTATATCTCTTTGAATTAGTCTTTTTGTTTTCTTTGGGTAAATAATCAGTAGTGGAATTACTGGATCGCATGGTATTTCTTTTTTTAATTTTTTGAGCTACCTCCATACTGTTTTCTTTTTTTTTAAAGATTTTATTTATTTATTTGACAGAGAGAGAGACAGCGAGAGAGGGAACACAAGCAGGGGGAGTGGGAGAGGGAGAAGCAGGCTTCCCACTGAGCAGGGAGCCTGATGCGGGACTCGATCCCAGGACCCTGGGATCATGACCTGAGCCGAAGGCAGACGCTTAACGACTGAGCCACCCAGGCACCCCTTCCATACTGTTTTCTAAATGTATTTCTAAATAATGAGAACTACCTGCAGAGAACTAATTATGATGATCACTTAGCTAATTTCTCACTTTCCTTAAAGTGAGAGGAAATATTGGACATATTCCCTATTGTTCAATTGGTGGTTTTGCAGTCTATTCATAGGGTCATGAGGTTCAGTTTAAAGTCCAATATGTCTGTTTTTTTTTTTTTTAAGATTTTATTGATTTATTTGAGAGAGAGAATGAGAGACAGAGAGCACGAGAGGGAAGAGCATCAGAGGGAGAAGCAGACACCCCACTGAGCAGGGAGCCCAATGTGGGACTCGATCCTGGGACTCCAGGATCATGACATGAGCCGAAGGCAGTCGCTTAACCAACTGAGCCACCCAAGTGCCCAATATGTCTGTTTTATTTGTTGAATATGACCTGTAATATGACCCATGTTCATAATGTAGATGTCACCTGGCACTGGTTGGATAAATCCAAATCCATAGAAATAGTCTTGTGTTCTCGTTACTTATTTTATATTTGGAGATTTTTTTTTTAATTTTAAGGAATAAAAATTTGAATCATCTTTATAGTTCTTGGAAGCGCTCTATAAATTAATGGCTCAGATATTTTCTAGTTGTTTCAGTTGTACTACATAAACTTTAAAATATTGAACTTGAAAGAAAGGTGTCTACTGTTTATTTGATGACTTTGTGGCTCTTTAGCTATCCTCTCATATTGATTTTTTTAAGCAGCTCCCCTTTTTCTATCACAGCAGAGACCGTTTCTTGGCTACTCTGGCCTCATTGGAATATTTAGCATTTGCTCTTCAGTTATGGTCATTGGAGCTTTGTATTAATTAATTTATATTATTTATTTGTTTGTTTGTTTGTTGACTGTGGCTCCTGAATATATATTATTGCTTGTGTTTGCTCTCCGACTTAGTATATTATACACATCTCCCCAGCCTCACCCATTCTTTTTTTTCCTAGTCTGCATTCAATTGTTTTTGTTCTTGTTTTTTTTTCAGTTTGTTGAAATCTCAACTCCTCTGAAACCATAACACTTTAGAGTGAGAGAATGCATTAATTTGCTACGGCTGCTATAACGAAGTACTGCAGACTGAGCTGCTAATTTTTTTTAATATTTTATTTTTATGTAATCTCTATACCCAGGCTGGGGCTCGGACCCACATTGCTGAGATCAAGAATCCCACACTCCCCCGACTGGGCCAGCCAGGTGCCCCCAGACTGGGTGTTTTAAACAACAGAAATTTACTCTATCACAGTTCTGGAGGCTGGACATCTGAAATGAATGGCTTGTTCCTTCTGAAGGCTGTGGGGGAAGGGGTTGTTCTAGGTTTCTCTCCTTGACTTGTGTGACCATCTTCCTGTTCATGTTGTGTTCTCCCTTTGCATATTATCTCTCTGTGTTCAAATTTCCTTTTTTTTTTTTTTTTTTTTAAAGACTATTTATTTGAGAGAGAGAGAAAGAGAGACAGAGCATGAGGGGCAGAGGGAGAGGGAGAAGCAGACTCCCCGCTGAGCAGGGAGCCTGATGTGGGGCTTGATCTGAAAGCAGATACTTAACTGACTGAGCCACCCAGGTGCCCTTAAGTTTCCTTTTTTATAAGAACACCAGTCAGGCAAATGGTAATAAATTAGAGAGGGAGACAAACCATGAGAGACTCTTGACTCTGAGAAACAAACTGAGGGTTGTGGAAAGAGACGTCGGTGGGGGGATGGGGTAACTGAATGATGGGCATTAAGGAGGGTACGTGATGGGATGAGCACTGGGTGTTATACACAACTAGTGAATCATTGAACACTACGTCAAAAACTAATGATGTACTATATGTTGCCTAATTGAATTTAAATAAAAAAATAAAATAAAATAAAATATTCATCCTAAAAAAAAAAAAGAACACCAGTCATATTGAATTACAGTGCACCGTCATGAGCTCACTTCAACTTGATTACCCCTGTAAAGACCCTATCTCCAAGTAAGGTCACATTGTGAGGTGCTGGGAGCTAGGACTTCAACATACGAATTTAGGGGAGACATAATTCAATCCATAACAAAGGCTCCAAATCTACCTCTTCGATGTTAGAGATGAGATTAGAGAAACTGACTAGTCTAAGCTTATGCATTGTTTGTGACAGAATCAGAATAAGAATCCTCAGTATTTTTTTTACACTTTCCAGAGCATTCCGTTACCCTTCTCACAGATTAATGCATCAATCTATTCTACCCAAAACTGACTGAGAGCTTCTCAGCACCAGACTCACTCAGGTTACTTTGAATGTATGTAAAAATGATTGAGGGTCATTTGAATCTATACCTGCTTTGTTGATTCTTAGCTTAAGGTTCTTACTTGAAGAATTCATTAATCCAATTTTCTGTGTATCTTCTACACATAGTTACCATTTATTCATTCAGCAGAGATTTATGAAGAAGCCAGTAGTCCTGGTGCTGGCTAGACATTAGGCTGTTAATTTCAACAAGTCCTGTGAATGTTCTCTTCTGTCATATGTTCTCTTCTGTAAGTAGGGTGAAAATTAGTTTCACTGGTTTTAAGTAGTGTGCTGCTGAACAGTTATGTAAGTAGTTTCTGAGGTTGAATTGTTCTCCAAAGAGCATTTGTAACTTCTAACCAAGAACGCCTGTAACATTCCCAAGTACTGATGGTGTTTCTGTGCTGTCTGTGAAGCATGCCAGTCATAAGAAATTTAAATCACCTTCCCTCCACCTCATCCTTGGCAATTCACGTGTTTATCAGCCAGAGAAGGTAACAGATTGCAATATGCATTCACATCAACTTATAGTACTAACATCCTTATATTTATCATCTAGGAATAATAGGAAGGTATCCAGAATGGAAATTACTTATAGGCAAAGTTGCAGTAAACATATGCTAAGTATGTGATATATTAAATGTATATTTATTTGGGGCTTAATGTACATAGGATGTGAGAAGTCAAAACAACTGTTCTTGTTATTACCTTTTTTATATTTAAGATCGAAAAATGTGTTAAAGACTGTGCAGCTGCTAATACTGTTATGCTTAACACTTGCAGAAGGATAATTTGTTATAAAACTGTACATTTGCATTATAATATTGCACGCAAATTTTAAGGTACATTTGTTAAGAGCTTTAGCTTAAAAATACTTGGTAGACTCCAGAGAACAGGTATTTACTTGCAAAACATAAGGTAGAGATGTAAGTCATTTACCTGTGACATATATTTTGTAATATCTTCTGCACCACCCCTGACAGATGCAAATGTCTTCTTGTTTTCAATTTCTTTCCTTCATTAAGTCTCCTAAGTAATGATTGAGGGGTATTTGAAAGGTCTAAGAGATATTTTTTTTTTAAAGATTTTATTTGTTTATTTGACAGAGAGACAGCGAGAGAGGGAACACAAGCAGGGGGAGTGGGAGAGGGAGAAGCAGGCTTCCCGCGGAGCAGGGAGCCCGATGCGGGGCTCGATCCCAGGACCTGGAATCATGACCTGAGCCGAAGGCAGACGCTTAACGACTGAGCCACCCAGGCGCCCCGAAAGGTCTAAGAGATATTTTGTGAGCACACAGACTACAGCATGTAGTTTTGGGAGGGTGACAGGAATAAAAAGCAAAAAGGAAAAAAAAAAAGAAAAGAAAAGAAAAAAGAAAAGCTTGACAGGTCAGTGCTGAGCAGAAGAGGTTGGACCGATGTGTGGATAGCAAATGCCTGTTAGCAAGGACAAGAACTCTCTATCTTGTGTCAAAATCAGAAAATAATTAGGGAAGAAATGTGAAAAGTGTCAGGAAGTGGTAAGAGTCTTATAAAAAAAGAAATTACTCTGGCACCTCATTGTGTATTGATTAGTGAGAAATGAGTGGTAAGAAGAGGAAGTCGTAGGTATCAAAGAAAAATATGCCTAAGGCAACAATGCTTGTGCTTAATAAAAATAAAATAAAATAAAATAAAATAAAATAAAATAAGGCTTGACCTGAAAGAAACTAGGCAGCAAGCCAGTGATGAAGACAGAGCAGCCATCCCTCTGCCTCTTCAGGGCCTGCCCTCTGTCCACTATTGTAGCTCCCCACACATACTGTAAATCTCAGACGCCAGCGCTCAGGAATATTGCTTTAAATTCTATCCTATTACCTTTTTCATAATCCATTTTTTTATGATTTCACTCTCCTGATTTTTATACTGGTTGCTGCATGGAATTCGGTGGAAAATTCAGTACGTACAGCTTTAGGCAAAATTTTTCTCTTCCTAGACAATTTACATTGGGATCAATAGATGGGGATGGAAATGCGTCACTGCTAATTCTTGCCTGGATATGGAAATTCAGTTGGTTAGATAAGTACAAGTTTTGGAGACAATTATTTTTTTTTTAAATGGGAATTCTAAATCTCTATGGTGCTTTAATTTATTTTGCTGATAGCAAAGACAATCTAACATGAAAAAAAAAAAAAGGATTGCTGGAGCTCGGAAGTATGCTTGTATTAGAAGGAAAAGAAGTGTGAGGGAGAGCAACAAATATTGTATTAATGCAATAGGATATAGGCTCATTTGTTGTGGCACAGGCCCAAATAATATCAACTTAAACCAAAGTAGAATGTTATTTCTCTGTCACATAAAAACATAATATACTGGTACAATTGCTTGGTTCTATGATGTTAGGTAATGGGCTCCTGTTTTCATGCTTCACCGCCTGTACTGGGTCGCTGTGGTTATCATGGCCCTTTGTGACATCTGTATTTCAGCCAGTGGTATGAGAGTAAAAAGCAAGGAGGTTACCTCTGGTCCCTTAGAAGCACAATCCAAATATTATATATCACTTCTGCTCATGTGCTGTTGCCCACAAATTAATCAAATGATTTTACCTACCTGCAAGGGAGGTTAGGAAATGAGGTCTTTCTGACCTTTCACTGGGTTCCTGTGTTGAAGAAGAGGCTAGAATGGATATCGAAGGACAGCCAGTGACCCTGGCCCAAATCAAGGTTTTATATACTGTGGTAGGGGAATCTGAGCACCCAACTGGCCTGCTGAACAAGAGCTAAGCTACTAGCTTGGATCACTTACCTCTAGAATTTGATATAAAACAAATAGATGTTTTTCTATTTTAAGTTACTTTTTTTTTTTTTTTTTGGTTTTGGTTTTGGTTTTTGTTTCAGAGGCCTAGTCACCAGGATCCTAACTAACTATAGATAGATGGGGGAAAATATCAAAATTCAATATTAACAATATTCAGTAAAGTATATTAAATATTATAAGACAGGGAATGGAGCAAAAGTAAAGTAGCTAAACTTAGAGGAGATGAGAGTTTCTCTGCAAATTGGCAGTTAATATAAAATATACTCTCTTCCATTATTCCTACTTCTCTCCCCTTCGCTTTCTTCCCCCCCCCTCCGCTCCCCTTCTCCTTTCCCTCCTTTCCCCTCTCTCCTTCCTTCCTTCCTTCCTTCCTCCCTCCCTCCTTTCCTTCCTTCCTTCCTTCATTGGTTTTTTATCTTTTGTTCTTCAATAAATGACTTGAAACAGTGATCTGACCATGATTTCCAGATATAAAAACACCAAGAGAGATTATTTTTCAGAATTAACATAACTGAATGTCCATGAAGAAGAAAATCTTTATATAAGGTAATTTTAAAGTTTAGAACTATAATCACATAAGTCATACTAGTATATTTGTGCAAAATTTCATCCCTGAGCCCTGGATTCTTACCATTTATGTGACAATATCCTTGAAAGTTTATAAATTGGTCTTGAAGGTTCAGGTCTATCTATACTGAGCTTAATTGTGATATCATGGAGATATGCTTCTTGCATTTAATTCTCATTTGGATTATGCTTTTTGGCAGGGACCCTGACCACTGAACAATAAAGCAATTATTGCCATGATGATATGCAATGTTGAGCAGATTATGTCATGGTTAATTTTACATATTCATAACCCTGCCACCTGCAGCTACTGACATTATACTGAAGCTGGTTTTCAACATGATAAGTAGAAAATGAAAATCCTGAAAACAGTAGCTTCCCTTTTCTCTTGATTTTCTTCTTAAAATAAAAATTTCTCTGCTTATTCCTATTTAATAACTTTTTTTTAATTATAGACCTCCTTGAGAGTTTAAAAAATGTTAAGATCCTTTTCCTAGGCTGGCAGGTGTTGGGGGTGGGGGGGTGGTGTGGGGGAGATGACCAGACATACAGTTCTGAAATATTTTGCATACAACTTCAGTGATTAACATATCCCCTAAACCCCATTCATAATTTCCATTTCAAAACCTAAAATTTGGTACCCCCACTCTTAATTAATGTATTAAATTGACTGATGGAATATTTGAATACTCTTTAGGTATATCACAATTTAGGATGAATTTTAAATTCTTGGCAAAACATAATGCCTAGGAATAGTTAAAGAAAGCTGAGATTTTAACTAACTATGGTAAAATAGTCAGTGAAAAAAGATGGTGTATATATGTTGTTCGCTGTAAGGTCTCTAATGTGTAAATTATTGTCACCCATAGCACAGAAAAACACAACTATGTAAGAAAAAGCAGCTTTTAAGTGCTCTATAGAAAGTTATATTGCAAAAGACTTTTTATACAAACAGCTTAATTAAAATAGTCTAAATCACAAAATCTTCATCTTCACAGTTTTAAAGCAATCTGTGGAATTTGTGTAAGTGTTATAGGACACAGAGATATCATAGTTGTGATTCATGGAAAAACAGTGAAATCAGTATTAGCATTGTTCAATATAAACACCTCTGCATTGAATTCCTAATAAAGTTCTGTATCCACTGAGGTATCATTTGCTTTGTGTCGTACAACTTGAAGCAAACAAAACAAAACAAACACAAGAACAGAAGTTCTTCTATCTCTTGAGAAGTTTGTTTCTGTATTTTTCCTTATTGTCCTACTTATTGCTTTAAGTTCCCTGAAACCTCATAGGCTAACCAATCCTTTTTAGCAAAGATGCAAGCAAATAGTTTACTCTTTGAGTAACAAAGCGTGGTACAGTGTAATGACAGAACAGGGAGAAGCGACATAGTATAAAACAAACATTGAGGGTACAAAATTGAATGGATTGACAAACTTAAATGAAAGTCTGGAGGCCATCTTGCCACAGGTAGGCTGGATATGGGGACTCAGACAACGCTGTTAAGATTCGGTAGCTTTCTGCATTCTCCTTACTCTCCTCTGTGTTGGCCTCACTGTCTCTCGTCCATGGTGGTGTCCATAAACCCAGATTTATATCTTCACAACTCCCAGACCCTCATGTTAGCTTTCATTGAACCAACCCAGATCACATACCTTTTCTGGATCAGTTTATTTGAGCAAGATCAGTATGGAGTAACAGGACATTTCCTCAAACTGGACCAATCACTGTGGCAAAGGAAATGGGAAGAAAAGATTGAACAGGTACTGTCATACATGCTGGAGTTGCTGCTGGGATCAACACAGTATCCCCACAGGTGCAAAGAGTAGGAAAGGAGTGATAGAGTTCTTGTACCAGAATAAGAAGGATGACTGTGTGGCAAGTCAAAAGAACAACCATCCACACAGGGGTGGAAATAAACATACACATTTACCACCAACACAGATCACTGAAGAATCTGCGTTAACTCTCACCCCAATGAGGAGGCAATTTCTCTGCGTTCTAGTTGTCTTCTGCCACCATTTCTAGCTTTGTGACTACAGTTGGGTCTCTTAACAGCTTTGGATGGAGGTTTTTGTGTGCCTAAAGGAGCCCTTTCATTTAAGAAATTGCTTTGCCCAGAAAATTGAAAAGTACTTTCAATAAGTCACACCATCTGCTGTTCTCATATTAAGTTAAAACTGGCTAAAATTGAATCTTCATTTATATGACTTGTACTTTTCACCTTCACATTTTTTTTTTTCTTCAACAGTGTGTTTGAAACTCTTTAGAAATAGTCCTTAATTGATGGGATTGGGTTTTTGCACATTTTCTTGAATCTAAAGTTATTGCGGTTTTCCCTCATTTATTTACTTATTTTTATTTTAACAAGGCTGAGATATAAATATGGATCATATATAAAATAACTGGTAAAAACTTTTTAAAAATATTTTTTATTTATTTGAGAGAGAGAAAGAGCACGAGCGGGGGGCAGATGGAGAGGGATAAGCAGACCCCCTACTGAGCAGGGATCCCTATGCGGAGCTCGATCCCAAGACCCCAAGATCATGACCTGAGCCGAAGGCAGACACTTAACCGACTGAGCCAACAGGTGCCCCTGATAAAAACTTTTTTTAACACTAGTAACAACTGGCCAAAAAGCAGAAGGACAGACTTATAGGCCACCAAATGGGGACCTTTATTATTCTGGAGGCCACAATTTGAGGCCAACAATCCTGCAAATGCTTATTCTCCATAGCTAGAAACCATTTTTCTTGGTAGCAATTGGTAAAATAAATAAAATATGCATTTGGTGAATCTACCATCTCTGAGCTTTAGTCATGTGGGGAAATCAATCTTTCATTGCATGCCTTAGTCTTTGAAGAGCAGAAAGAAGATAAAGACGAAGTAGAACTTTAGCTAATGGAGGTCACTGCCTTAGCAGGAGCCGCAATTACTGAGGCGTGAATCCATGCCTGAGGTTAGCAGGCGATGCTTTTAGCTGGCAACCAATATTTTGCCATACCCGTGGAGACCACCCCATTTCTCAAGCACTTCATATTTTCCAATTTATCACCAGTGACTCTTAACTGTCTATAAGCCCAGCCAACTGATAGGGATATCCCATGATCTCAAGAAGCTGTGATTCCTCTTTCAAAGAGATACTTTGCCTTGTTATCATACACTTTGCCATTCTTTTTGTCAGCGTTGATGTCTTCCTGTTAAGCGTGCACATACATATACGTATACGCGCGTGTGCGCACGCACACACACACACATACACACACTCATACCTCTCCCTTGACTGTTTCTCTAAATCACTGCATTGACTTTTGCCTAAATAGCTCAGAGTCCCACAGAGGTTATTAGAGAGAAGGAATTGTTGCCTTCTTTTTTATAGAGAAAAAACCCAAGGAACATAAAATTTAATAGATGTATCAACCCACTCAGCTTGTTAGTGATGGTATAACCCATCAAACCAAATTTTCCTCATTCTTCCTGGGCATGTGAGACAGAGCAGAAAGCTGCACACTATCTATATGCATGTATGTGTGTGTATCTGCACATATTTTGATTTTTCCCCTCTTTTTTGTGAGGTACTTTCAGAAAATGTATAGGTTTAAGCAATTATTGGATTGTGACCTCAGTAGTTTGGGCATCAATAAATATCTGTTTGACTGTTACATCAACATGAGGAATGTGACAGGTACTATGTATTTCTAAATTTTTTTGAATGCTGCAGACATTAAGAAATGCAATTTCCATGGCAACTCAGTAGACCCATGGATACACACATGCACATAAGTTCAACACTTCCATCAGATAGTGTTTGCTTTTACTTCATGTGATGTGCACTAATGTTTTCTCCTGTCTTCTATTTTTTTAAAATCTTGGTTGCAATCCATTAAAATGATTTTATGACTGTCTAACTTGGGACCTATAGTATGAAAAGCACTGGTGTAGTGAGAAAATAAAAGTTGTGATGTCAGGGAGATATAGTTTCAGATCTGCCTGGTTTTGCCATGTACTGACTGTGTGGTTTTGAATAATCAACAAGACTCAGTTTTCCTGACTGTAATATGGGAGTAAGAACACTTTTGTTGTAAGTTTGAAGTGAAGAGTAAGTGAGGTAACTGTGATAGGTGCCAATATTCATTACTTTATATATATATTTTTAAGGAGGCTCCACACCTAGCGTGGAGTCCAATGTGGGGCTTGAACTCATGACCCTGAGATCAAAACCTGAACTGAGATCAAGAATCGGAGGCACCCAAGAGCCCCACCTTACTCTTTCCTGATAAATTGGTTTTTTTTTTTTACCATTTTCTCTCTCCTTTTGTAACTTTTTATTCCTGTGGAAGGCAAGAGAGGAGATATTTCCCTGTGAATACCTCATTTTCTATTTATTTTAATATTATATAGGACATGCAGTGGCTGCCTTTTTCAAAACACATTCTAAATACCATGACCTTTGTTTGGGGCATATAATGATAAATATAATAGCTAACATATTTGAACACCTCACTACTTGCCAAATACAGTACACACCATTTTTGTAAATCCTTACAGAATTTGTGTGAGGCAAGTACTATCCATATTCACATTTTATAAACAGAAAGAGGCACAAAGTACATTGCACAAGGTCTCAAAGCCAGAATCCAACCAGCCTGACTCCAGCCCAGATGACACAATCAGTTGTTTCTCTTTTGTTTCTTGATTACATGGTTCGATTAAGGGGCAGTGTACCATAGTGGTTAAAACATAGACTCTGCGGTCACATTGCCGAAATTTGTCTCTTGGCTCTGTCCCTTATTAGTGTGAGGTGTCAGGCAAGCTGCTGAAACTTAGTTTTCTTATATACAGTAATTTGTATCATGATATGTATTGTGTTGAGTAAATTAGATGAGTTAATAGGGGCGAGACACTTATAATAGCACATGGAACATAATAAGCAATACAAAAGAGTTATTATTTCCTCAGTCTCTTTCAAAGAATTTTTATCCTCTTTTGAGAGGGGTGTGTGTGTGTGTGTGTGTGACTTAAGAGCCATGAATAGAGTTAAAAATGTTATTCTTGGCAAATAAAGCAGTGGTATGATAAGGTAACTATGACTAAATAATAATCCTCTGTAGATAGTAGGAATATCAGATTTCTTAAAATAACCATTGTTTCTCTTCAACTTGAATGATCGAAGCTGAGGTTGTTATAAGCACATTTATACCATAGTAAGTCTGCAGCAGTCATTCAGGTGTATGTGTCCCTCTTCATACTATACTGAATACTTCTCAGATTTATCTTTATATTGCAAGAGTCCAGAAGAGTAGAATATAGTAGGTTTTCAATAAACGACTGTTGTGCTGTCTTTAATGCAATGAACCACATGGTCAACTACCAAATGCAATTGAGGGCTACAACAAAAGCTAGATACATATTCATTATTTTAAGGTACACCATGGTTTGCCATAGGACTTCATGAAATACATAAGAAGAGGCATTCCGTTCATTTTTAGAAACTTCTTTTAATCACCATAAAATTTTTTTAAATGTTCTTATCATTTGGTCTAAATAATTTTGTTAACTTTATATTCAACACTTTTGGTGCAAATTCAATCTTGCATATGAAAGTTTGTATGCCAGAATGTGTAGAAAAGTTAACTTGCATTCAATAAAATTTATAAGTCTGCATTCATGTGGCACTCATCTGATTTTCATGATAGAAGCAACAATGAAGCTTTCTAAATGAATTTATGTAATGGATCTGCCACAATTTAAAAATTCAAGCATTGAAAATATTGTAGATACTTTCTCTGAAGTAGTCTTATAAAACACACACATGATCTGATAAGCCTGTGTATCCACAGGATAGAGGCAAATGTTGAACTTGACCATAAGAATGCAATCAGCAAAATCTGGACGGTGAGGTAATACAGCAATCAACCGATAGATAGATAGATAGATAGGTAGATAGATAGATGATAGATAGATAGATAGATAGATAGATAGATAGATAGATAGATGATAGATAGATAGATGATAGATAGATAGATTTCTGTTTCTCTTCAAAAAATAAGTGGCAAGATGAAAAATAGAGTGAGATAGAATACCTATATTTAGAAGAGAATAGCAGTCAATTGCCATGTTATTACGTATGGAATTTATTTAGGTTCTACTTGAAAAACATAAATCATTACATATACGAAACAATTGAACATGTGAACATGGACTGGAAATTTGATGGTATTAAGGAATTATTGTTAATTTATTATTATTATTATGTTCAATTAGCCAACATATCATTAGTTTTTGATGTAGTGTTCAATGATTCATTAGTTGTGTATATAACACCCAGTGCTCATCCCAACAGGTACCCTCCTTAATACGCACCCCCCCACCTCCCACCCCCCCACCCCCCTCCCTTCTGTAACCCTCAGTTTGGTTCCTGGAATAATTATTTAAGAGTGATAATGGTGTTGTGGTTTGGTAAAAATAGTGCATATTTTATAGATACTAGTAGTAAAATATGGATGAAATGATGTGAATCAGGTATTTGCTTTCAGTCGTTGGAGAGGAAGAGAGGTGCACAGAAGAGAGGTTAGGGCAGGTGTGCTCTTGAGATGACAGTTGTAGGGACTGGCCAATGTGTGCATGGTGACTTCTTACACAATTTTGTTAGATTTTGTGTATGTTTGAAATTATCCATAGTAAAACAAATTTGAGAATATAACAGTTTTACTTTAGTTCCATCTTACATTGACTTAATAAATTTAAAAGTGACAACACTCCAATCAAACACCTACAAGGTAGTTTGAAAGTAACCAAGTGTTTGATAGAATAAGGTAACTGGTTTGGGCAAACTAAAGGCAATATATTTCACTACTGGTTTCTTTACAAAGGAAAAAATAACATGTATAAACGATGAAAAATTGATCTTAGACCACATTACAAAGGTTTTGGAATCTAAAATACCAAAAATACTAAGAGAACTTTCATAATGTTGCTCAATAAGAGATACTTAAAGATGATATTTTAATAAACTTCACAATGTTATAGTACAAAAAAAATGTGGAAAATCTTTGTGCTTGTTCATCAGCAGATACAAAAATGGGCCCTAATTTTACTAAATGAAAAGTCATAGTAGGCAGATAAATTATGAATAAGTAATTGCAAGACAATAGAACAAGTACAATAATAGAGCTGTGTATAGAACACAGAAGAATTGTGATTAGTGCAGGTTGTGTATCAATATAGACATCAAAGGAGATGTGATGTATTTTTGCTATGTTATATTTGCAGTGTTTGCTTGTGGTGATTTAAACCATAAACTAAGGAGACATCATTAGCAGACTTTCAGACTTTTAGAGTAAATTTGCCATTGACCAGTATTTATAGGGATATCCTTTAAAACATACAAAATAAAAATCACTGTCAAAGAGAGCTATAATTTATATGCCAAGTGTGTCTGATTTTCATTTAATACAATTCATACTCATTTAATTTGAAGGATTCTGAAGCTGAGGTGATAGAAAAAATGTCCTACACACTTAATATACTTTCATTTTAATTGCATGCTTAACATAAATACTTAGACTACTACATGATTTATAATGCACTTTGTTTTATGTGTCTGCTAAAAGATAGAATTGCATTAGATTTCATCATTTGTTATTTTTCTTAATCATTGTGTAGTCAATATCAACCGCTGAAACTCGAATGTTTTGAACACTTAGACCTAAATATATGATCAACTGTGTTCTTGTACTTTTGAGAATCTTCTAAAAGAGATAATCTATTTTGATGCACATTAATGGAGTTCTAGTCACTAGTTTATCTTAATGGTTTTCAAGGTCAGAGGGAAAAAAGAATCAATAATCTGATAGATTTCTTGGAAAAATGGCACGCACAAGATATTTATGTAGGAGTGCATTGTACCAACATTCTTTCAAAAATAAATCCTATCATTTCTAAGGGTAGGTTTAAAACCTTATATTTACCTTGTATAATAAATGTTATCAATATTGTGTTAGTAACATCCAAGTGAGGTAACTAATGCCAATAAAATAGGCAACATTTTCCTTACAATTACCGTAGCAACCCAGTTTGTGGAGGCCTCCTTGTTATTAGTCATGCTGAAGCATCATGAGTAGAAAGTTCCCCAAGGTTCGGCGTAGGCTCACAGTAAAGTGGCTCCGTGAGCGCTTGGCGAAAAGTGAAAGCTCTCTTTGTGGCCATACTAGGTACTTCCTCTGCCTGCATTTTTGTTGTTGTTGTTGTTGTTGTTTTGTTTTGTTTTTTTTATCACCTTTTCTAGCTCTGTTTAAATTAGAGAGAGGCCTATAATTACCAACTGTCATTTTGAATCCTCTATTAACCCCTCTCTAGTTATTAAAATAGTTAATTGGGTTTCTAAGTTAGTTTAGTCTCATGATATAGTAAACAATTATGTCTGTCTTACCAGGACTAGGAGAACACATTGATTACATTTTGGAGGTGCATTGACCATTTAGAGCCACTTAGGAAATGGGAGCAGGCTCTTTACTAAATGGACTGAAAATGTTGCTTTTCTCTGAAAGGATCTGGATTCCGGTGCTATAATTTCGGTCTCTCATTTTTTAATATGCATTGTGCTGTACAAATATTAAGCCTGCTTTTGACCTAAGCCAGAGAGCCATTTACTGCAGATAAATATGTGGAATAATTTATATAATTAGAACACCAAGTTACATGTGGATTAAGTGAATGATTGGTTAGGATCTTGGCATCTGTAGACTTTCTCTCCCCCACAATGAAGAAATGATTACTCCCTGGGAGTTAAATTACCATAGTGTCTGATCCAAATCCACTGTTTTTTAAACTTTAAGTAAAACAACAGCAGCTGCGACGAACTTTGCAAAGGAGGAAAGATGACCAAAGGTCACCTACTGATTAATATGAAACTCTTAATTAATTACATGTTGTAACCAGCTAGCTGACTATTTGCCCACCCTGCCCCCTCCCAATTTATAGTGGCCGTTTGATATTAAGAATTAAATTGCACTTTTCAGAGTTTCCAGCACATAAATTACTTCAGAAAAACACTGGGGGCAATTTTATTATTTTGCACTTATGTGAACTGTCAGATTTCAAACGATTTGGTCAGGGGAAAGTTCTCCCCAGAATTTACATGTACTGACATGCACTTAACATAGAATACATAGGGAAAAGAGAGAGATTCTGTCAAACAAGTTTGAATGTTGAATAAGTTAATGGCTTTTTATATGCTATTACCCTAAATATCTTTTTGATAAAATACAGAAATTATTAACTGTTGCTTGTAAAATAGACTATGTGGAAAGACAGCCTCCCTGAACTGCATATTGATGGAGTCTACATGAAAAGGGAAGAAAATGATCCCATATCCAGCTATTCCCCAATTAATTGAGAAGGTATTGAAACTCACTGGAATGTTTCACAGTGAATTAGAAACCAAATCAAATAATGCTAACAGAAAAATAGTCACTCTAAGCAGAATTCTGAAGTGCAGCCTTTTTTATATAATAAATGGTAACTGCATAGATTTGTGGGAAATTGGGGCGCCTGGGTGGCTCAGTCGTTAAGCGTCTGCCTTCTGCTCAGGTCATGATCCCAGGGTTCTGGGATCGAGCCCCACATCAGGTTCCCTGCGCCGCCGGTTGCCTGCTTCTCCCTCTCCCACTCCCCCCTGCTTGTGTTCCCTCTCTCACTGTGTCTCTCTCTGTCAAATAAATAAATAAAATCTTTAAAAAAAAAAAAGACTTGTGAGAAATTATGTATTTTAAGTACACTAGTACTTTTCTCTGATGACTTTAAATAGTGAATCAGTGGTAAATGAAGAATCTATTCTGTGAGATGAATAATCACATCTTATTATGTTATTCATATGTTTTCTCTTTTCATATTGAATATGCACGTAGGAAATGAAATAACAAAGAATTTGTTTATTTATTTATCTAGTTATTTATGTATCTATTTTTTTTTTTTAATTTAACGATGGTATTCTATTTCCCAAAATGGAGAAAACATATCTGATAGGCCTTTTCATAGATTAGGACACTGAACAATTTTCAATTAAATAGTATGTACTGACCTCTCTCACTGATTCATCATTTCTTGTTTACCTCAGCCATTTCTTTCTACCACAATTTAAGAGAAAAACACATTCCTTCCCACAAATAATCACTCTGTACCATATGGGAGCTTCCTACTCATCAAATCGGACTAGTCTATTGAAGTGTGATTATCACTGTTTAAAATGTTATATGAGTACTGTAAAGTCATTTTTCTGAATAAGTTTTATGTTCTTCGTAAGAAATTTTTGTTACATTCTGTATGTTCTTTTTTTAAAGATTTATTTATTTATTTATTTGAGAGAGAAAGTGCATGCGCGTGAGCAAATGGGGGGGGCAGAGGGAGAGAGAGAATCTCAAGCAGACTCATGCTCAGCATGGAGCCTGACATGGGGCTCAATCTCACGACCCTGTGATCATGACTTGAGCTGAAATCAAGAGTCAGATGCTTAACCAACTGATCCACCCAGGTGCCCCACATTCTGTATGTTCTATGTCACATCTTATATGGTCTTAAAATTGGAAGTTCCAACTAGATTGTTTTCTGTGACAAAAGAAACAGAAAATAATTTTGTCTAAAAGTTAATTTTTAATTTTCTAAGTTGCTATTGTTATTGTTTTCCAAAGTATGTGGTAACTTAATAAGTAGGTTTATTTTTACTTTCCAAAAAAACTAACCTAAATTATGAATTGGCATTCATTTGTCCTGAGGAAGATATATAACTATATATATAACTATATATATAACTATATATATATATATATATATATATATATATATATAGTTGCTTGAGTTACTATTAAATTTCAAAGTACCACCAAGTATCAGTATTCAGGAGACTGTAATGGAGGTAACAATGTCTGTCTTCCAAATTCTTGACTCACTTAGGGCTATTCCCACTTTTGGATTTAAAGTTAGCAATTTAGCACATACTCAGGTTTGCAGATATATGAGCTAAGAGCCTGCAGAAATGTGACTTGCTGTATATGTGATCTGGAAGGTTCATCTTCGGGTGATAAGGCTCATTTAGCTGATTATGAATATCTAGCAAAGAAATCTGTTACCATGTTTCCAGAAACTATAATCTCATTTGTAAATTAAACCAGAGGTGAATTCCATTTGCCTTAAAATGTACTATTTTTTTTTTAAGATTTTTTAAATTTATTTGAGAGAATGAGAGAGAGAGAGCACATGAGATGGGGGAGGGTCAGAGGGAGAAGCAGACTCCCCGCTGAGCAGGGAGCCCGATGCGGGACTCGATCCAGGGACTCCAGGATCATGACCTGAGCCGAAGGCAGCCGCTTAACCAACTGAGCCACCCAGGCGCCCTTAAAATGTACTATTTATTCCATTAATTGGTCCTAAATATATTATTTCTCATTACAGAGAAATAGGAAAAATTGACTTCCATATGAAAAATGGACTCTACTGCTTACATGTACCAGCTATGTCACCATGGTTGAAGGTGCTAGATTAAGTGGCCAGGGAGTGGTAAATTTTAGGTCATTACAACTAAGGATTTGTGTAATAAATACGGTAGAATGATGGCTAAAGCCAGTCATATTCCTCTATGTGACAGTGTAGGGTACTGAGCAGGTATCTGTCTGCTCCCTGGGAGAATTGCATCTAGAGTCTTTCAGTCTTGATAATGACTTATTAACTGCCTGGGCTATTTTGTTTTAGAGAAATTATTCTTTCAGCAAAATGAGCCTCACATTCTAAAGTATCATCTCCAGTGAAAGTGCAGGATGTTTGAAGTTTACTTTGCAACCAGTTTAGCCCGGCTTTGGAATGCCCTCAAAGCAGAAACCAACACCCAAGAGTGAACTCTTACCTCGAAGAAAAACTCTGTTAGATTAAGGTTTTATCAAGTGGGGAGTTGTCAGGAGAAAATATTTGCAATGTGTGTGACAAAGTAGGCACCAGTGAATGATATTTATGAGTCTCCCTGAAGTTTCAGCTTCCCAGAGAAACCTAATTGATTAGAGTGTGGTATCAGTGAGGTCAAGGCCATGACCTAGAGACTGGTTGCCTTTGGGAAAAGAAGATCCTGTGTTTTGAGGTTATAATCTCATCATTTAATCCAGGTATATGATCTTGCTAATGTGAGTGTCTGTCACCAGCAACATTTAATGAAAAAATACAGATGTTTGTATATGGACCACATAACTCCTGCTAGATTAGAAAGCAACTCCTCTTGGGAAATGACCCAGAACCTAGCTTTACATTTTGACTCTGCCTCTTTTTGTTTTAGTGTTGGAAGATTATTCAACCTCTCTGAAACTCAAATTCATTCTCTCAAATGGAGGTAATAATTCATATGCCGCCATATGGTTCTTGTGAGAAATAAATGAAGCAACATATGTAAAACCTCTAGCATTATACTTAGCAAATTTGTAGGTGCTAAATAAATTATACTTATTTTTATTATATTGTTATTTTATTTTTATCATAGTATTATGTCATGCATCAGTTTTATCTTCTTATACTAAGGATGATGTATATCCTCTTTCTTTACAGAATTTTAAATAATGTATATTTTTAAATTTAAACAGATTTTCAATATGAACATGAAAATTTCAGCCAAAACAATGAGTATCAACTTTGTGCCAATGATGGTGGAGGATACAAAGGAAGACAAATCTGTTCTGGAAAATCTCTTAGTCTCTTCAGGAAGGCATACACTACATAATCAGGTGTATGTTGCAGTATTTTACTGAACCTTCTTATGCATTGATCTACAGTATTCATAACATGATCTCAGCTATTTAGAACAATAGAAACACTTAAGTACCCCATGTAAAATAATCAGAAAATGCAAGTGTTATTTTAAACATGAGCCTAGTATAGTGCTTTGAAATAATTTGGCTATAGGAACATGTGATGCATTGCTAACGTGTGGTAGAGTATAGCTGTATTTCACAATAGTATCTATTTCAACCATTCTCCCACCTGCTTTTGCATTATAAATGCTATTTTTCCCGGGTTATTTTGCTTCCAAGAGGAGGCAGAACAGCACTTCTTTTTTAGATAACCAGTGGTAAATGTTTGAGGAAGTCATTTTCTGTTCTGCTACCTTGCAGACCATCCCAGGGTGTGGAAAATACAACCCCCACTCCACTCACACACACACACACACACACACACACAAAGGTGTAAGAACAATGATGCTGGTTGCCCTAAGGACTGGCTTTGGCACCTCATTAGATGTCACTTTACTCAAATTGAATTTATATGACAAACAAATCTAAACCACAGCAAACCCATTCAAAGTGAAATTGAGCACATGAAGGGATGGGAGCAATGAAGATATCTGCTTTGTGCAATGAGCATATCCCTAATTCAAAACCCTCTTGATGCTTTATTTTTTTCCATTTCATCTAATGCACCCTACATAGAACTCTGGCTCGTTGTCAACGGTATTCAAAAGGTCCCATCCAATCTTGTAAGCAAGAATGATTTCCACTATATAAGCGATAATGAGTTGCAAGGGTTATTGTTTCTTTCCTGAACTCCATGACATAACTCTGAATATTCTAATGACATTTTTTGCCTCTCACTACATCATAAACAATTTCTAGGTAAATCCAGTTATATTTGCATTTTGGACTATAAATTTGATATGTCTAGAGAGCATTTAATTTACAATTTAGTTATATGGGTTTGAACAATCACTAAATTCCTACTGTGAAATTGGAAACTAAACAAAATATAAAATGCTATTTGTTGAAATTTTTATTTATCTCCATGCAGCTTAATTGCTTTTGTTGATTTAGACAGCTATTCCAATGCTGAACTGACTCTCAATGTGTTTGTTTCTATAGATGTTTTTTTTTCTCTTGGGCTTTAACCCGCCATGATGATAAAAATAACAAAATTCCATTTTTATAAATGTTATGAACTATCTTGTACTTTGAATGTGTAGTACAAACCTTATCACTGGAGCAAGGAATGATTTTTTTTTTTCCTTTTTAGTCTTACAGTTGAATGATTTAGACAGTAATTTAACAAATTAGGTATAGTAAAACCACACTAACTCAGACTAATTGTGTGGAAAATTTTAATGAAGAAGTGAAAAGTTTGATAAAGAAGTTTTAAATAAAGTTTTATTTCTTCAAAATATTTATTATATCTTATAGTAATGGCTAATTAGGTGACATTATACTGAATTTGGATCCTACTTTTTAAAGCAAACATGTGAATTATTTGCAGTTTAAAGGTATCTTTGAACATACATGGACAGCGGCATGCTTTTGAATGGCTAGGCAAACACCTCCCACTTCCTCTCTCTACCCACCTTTTGTTTGCACCCCTAAATTACCCGACAAACTCCTTTTTAATAGATACTGCAAATATTTAAAGGGCTTGAAGACATGAGGTTGAAAAATCATTTTTCTCATTTGTTACTTCATTCATTCAACAATATTTTACGTTATGGCGTACTAAGTCATGATTGAGATTCAATAACTTCAAATATTTTTTCTATCCACACCAAAGTGTTTGTGGAGCTTTTTAAGGTGATTCTAAGGGAACTCCCGGTATAAAATATTTCTTAAGCTACATAATGATCTCCTTTAATTATTCATAGAAAATAACTGCTGAATATAAATGTTTTAATAATATCCTTCAAAGTTATTTTGTGGAGATTAGTTGGGTATATTTCTATTTATTACAGACTTTTAAAAGAGAAGTAAACCTCTATTATTCCTAAATTCCTTAACAGAAGCTATGTGAATTAATAATTTTGTTTTTGATGGTAGAGAGTACATATAACCAGGCAAGCAAACTGATTAAAACACATATTAGCTGTTTACCCTTCTGAAATAAGTAGTAAATGTCAATATTGTACACAAATAAAATGGGTTGTATTTACTTTTCTGTAGTGATATCATGTGAATAGTAGCAAAATTGCTGGTAGTTTTATTTGAGAAATCATTTCAAATTTTAGCCAATTAGTTCAATATATGTGCTTCTTAGGCAGTAATGGGAAATAACTTTATAGCTTGCAGTACAATCAGGTCTCAGCTCTGTAATACTCTCCTTTACTTGATGCAACTCCAGAGTACACTGGAAATGTCCTTTCTTTCCCCCCAAAGGTATATTTGTAGTTGAACTTTAATAAGAAAATTGAGAAGTTAAGTTTCCCAATTTGTGGTGAGATAAATATACATTTAAAGTGGAGTTCAGTCAAATTGGTTTAACATGTTTCTATTTGCTAACCATAAAAGTAGCCTCGGCGGGTGGGGGGTGAAGTCTGCATGACGTAAATCATAAATTGCATTTGAGAAAGTTTTTCTGTTTTTGTTTTGTTTTGTTTGGAGATTTATTGGGATCTGCGAAGGAATTTAAAAACCAGTGGAATCTGAGGAGGGTGGTAAATTTATATCTAGCATTTATTGTCTCTGGAGCTCAGTTTATTCATCTGTTAAATATGGTGCCAGGCATGGGATTGAGTTAGGTCTAGGTTTGGCTCCAGTTCTGTTTTATGGTAGAGGAGAAGCATACAGGGGCAGGAAGATGGAAGGCATCAGGTGAAGGTGAAATCAGCTATATATCTGAATGAAGTTTTTAACTCTGTAGGTCACAGTATTTCTAGAGATCAGAATCACCTAAGACACTTATAAAATGCACATTCTTGACTCCTCCCCCAGGACTATTAAATGTCTACCTTGAGATGGAGGTGGGGCTGAAATCTCCATTTTTTACAAATGCCACTTTTTCTCACACTGTAGTAAAGACCCAGAAATGGGTTCTACAGTCAATTTAGTGGATCTTAACCACTAAGTTGTTAAATTATTTTTAAATTAAAGAAGAGAATGGAATGAGATGGAATATGGATATATATATCCATATGCACTGCAAAATGCACTGCATGAAGGAAAGGAAAAAATTGTTATATGATGCTTTCCTTTCCTGTGTGTGTGTGTGTGTGTGTGTGTGTGTTTGTGTGCAGGATAAGAATGTGAAACGTGTTTCTTACTATTGGTAGTGATCAAAAAACAAAAAAGAAACTTTGAAAGCCACTACCCCAGGGTTCTCTTACACTATAGATTTTGAAAATGCCTATCTAGAACAATACAAATTCCCAGACATTCCTATTTCATCCACTTTGAATATAGTGAAACTCACTTTATTAAATGGAAGGCTTTGAGACATTGTAGTATTTCAGATTTTACAGTTTCAGATTTTACAAATTATTTTTACTTTGACTTTCCTGACATGTGTATTTTGTACAGATGTAATTTTTTTATTGTTTTCGTTTAAATAATCACCCCTTGCTTAATGCCCCATGCCTTTATTACCCCCAGTTCCTTAAAGTTAGATAACAATATGCAGATCCTTCCTGTAAAGCAGATCCCATCTGAGCCTGCTCTCTGTGAGGTAGGCTATCTGGCATCTGCAATCGCTTTCAGTTAGGCCTTTCAGCCAATAAGAAGCAATAGCATGTCTGCCAGGACAAGGCTTAATCATCGGGTCATTTCCAAGATGTCCTTTTTTGGATTTGCCTCTGCTGTTGACTACATCCTTTGAATTCTGTCTCCTTAACTTCTCCCAGAATCTTTCTAGACTAAAACCCACTTGGCTATGACTCTGTACCCTGCTGTCTTTCAACAACTCCTCACCGCGTGTTTTTGTGTGTGTGTTTGGGGGGGGGAGAATGAGGGGGGCCATCAATGACTGCAGTTCTTAGTACTGTTTTTTTTGTTTTTTTTTTTTAAGATTTTATTTATTTATTTGACAGAGAGAGAGATAGCGAGAGAGGGAACACAAGCAGGGGGAGTGGGAGAGGGAGAAGCAGGCCTCCCGCGGAGCAGGGAGCCCGACGTGGGACTTGATCCTAGGACCCTGGGATCATGACCTGAGGCGAAGGCAGACGCTTAACAACTGAGCCACCCAGGCACCCCATTTAGTACTGGTTTTTGCCATAACTAAATTTCCTGGTAACCGGTGGTCCTGACTACCTCTTTATTGCTTGCTGTGAGGAGCATCTCAGTGTTAACCATAATAATGGTGATGTTCATAACAACTGTAATACTGATAAAACAAATGTGGCAGGTGTTTTACATGGTTTATATCAGTGATTCTCAAAACTTGATGTGTGTCACAATCATCTAGGTTGTTTGTTAACCCAAATGACCAGATTCTCTGGTTGTGGGGCAACAGGATCTTGAGTACTTTTGAGCAATTTCCTCAGTGATTGCCATGCACGCAAACATTAAGACTCACTGGATTGTCTAACTTAAATCTCTTAGCTATACTCCGATGTAAGTGTTCCTGGTTTTCTCCCACACTGGAGATTAGGAACTGAGACTTAGAGGAATTAAGAATCTTGCCTTATATCATAGAGCTCATGAATGGTAAAGACAGCATAAGCAAAGTAGAGATCCAAGAAACACTTCTGAATTGCTATTGAAATGAGAAAGTTTAGGTATCAACTCCCAGTCCAGTGCTATTTCCAGTTGAAGGAAGAACAGGTGAAATAATTATGATTTGAAGAGTTCAGTCTCCCTCCTCAAATTCTCCCAATCCTCAGATGCACAATTCTTGAAATTTACACCACTTATGAAAGATTTTCTTCAGGCACCAAGTATTTTAGTTAGGTTAAGACACTGTGTTATCTGAGAGGAACAATATACCATGTATAAGGCAATACATAAATACTCTGGTTACCATTACCATAGGTATTCACAAATTAGTGCATGGAAATCACAGAACAGAGAAAGGGTAATTTGTCCTAGATGGTTGATGTAGTGTATCAGCAGAATGACTCGAGGTATATGGGAGAAAAAGAAAGTGAAAGAAAAAAATGGCATAAGAAATGCTCAAAGAAGGAAAAGGTGGTAAAGACATGGTTTTAGTAATGCTTCATGATGTTGCCTAGTGATGATATTATATCTCGGGATTTCCTAGTTCTAAAGGAAGAATTAATATATAATTATATGGAAATAAAGTTATGGATAGCAATATACATTTGAAACATGATGATGAAAAATAGAGCTATCACCAGTCATACAAGACTAATTGCTAACTAAGTAGCAAAATAGGTCTTACATATCTCATGATAAGTGTAGAAAACTTCATAAAGATGAATTTTCCTGTATCTCTAGTGGCATATTGGTCATTCCCATATTAACTAATAAATAAAACTCCAATAGTCATCTTGTTTCTGAATAAAGCCCTAAGTATGGCTGATTTTAATTACAAATTACTTTCTCTAGAATATAATACAGCTTTTAAAAAAATATTCCCCAAAGTCAAGAAAGTGAATGATAAGGAGAACTCCTTTTAACTTTTTCTATAATCATTTTCAAACTGTAGGTTATCTGCCTCCAAAAGGATTGAGATATTTTATGATAAAACACATAATGAGACTATTAAAATAGAACTAGTACCTCAAAAGCCACAAAGAGAGAATAAGAAAATATACCTACCATATTTAGGCTTATAAATATATGGTAACTGAGCGCTGAGTTTCCTGGCAGCCAAGGCAAACGGAAAGTAGGATGATTTCCCAGTATTCTTTAGGATCAGATTGAATTGTTAATCCTGCTGACATAGATACTGAGCCCTATCATAAAATAATTTGGGGATGTAGTCCAAGCATAAATATTCTTTAAGTTTCCCAGGTAATTCAAATATGCAGCAAGAGTAGAGAACAGCTGACCTGTGTAGGACAAGGCAGGAAAGTTTATTGGACTTTAAAAAAAAAATGACTTAAGCCCATATGGTGAAAGGTGAAGTACCTATCTTTTCCTTTACAAGTGGCTTAAATGTAACAATGAACTACTGGTGATGTCCAGTGGAGTTCAAATCTGAAATTACTGAGCTTAAGGAACCTGTGGAAAACCCTTATCAGAAGTGGCTGAAGTAGCTGACTTTATTCTGCTGAGGACTTGTTTTTTGTGTAGTCCTGGATTACTTTTAAGTTAGCTCATCTGGGACAAGAACCAGTGCTCTTGTCAATACATGCAGAAGTTTCATTGTCTGTTTATTAACTCCTCGGCATTCTGTCAAGGCCAAGCTATTGCTTGGTGAGTAAGAACTAAACTGTGGATCACTTAGCAACTGTGTGACTATGGACAAGTTACCTCCATGGGCATCGGTTTTCTCATTTACTCCATAGTGTTATTGTGACAATTAAATAAACTTTGAATGGACACATAATAAGCAATCAGGAAGTGTTAGGAAATTTCAATATGCATTTTTTAAAGATTTATTTGTTTATTTTAGAGAAAGAGAGCGCTCACATGAGAGAGCAAATGAGGGAGGGCCAGAGGGGGAGAGAGAATCTTCAAGCAGACTCCCCCACTGAGTGTGGAGCCTGATGCAGGGCTTGATCGCATGACCCATGATATCATGACCTGAGCTGAAATTGTGAGTCAGATGCTGAACCAACTGAGCCACCCAGGCGCCCCAGTCCCAATCACTATGCATTTTAAGTACACTTTATCAACTAAATCGGTAAGGAGGCTTTGCCTTCTTTCAACATGTTCCAGAAAATGTCTGCTACCAATTACTGTTTACCCCCTAGAAGCATTTCTTTTTCTATTGATCAGTTGTTGCAGTGTGTTAAGTCTCTTGCTCAGCTGTGTTTTACTTCAGGGTTCTCTGTCAAACTGGGCAAAGATAACATGTGCCATCCCTAGTTAATTCACAATCTTCCCATATAAGTAGTGGTCATTAAAAACCTGAAGTTTTAATTTTTTTAAAGATTTTATTTATTTATTTGCCAGAGAGAGAGCATACACTGGTGGAGTGGCAGGCAGAGGGAGAGGGCAAAGCAGGCTTCCTGCTGAGCAGAGAGCCTGAGGCAGAGCTCTATCCCAGAACCCTGGGATCCTGACATGAGCTGAAGGTGGAGACGCTTAACTGACTGAGCCACCCAAGTTTTAGAGAAAGAGAGAGAGAAAGAGATAGAGGTGCCAAAACTGTGTTGCTTCTCTCAGAATTTTAGTTAGCATATTATTGTTATTTCTTAATACATAGAATGCATATAATGAGATCCAAGGAGTAGAAGCATTGGTGAGTTAAACACTTTAATATGCTATAATGTATTTTACAAACTATGGGTGCCCAAAGTGTTTTCATTTTGGCACTTCTAAAGTGAAAATTAAGAAATCATTGAAGCAATGTGTACAAAATGGCAATGTATATAAACTTGTGTGGGAGGAAAAAAGTCACAGATTTTGAAAAAGAATTAGGTTAAAAAAAAGCAATGAAAACATTTTATTTTAGATATAGCTCACCAAGTATCTTCCAAATGTGAAATGTAAAAATGCTTCAAAAGCCAAATAGTAGTAGTAATAAAATACGATTGTCCTATAACATTATTGTCTTGTGGACTTGCTTCTTTTTCTCTCCTACTTAAAAATGCCCCTTATCCATAAGCTTAAGAATTCAATTGTATTTTCTCAAGGAAGTGGTAAATGAAATAAGTTGTTCTTGTGGCATGTAGTATTAAAATTATATATGGCAAATATTGGACTATCTATGTTACATTCTCAAATTATGGATAAAAATTAAATTCCTGTATTTCTGACTACTTGCTGTACTATATAAGAATTCCTTTTGAAGCTTCATGTTAGGGTCAAGTTGTGAGTATCTTCATTTCCCTAAGGAGTCATGAAACGCCAACATGCTTATTTATTATTTATTTGGTGAATTTATTTCTTTCCTTTCCTCTGAAAAGCTCAAGTTGTTATACAAAGAATTCATCCTCCTAAAAATGTTCTTTAATACACAAACATGAAATAAACAGGAAATAAGAAAGAAGGTAGGGGTGCCTGGGTGGCTCAGTCAGTTGGGCGTCTGCCTTTGGCTCAGGTCGTGGTCCTGAGGTCCTGGGATCAGGCCCCGCATCTGGCTCCCTGCTCAGTGGGGAGTCTGCTTCTCCCTCCCCCAGCTCATATATGTGTGCTCTCTCTCTCTCACTCTCAAATAAATAAATAAATAAAAATCTTAAAAAAAGAAAGAAGGTAGCAGGTAAGAGGCAATGTCTACAAATACGGTAACTACAGTTTGGCACTGGTTAGGATTTATTAACTCTTCCAGTGTGGATTACGTGATTTCTTACAAGTTCATGGATTTTTTTTAACGCCTCTATCAGCTCCCTAAATCTTTGGCCTATAGCCACAATTTTGGGCTCAATTCATCATGATCCTTTATAGAACACTCTACAGTGTAGAATCTGTTACACAGATGAAATTAGATATTCATTGCAATGGAGAGATTATCATTTGAAGTGGTTTTTCCTCAAATGTATAAGTGGACAGAGACCTAGTCTGCTTCATTTTTTAATTTGTTTTGTTTGGTATTGGTGTTTTCACTGTATTCAAAGAATAATAAATGCAAAAATAAGGCTAAGAAGATGATTTTAACATGTTTACCCTGACTGAACACTTTCAACATAAAATAGGCAACACAGTGTATTTGAGTGTTTTATAAAATAAGTATAATTATTAGAATGATGTGCTAATTCTCAGTGTCCTATAGGTGGGGTGATCCAGGAATGGAACACCTAGGCACATTTGAGGAGTCTAACCTCTTTCATAAAAGTGAAGCCTAAGCCCAAATGCTTCACTTCTATTTCCTCCCCACCATACGTCGGATTCATGTTTAACTCTCTAAGTTTCCTATTGCTGCTGTGACAAATTGCCTAAAATTTGGTGGCTTAAAACTATGCTGATTTGTTACCTTATAGTTTTCAAGTTCAGAAATCCAAAATGGGCCTCCCTGGGCTAAAAGTCAGGGTGTTGGTAGGTAGTGCTTATTCTGGAAGCACGAGAAGAAAATCTGCTCCCTTCTTTGCCTCTAAGAGCTTCTAGAGGCCACCTGTATGACTTGGCCTGTGGCCCCTTCCTCTCTTTTCAAAGCTATCAAAGGTGAGTACAGTTCTCACACTGCATCATTCTCTTCTCTTTTTCTGCCTTTCCTGTCTATTTTTTAAGAATCTTTGAGATTACATTGGGTCCACCCAGGTAATTCAATATAATCTCCCTATCTTAAGGCCAGTTGATGAGCAATCTTAATTCTATCTGCAATTTTAAATTCCCCTTTGCCTTTCAGGTCACCTCTTCACAGGTTCCAGGGATTAGGAGGTGGACATCAGCAGGGTCCATTTCTCTGCCCACCACACACACTTCCACTGATTTTTCTAGAGTCATTTGACTTGTACTGAAGAATGAAAATTACCATACATTGGCCATTGAATACATTTTTCCTTATGGACACTGGTAGTTTCTCTTTTTACCCAAGTGCAGAGAAGTAAGATAAAACAAGTAAGCTGGCAGGAATGGCAGAGAAAATGGGTTCACCCAGATAACAGAAGGTTCACTTGTATAGCAGAATATTCTGGCTCAAGAGTCAGGTTTCAACTCAGTTTAATAATTAAATGCTTAAGTAACACTTCAGAGCTTTACTCCATTTGTCTGTCTTGACTCCTGTCAGACATTTTAATCCATCCAGACCAACGAAAGCTACTTAAGGGCACAAAATTCCACTCGGTAGAAAAGGAGAAGTAAATGTTTTTAAATGTATACATAGTTTCCTAAACAGATTCACCAGGTGCAGTTTGGGTGAAATGTCTATAGTGGAAAAGGAAAAAAGGAGACAATAATCCGGAGCATCTGTTTGAGTGCCTCTGAAAATGCACATTTTATTTTCATTCACTTCAGTTCGGGAGAATTGAGTCAGGCGCTTGTGAGGCAGGCTTCTCTCCGCGCGTCTAAGCTTCTGTGTATTTTAGGAGGTAGCTTTTGAAAGGCTGTTTTTCATCTTTGTTATTGTTGTCTATTTGTTCATTTTTGGTGTTTTAGTAGCTGGAAACCTGGGCAGTTTTCCTGCAGTTCCCCTTGGTTCTTCAGCATTGCTCCCTTGAACTGCTACGGACTAACTCCGACTGCGTGGTGTAAGACATAGGTTTATCTACCTCATTCAGCTGCTTCTGGAACTCCATGGGTGTGCAGAGTAGTCATGCAAAGCAACTGAGCGGCATGTGAACTTAGCTTTTGATGATTATCACAATAGCAAAAGAAAAGAAAAAAAGAAACCTCTGCTTGTATTCTGAGTGCTTTTGCGTGATTAATCTACACTTACCCAACCGAGCTTAATGCCTGAATTTGTAGCATGTAGATTTTTCAGCATAGTGGTAGGCACAAAGCAAATGCTTAGTAAGTCTTTGTTGGATTGAATGTCATTGTGAAGATAGCATTTTTCTCATTAGTTGCTTGTCAATATTCTCTTTTCCTAACTAGGACTCCCTCTGCTTTCCCACTTCTCTGTGAGTGTAAACATGGAAATTTACAAGGGACTAGGTAGGGTCTCAAATGAAGTGCGAGGTGTAATCCAATCACGACCCAGCATGCTTTCACCGTCCTATTTCGTACCAACCTTGCTAACCTCTGCTATCGGAATCATACATTTGAGAGATGAGTGAGATCTCACAGACTTTAGCGCACAGTAGGAGCTCAACATTTTTTTTTTTTTTTTTAAAGATTTTATTTATTTGACAGAGACCCACAGCGAGAGAGGGAACACAAGCGGGGGAGTGGGAGAGGGAGAAGCAGGCTTCCCGCGGAGCAGGGAGCCCGGTGTGGGGCTCGATCCCAGGACCCCGAGATCATGACCTGAGCCGAAGGCAGACGCTTAACGACTGAGCCACCCAGGCGCCCGGAGCTCAACATTTTTTAAAAAGATTTATTTATTTTACAGAGAGAATGTGTGCGCATGAACAGGGAGAGGGGCAGGGGGAGAGGGAAAAGGAGAGAAGCAGACTCCCCACTGAGCACAGAGCCCCATTTGGGGCTCAATCCCAGGACCCTGAGATCATGACCTGAGCTGAAATCAAGAGTTGGACTCTCAACCAACTGAGCCACTTAGGCGCCCTGGAATTCAACATTTTTATGTGGTTCAGTGAAGAAGGAATCACAAAAGAGGTGGTTTCAGAGGATAGGAAAGAATTAGGCAAACATATTCCATGGAGCTGACATTTCAAGTGAATGTTTCTACTTTTTTCACAAAAATGGTAAGCCTGAGGGAACCATACCATCTTTGTAACTTTTCATTAAGGTAATTGACTAAAATGTTTGATTGTTATGCGTATTTTTGTTCATGATCTTTATTGGACGACTAAATGCATTCCAAGATGCATTAGTATTTGCCTGCAGTGTCCTAAGGGATTTCTTAATGGGTGAGCAAAGTCTACTTTAAAATCGCTGATTTCAACCATTTATTCACTGATGCAACACACCTATCTTCTTACAGTTTCAGAGAATTAAAGAACTGGAAAAGATATTAAATATCATCTGCCATAACTTCTTCATTTTAAGGTTGAAGATGCTAAAGCTAAAAGATTAGTCTTTTCCCCAGATTTCACACTTAATATCAGAGCCAGTACTTGAATCCAATTCTCCTGATTCCCCAGTTCAGAGTTATTTCCAAAAAGGACAAGAAATATCAATACATGTTAATAAATGACAATTGAATATAAACTATTTTCAAGGCACTGTCATTGAAACAGAGGTATAATGGATAAAGTGTTTATGAGGACTTGACACACTAGTTGAAAAGTCCACAGTGACATTTAAAAATATTACTACAACAGAAAAGTTGTATTTTTTACATTTAATTTTTTACATTTGTATATGGTTGAAAAAAATTTAAGTAACATTTCACAGAGTGGGAAAATTAAATGAAATTCAAATTTCCATTTCCATAAAGTATTATTAGAACATGGCCGTACTCATTCATTTATGTATCTTCAGTGGCTCTTTTTGCACTGTAACAGCAGAGTTGAGTGGTTGTGCCAGAGACCTATGACCTACAAAGCCTAAAATATTTACTTTCTGACCCTTTACAGAAAAAGTTTGTTAATCCTGGGCTAGGATTAATAGAAGTCAGCAAATAGAGCAAAAGATAGGTCAAGCAATTGTGTTGGCAATATGGAGGATCCACAATTTGTGTTTTAGAGCATAATATCTATTTTCAGAGTTTCAGAAAAAAAGGTTTGCTTTCATTTACTAAGAATTTTAGGCTTTGGCTATTCTGTTTCCTGATATTTTTCATTATGGGAGAGAAATAAGAGACCCGTTTGTATTTTAAGGCGACAGTAGTTCTTGCAGTAAATACTGAACTTCATTATTTTTTTTTTTCATTCCCAAAATCAGAATATAATATGACCCATGTAGGGATGACATGAGGAGAAGTGACAGCATAAGTAAAATAAATAGAACTTTTCCAGTCCATAGTGGCTACTGTTTTAATACCGACGGTCATTGCTCTTTTGCAATATTTAGTATTTTGCAATCTACCGGGCTAAGAACTATCAAGTATCATCTGCATTCTTAGTTTTCTGTGGAACAAATAATAATGTCAAACATGAAATTGCATGCAAGTCAAAAGAAATAAATACAGTTAGTTAACTTCTCTTTCCCTAAATGAGTGTTTTAATTAAATAGTTCAAGTGTTTCAACATGTTTCTTTTTAATATCCTTTCATCTGCTATTGACTTGAAAGAAAGAAAAACCGTTTGAAGTATGGAAAAAACATTGAGATGTGAGCAAAAGAAGATGCCCCTAAAAAGTTTAAAAGACCTGATTAAAGTTTGTTTGAAGGTCCTGCCAGATGTACTCCATCTAAAGCACCGTGGAATGCTAGATATGTTTGTACGGTAGCCACTGACGTCAGTTGAAAATGTTTTCAGACTAATCAAGTACCTGTGCCTTTGCAAGAAAAGATCTCACAGTCTTAGATAGATCCTCTTTAAAAATAAAATGTAGTGTTCCTTATGAATGCTGCAGTGTTCTGCTCCATGACTGTTTCAGTGCTTTGTGACTGACAAAGAGAGTCATTAGGAGTCTGTTTGATGGACGTAACTAAGTGAATTGGAAAAAATGAAAAAGTCTTTTCAGCCCATTCAGAAATAATTGATGTGACTGAGACAGCTGTATGTGAGTTCCAGATAAGGAGACGATTTATGAAGAAGCTATTGAAGCTAAAAAGGAAGGTGCAGATTTAAAGTTCTCAGTAAAGTTGTCTTTAAGACACAGAGCAGTATTCAATAAGGAAAGAGATTTAACCTGAAGTTCTTTCCACTGGCATCCGTAGGGTCCTATCCGCTTGCAAATAAAATCCCCATAAATGTGGTGTCACTAGGTTATAAGAAATGAACTCCAAGGGAAAAGTTCCTGCACTCTTACCCCAATGCTATGTTCTTCCTTTTACTGTAAGTAGTGTATATAACAGGATATTCCCGAAGCTCACCTCCATGGTTTTCCCTTTTCTAAAATTGGCCACTGTCCGATCAAAGAAAACACTAAGTGTTTATTGTGCGGGTTTTAACTTAGGAGATTTTGCTAATGTAGATAGAAGGCAAATATTTTTAAGTGTGTCTGATTGTGGGACATCATCTGTGCTTTCATGGTATGGTAGTCACCTTTTTAATCAATCTAACAATTAAGAATGAATAAAAATAAAAATTTTATTACTATCCATATATTTGTGAATATGCATGCGGTCTCTGTTGCTTTTCTTAGAAACTACCAATGGACTTTCTCATGAAGATTTTTTTTTAAATAGGTCACACCTAGTAATGTCGTATGTATTTGGCAGTGATTGTATTCTGAAAACAGAATAGCATGTTAATTAGTTTCAAAATTAATTTTCTCAAAGTTTCAGGTTATAAAGAATACATGTTCTTTTGTCAATACTTTTAAAAAGATGTGTTTTGATAGGTCTTTAAAATTTAAAAAAAATAATGAATTTGCAAGATAAAATAAAAATGAGGTAGTCATCATACTTATAGTAAAATGTGACATCAGCTTTCTAGATAGTTAAAAACTTTTTTAGAAAATTGGTTCAGTCCTCTCTCTTATGAATGTGAAATGTATTGACTTGACCTCCTTTGAACCCTCTGAATAAGAGCAGGATGAAATCTGGTGGTAGTTCATATTTGAAGTAGAAATTATGATAACATCTCATGGGACCTGTAAGCCTGTTAGACTGCCTGGGTTTAAGTTTATTGTTTGGTAATTTGTATTATCAATTAAGCAGATACAATTTTATAAAAAAGAATAATGAATCAAATGCTCACCACATTTTCCCCTCATGAATGCTTTACTCCTTGTAACAACGTCTTTAGATAATAAGCCTTATTCTATAGCCAAAATATAGTCTAACTCCTTTCCTCATCAAGCAGGCGATCTTTCTCCTAATCCTAAATTTACTGATATATCAGTTTTAGCATCTGTTCACATTTTCCAGAAAAGAAAGTATCAAAAATATTAATGAGCAAATGTATTTATTGATGTTACATTGCGTGCCCCACAGCACCTGACTTAAATCTTTATTTCCTGTGTTTGTCCTTCCCAGTCTGTGGGATTAATTTTATATGGAAATGTTAACTGCATTCACACATCTCTTACCAGGGGCTCATGAGCATTTCCAATGAATAGGGGAGAGAAGAAAGAGGCAGCCATTCTGGGCCCCCCACAGCAGGCGAATAGAAGATAGAAGACATCCCCATTAACACTTCTGCCGATTTCCTACGTGAACTGTAGATTTTCAGAATAAAAAGTGAATAAAATTATACAAGAATGGAGAATGCTTATTCTAAGTCTATAGGACTTTAAAGCAATGCCAACTCGGATGTACTTAAATCAGCTGGAGCCTGGGATAACAATGAAGTTACACTTAATGCCCCAGGAATTGTATATTATCTGGAGTTACCATTGAATATATTTGTAACAACCTCTAAAATATCTGAAAAGTCCCTATAGTAGGGTGTGTCTTCCAGCGAAAGTCTTCTCTGTATCATAATGGGGACAAAAAATAGTTGATAAATGCCATTCCAAAACAAGTGACTGTAGAGATATTCATGCCCAATCGATGATTAGATTCAAATACTTTTTGAAAAACTGGTGTCGTTGTATGTACATATTTGTTTTACAAATAACTTGAATTTAGAACAATAAAAGCACTGCATTAACAGGAGAACTAGGCTTGAAATTTCATATGAATTTTTAAAATTCCATTTAGAAACTTGGTGAGTTACTGAGCCAGCTTTATATTAAAAAATAACAACAACAACAACAAAAACACAACAGACAAAGAAAAAAAAAAAACAACCTAAAACATAATGGGAGATATCGCTTTAGTTATATAGCTGTGGCCTGAGGTACGATACCTTTTATCATATATGTCTTTGAGGGACCTTAAGGCTCTTTTTATAAACTATCTCATTATTTCTCAGAGAATTTAAGTTAGTTAGGGGCAGGTATCATTAACTTCATTTACAGACCTTGAGCCTAAGGCACAAGAACCAAAGGTCAGCTAACTTGTCTGAGGTCAATAACGAGTCTATAGTGTTGTTTGGAATAAAATTTTTTCCTTTTTCTATTATTTCTAACATACCATTTTTTTCTCAATACACACACAGACACACACACACACACACACACCATGCATGCACTCAACATGTTTTACTGTTTACCTTACCTTTGTAATTTTATTTTTAATTTAATTTCTCTCTTCATTCTTAGTTTACTTATGTTCTCCGATTTCATTCATTCCCGGTGCACCTTATGTTATGAGGCTTTTTGCTTGTATCTTCAAATATTTACCTTAAAGCAAATGTTTTCAGTAACAATGAAGAAAGATAAAAATGAGCATAAATAAATAAAACTCTTTACACAAATCTTTTTCTTTTTAACTGTAATCCTACTTCTCTCTTATGTCATGTTTTAAAAATTAGTAGTCTGTCCCCACTTGCTCCATTTCCCCGTATATATATATAAATTGATCTTTTACTTCCTTTACTCTAATCTCATACAATTATTCTTCACAGTTTAGAGATTTTAAGGTAACAATGACCTTCTAATGGATGAATCCTATGGGCATATGGTAGTCATAATTCTTCTCCATATCTGTGATGCCTTTGATCTATAGGATTTTCTTTCTTTCCAAAGATGATCTGCTTCTAATCCTTCCAAGTTTCAAAAGTGATCTGGTTTTCTTATCCACCTTCTTTTTTTTTTTTTTTTTTAATCTTTTGCTGCTGGCCCCAAATATGGAAACTATAACTGATCCCTCAAAGATATGTTTTCTATCAAAATTCTTTTAGAGGTCTCAACCCACAGCTCCCTCCTTTGCAATGCCTACCCTAAATCCTAAGCAGGTTTCATGGCACTTTGTTATATCTGTTTCATTGGAAACCTAATCATATTCTATATTATCTGTTTTTATATACCTATACAATTTTGAATTTCTTAAATTTGTGGAACCATTGTTGGGACATCCTCGAAACCCTGAGACATAGTGAATATAGAACAAATGTAGGTATGGTGAAACAATGTCTAAATTCAAGCAGCCATACATTATAATGGCCTCGCTGCCCATTGCCATTGCTGTTTCTCCAAAGTTCACTCTTTCTTGGCATAATTCTCTGCCTCCAACATTTCTTCTTCCTACTCTTTTGCACAAAATTGTTACATCACATCTTCAATCTCATTCATTCAATTAGATCATTCATTTGCCTCCCTAAAATCTTTGATTACCAGTCCCTCTTGTGTATAACTGTCACCTGTTTTCCACTCACAATCTTTGGAATTCTTTTCTTGAATACCCCTTTCTTGCATTACTTATTTACTTTTTGAACACATCTTCACAATTTCAAAGTGCTAGAACGCTGACACTCTTCTCATCCTCTTGTGCCTTTTCCTCTTTGAGGAAGACCAGTTTGTCTTTGCATGACAAGAAATCATTTATCATTCTGGACAGAAAAATAGAAAGCTCAGATACCCCAGGTCACTACAGGTCTTCATGTCCATACTTTTGCATCTCAAGATGGAGCCATGTTTCTAGTTACTCTCCAGGGAAACACAATCCATGGACATTTAAGGGACCACCTGGCTTTCTGGGACGGTTTTTTTTTTTTTTTTTTTTTGACTGCTTTCAGTTGTAGGGTTTCTCCTTCCTCTCTCCTCAGTGAAGTCCCTCTTCATTACCTGGAGGGACTTTACAAACTATTGATATCCAGTCCCACTCTGAACGCTAATTCATTGGGTTTAAGTTGAAACCATGTATTGGCTTTGTGTTTTTTCACAAGTTCTCTGGGCCATTCTAAGGCACATCTAGATTTAGGAATACCCGCTTAAACCACTCTACTTCAGAGTATCAGTAATTAACAAAGTGATAGTTAAATATATAATGCAAATCCATTCTTTCTGTCCTGTCACACAGTCAACACTCCTTGACATATCTTATTTAGTCAGCATTTCTGGAGTATATAAATAGTGTGAATTCTGTATCTTAACTTCTCTATCTTCTCAATAGACCCAACCTGATGATGAATGATGGTACATAAATACTTGTCTGTCTGCCCATCAATCTGTCTCTCTATCTCTACTATCTATTATCTATCTATCTATCATCTATCTATCTATCCATCTATCTAGTTTGCATGTCTGATTTTCCATTGGAATCAAAGCTTAAGCCTTGTACCAATGGATTTACCTTCAGAATTTAGGATTCTGCACTAATTTGTTCACATTGTCAACTTAAATACTTTGCCAGAAGAATTTTGTTTTTACGAAATTATCAAAATAGAGCTTGAGATAGTAATATAATGCTGATATTGTATTGTTGAATTCTAATGGAATATTTTTAAATGTGGTTAAAAAAGATGGGGTTTTTCATTATCCATTGTGTGATGCTCTTTATTTTGGATTTTTATTGTGAATTATTTTTATTTCATCCATTATGTTATTTTTTTAAAAAAAGCTTTTTATACAAAATGAAGCATTCGCGAATCTAAATATTTGTTATTATATAAATAGATCTTAGTATTTTACATTTGCAATACCTTTTCTTTCATCATTAAATTTAATATGTAACCTAAAATAATTCATGGAAATTAAAGTACGATCAATATAGGGTAAGAAATGAAGAAAATACACAGAATCATAGAAGTTGTAATACAGTACATGATAGAAAGATCATTATTTTATTTTTGGCATTTTTCATTGCAAACATAGCCTCTTACCTTTGTGTTGTCCTATTACTAATTTTGGTGGAACCAGCATTTAATTACAGATTCAGCATTTCCTACCTTCAGCTAAACATCACCTTCTTTTCTACTTTTTTTTTTTTTAAAGATTTTATTTATTTATTTGAGAGAGAGAGAACGAGAGACAGAGAGCACGAGAGGGAAGAGGGTCAGAGGGAGAAGCAGACCCCCAGCTGAGCAGGGAGCCCAATGTGGGACTCGATCCTGGGACTCCAGGATCATGACCTGAGCCAAAGGCAGTTGCTTAACCAACTGAGCCACCCAGGCGCCCCTTTTCTACTTTTATATCAAAATGGAACAACATTTCTCATAATTTCTTACATACTTTCCTTTGTCAATTTATTAGTACAAAATATGTATTTCTGTATTCGTTTTGATCTTTCCTCTTGGGTTAATGAAGACTGAGCTAAAAGATTTGAGAATCATTAAAGCAGAATCAAGAACAGCATGTATATATTAACCCATTGCTGTCTTGAAGTGATATGTCTGAATGACCACTGGAGTTCTTTCCTAAATTCAGCATTGTTATTTAAATCTCATTGTTCAGTAGTATTTACTGAGCATTTTCTTTGTGCAGAACAATGTGGTTTTAGGAAACTACCAGCAGCCTTGTTTCTGAGATGAGACTGAAGAGATCCAGATAATTTGCTGGGAGCGATAAATAGAAAAAAAATTTAGAAGAAAATATGTGCACATAAGATAAAACATAGTAAATACAAATTGATTTCTACATTTACTTATATATATGAAATATTATACTATTGTAAAGAAATGTGAGAATTATTACTGAAATAAGAGTAATGTTCCTAGAATTTATTGCCAGTAAATTTGGGGCTGTGACGTGTATACTGTTTGTACTAGAAATATTTCTTTTTTTTTTTTTTTTTAAAGATTTATTTATTTATTTATTTGACAGAGAGAGACACAGCAAGAGAGGGAACACAAGCAGGGGGAGTGGGAGAGGGAGAAGCAGGCTTCCCGCCGAGCAGGGAGCCCGATGTGGGGCTCGATCCCAGGACCCTGGGACCATGACCCGAGCCGAAGGCAGCCGCTTAACAACTGAGCCACCCAGGCGCCCCTGTACTAGAAATATTTCATAATTGTTTTACTACAGTTCCAATTCAGTGAAACATTATAAAGAAAAGAATGTACTTTAAATGTTTTTCCTTTACAATAGGATTCAGCGGCTTTAAAAGTTGATTTTGAACTAGAATGAATAATAGAATTTTATAAAGTTTGTACACTCCAAATAAGTACATGGAGAATAAGGTACTGAGTTAAAAATGCCAATAATGGCCAGTCTTCTGAGACAAGATAAAGGGAAGATTTGCAGAAGCATGTGTTTGTCTGGAGCAAAACCAATTTATAAATTCGGGGGAAATTCCAGAACTCTTGGTAGCTTTTCCTTTAATAACCTACATGTGTAGATTATCCTTAACACTTTAAAAACCGTACTGGTGCCAGTTGTAACTCGTAATTTGTACCATTAGTATTCAAGTTATAAAAGGGCAAACAAGGTTTTTTACCTTTCTCACTATTTTCTGGCAACATTAGTTTTATGCTTTATATTAAAAAGAACCAGTCTGAGTCATATGTTTAAAAAATACATTTATGCCGTTTTCAAATCATGCAAGAGTTTTTAATGGATACAACTATTGCCAAGAATAATCTCAGACAGATATTACAGAACCTTTTTGTATTGTTTTTTTTCCAATTATTATGTATGTAACACTATCAATGCATGAGATTAGTTTGTTCCCTGAATGAGCCTGAAGTTTTTAATTTATTTAGTAGTTACAATAATCTGTAAATTCCATACATAGTAAATCTTCAGTGCAGCCAATTTCAGTATCATAGTAAATTGTGGATAAAAATATGCAACACTTTTAACATAAAATTTAAGGACACTACATGATGTAAATTTTTGTTTTTGAACAAAGTATAAACAGTCGTAGTAAATGCATACTTTTTGGTTTATTTTCTGTTCTCTGGTTAAAGAAATGTTTATCTATTATTTTAATACCACCCTTATAATATCAAGGTCAATAGGTTAATATTTCTAATATGACTAAAGCAAGAAATGCATTTCTATTTCCCAGGACTGCATCTAAATTCTTATTTATCAGTTGTACCTTTAATAGTTTAAGTCACCTGCCAGAACACTCATTTTAAAACCATTATATCATATAGACAAATGTTTTAAAACTGAAGTTTTTAAAAATGAATACTTACGATGATTACTTCAATATTTCTTGCCTTCCAAATCGGTGACTTGTTTTTATAGAGTCTATTTGTGAAAAGCATACTGGAAGTAAAGACTACAGAATAGAAAAAGGTTGAATATGTGGTACTAACATAGATGTGTGTTTTAGTGAAATTGCCGTTTTCTTATCTCTGTTTCAGAAGGTGAATTTTCCGTTTTTTTTTTTTTTTTTCCATAATAAAATCTAAGTTCTAGGACTTGCCTCAGATAATACAGTTAACCAAATAGCTTTCAACGTCTCTAAGCATTTTGTATTGAATTAGTCGTCAGTCCTTGATGTATGTAATATATGTGTTTTTTAATAAGATCATTTACAATCTTATATTTTAGTGACATTCAGAATCTTTTCTCTTGCAGCCGTTTCGTAGAGTGACGTTTTCTGTTGTGAGTCAGCCTCAGGACCCACATCAGGGGTCACTGCAGAGTTGCTATGACAGCGGGCTGGAGGAGTCAGAGACACCAAGCAGTAAGAGTTCATCAGGGCCAAGGCTGGGTGCCCTTCCACTCCCAGAGGACAACTATGAAAGGACCACGCCGGATGGCAGTGTTGGTGAGGCAGAGCATATGGAAAATGGTAGGGGCAAACACAGCATCCACACACATAATCACGCTAGCGAGCCATAATAAGTAGACTCGTGAGGCTCAGTCTAAAACCCAACTAAAATAGCTGACACTAAAACTATTTTACCTAAAAAAAATAAATATTTGCTAAAGGACAGAAATGCCAAATAAAGGAACATAACCTTATAGATAAAATCCACCAAACTTGCACCATCATTTTAAAACAGCCTGTCAGAAATAAACACATTTCCAAATAAATCGGAGTAGTATCTGCTATGAAAACAAACAAACCTAAATTAATTCATAATACCTAAACAATAGCAACTGAGAAAGGTCTTGTGTTATTGTTTTCTTCTACTCATTTTTGTCATGCAACTATTTCTTCTACTTCAATTGCCCAGCCTTTAGTGAAAGGAAATGACAATAAACACACCTTGCTCTTTCTTTTCCTAGGTATTTATCAAAGCATTTGCGAGCCTCTCCTTTTGAGTGATAGATGAAATGGAGTCAAACAAGGAGAACAGTGTTATTCTCCAGAAATATATTGTAAATACTATTAGAACTCCCCTTTCATTTAAGTATACATCGTGTTTTTTTTTTTTTTCTTCTCATTTTTGTGCAAGGGAAAGGGAAGAAAGCAAATTTTAGGACTCTAGGTTCCTATCCTGTTGTGAAATGATTCTCATGAGGACCACAACAATTGGCCTCCTATACACTTTCTTTTAAGTTATAAAGTTAGATTGCAAATAGTATTTACAAACCTTTTCACGTTTGTTTATGTTCCCCAAAACAATTAAATGATGTACTTTTTTGGATTTCAGGTTATAAGTAAATGCCTGAGGAGTAGGTTTGTGTGAAATAATGGAATGGTAAAGTTCATACTAATTTTATTATTATTTCAGGTATAAAAAGAGATTTGGTTATATGTAGGGGAAGGAAGGGGAACCGCACATATTTTATCTGTAGCAAAAACTCGAAACGGATTTGTTTTTCACCATCCCATCCCCCAAGTGAAATAAGACATCCTAACTTTTTGTTATATACCAGTTTCTTTAGCGATGGTATGCAAATAGAGCGTATTAATGCAGGAAAGTCTGATTTTTTTCTTGAAGTTTACCTATGAATATTAAAATCCAACCTTAGAGAGTAATGGATATAAATGACCCCGAGTGAAATTATGGCTAAACTAAATCATGTTAAATAATTATTTTTCCACATTGTTATCTGGGTGAGAAGATATGATATCAGGGACGGATGATTGATATCCCTCTTGATTAATAATCCAGAGTTCAAATGGCATTTTGCCTTATAGCATGCTTATCTGTGTGTATGGTGGTGTATGCTTATGTGGATGGGAGTTTGATGTGGTTTTTAAGAATTAAGTTCTTTTAGTATCTATTTAAATGACTATAAAAATTTTGGTATGAATTGCATTGCTGATGAATATATTTCTAAGGCAAATATGTTTGAAATGCTTTGCACAAAAGTAAAAATTAAAATACTATAATAATATTATACACACACACACACCTAGGAAGGCAGGATTGATCTAATTTAAGGACATTCTTATACCTGTGATTACCTTTTGATGATATACTTTTATTTGTGTTTTAAAAAGTATCTCACAATAAACAACACAATGTATAATTAAGGCTTGATTTTTGGATGTCAGCTGTATTAACAGAAAGGACTTGTATCATTGGCATTATAATCACATTTTAATGTTATTTTTCTGTTTTTCGAGTTTAAGGGGATTCAACACCTTTAAAATAAGTAAGAAATGACGAGTAATAAGCATAATTATATATGGCAAACACATATTCGTTACTTTTTAGGAAACACACATGGAAAACTTAACAGGTGAGCTTGTTAAGAAACTAGAAAGTTTGCTGAGAAACATTTTCCAAGTAAGGCTTTTAGTTATTTTTTATAACCATGTTTTCAGTCTTGTCAACAACAAAGATAATCATAATAGAACTGATTTTTCTGATTTTGTATGTGACTGACACTTGAAATTCAGTTTTATATAATCAGTTGTCATCTGCTGTGATTCATGTTAGCCCTGATCTATAGGTAAGGACAGGAGATGTGATTCACTTTGGGTGATCCAAATGTAGCAGTTGACATTTGAATAAGTTTTGTTGGGTCCAAGTTTTCAGACTACTATCTAGCCATAAAGTACAATTGTATTGCTTGAATTCTGGTAATTTCATCTTCAAGATTAATGGATCATTCTGACATAAATAGAATGGGAATTGAAACCTGTCAAGTATTCATTTGTCACATTTAATTGGAATCCAGGTAATCTGCAGTGTTTTACTTGGTTAGGTTTTAATCAAGATTTGTATTGGATTTTCCATGAAAATACCATTTTGGATGCTGTCCTAGTTCCTAATTATTATTACCTCAAATATTTTCCTTGCATTTTAACCTATGTGAAACAATGTAGTTATAACTGATATTTGGATTAACTTCCATTGTACAGTTTAGAAGATAATTTCCAGTGCAATAATATAACATCCCAGTGTCATGATGCTACCTGGGTATACGTTAGAACAGCTAATGATGAAAATAAGTTGTCACGAGGTAACTAAAAATAACTAAAATACCTAAAAGGAAAATTTAAGTAGATAGGCAGTGAAATGCACTTATGTTTTACAAAAGCTTTTATTTGCTTCCTGTACTTTAGCATAATAAACACAATTTCATGAAGAAGGCCTGTGGATTAATCAGCTTTATAATAAGCTTTATCCTACATTCCAACCCACCTTACTGCCAAATGATGAATGAGGTTTTATTCTCTTATTAGCTTAGGAAAAAGAATACACTGTAAGAATCAACATAATTTCATGAAACCTGAATCTAATAATTAGAATGAGCCCCACCATTTTAATAATTTCAGATCCGGGTATTTACATCCATGGGTCTCTGGAAAACAGTAATGGAAATTATATCATTAAAAAAATTTTCAAGAATTTTTAATGAATTATACATTAATTCATAAAAAACATCACTCATATATTTTTCTTTGCTCTTCATGAATTATTATCAATATTATGATGATTTCATGTTGATCTTTTGATAAGATTGAGGAAATTGGTTATTTATTATTTCAATAAAATACACCTAGTGGGATAGGATATTTTATTTTATTATTTATTATGGGGGGGCAGAGGGAGAAGGAGAGAGAGAATTTTAAGCAGGCTTCACGCCCAGCATGGAGCCCGACTCAGGGCTCGATCTCACAACCCTGAGATCATGACCTAAGCCAAAGGGATAAAGTATTTTAAAATATGGGGTTCATGGTAGGACGTTGAGTAATGATAAAATATTTGATAATGAACGTGTTAAAATAATTAAAACCTACTGTAATGAATTCATAATTCAAGTAAAAACCAAATATTAAGCTTAAAACCATCATCATTTGAAGAGCATAATTTGACTATGCAAGAGTTTGCCCTTATTTTCAGATTTTCTCTTGGAGCAGTATTTAACAGTTTCTTTAGATCTATTATCAGTATTTATCTTGACCTTTGACTTCATGCTATAGTCTACTTACTCTTTTCAGTTACCCCCTGGATTACCTTTGCAAATCCAATTTGGCTTTGCTATGTATCCTGTAACCATATATAGTGTTTAACAACTCAAATATAAGAAACTCTCCATTTGACCTCCAATCTCAATTTTGCCATTAGGGTTGGGTATGTCACTTACTCCTTCTGGATCTGCTTCTAATCATCTGTAAGGCAGTTAACAGAATTAACTCTAGAATCTTACTCAGATCCACCAATCTGTGATTTTTCTCTTTATATCCAATTTTTCCTAGATGTTTTACTCTCCAAATCAGAAAGAGAGCTTTGGGTAGATTTTAAAAAGTTAAATGAGTTAAAAAATTTGGCCACTCTAAAACGCCTAACTAATTTTATGTCTCTTGATTTTCTCATGTATTTAAAAGGTGATTTTGATTTTTATACACTAATATTTCTGAGCCCCCCAATTCCAAACTTTCTTACTTTTTCAGAAATGTATAAGTTAGGCTTGATCATTGTTTTATTTTTTCTCCTCATTCCACATGTGTTCAGTAGTATTTAGAGTACACTGTTTTTGAGGATTAAACCATGGTACAGTCCATCATGAACCCATTTTGTTTCTGCCGTAGACTTTTCACATTGCTCTCAGAAATACTGAGGGTTGCTGGAGGGGGCAGGGGTGGGGATGGGCTAACTGGGTGATGGACATTAATGAGGGCACGAGGTGTAATGAGCACTGGATAGTATATAAGACTGATGAATCACTGACCTCTACCTCTGAAACTAATAATACATTATATATTAATTAATTGAATTTAAATAAAATTAAAACATTTAAAAAAGAAATAAATGAGTATAATTGAAATATCAATTGGAAATGAAACACCATTTTAATAAGACCAAGGATAATGAGAATGGAGACTAGACTTGTAACTTTGTTTGGGATAAAGGGCTCTCTCTCTACTTTTCTCCCACCTACCCAATTTCCAACAGTCACTTTTAAGGTCCTGCCATCTAGTCACCATTGGTTTGTACTGTTTTCAGTTAGATTGAGTTAAGTAGCAAGGCTGTGTCTTCCATCTTTCCAAAAATGCTCAAACACTTGTTAATGGCATAAGCATAATACCTCAAAACAAATGCTCTGCAAATGCCTTTTTTTTTTTTTTTTAATTTCTGCAGGAAGAGATTAACATACCCTGGAAAGGATTCTTTTGGATGGTTCTGCTTTTCCGCCTGGGGTTTTATTGCCAGAGGTGGACTGCATTTTCTACTTTTCTAGCCATCTGTGAAATGGCTTTGTGCTTCCCAAGTATCCCCAAGTCCACATGCCCCCACTTCTGGAGGGCTTTATTCACTTCTGCTTTTTCATGGTGATTAGAGACAGAAAGTAATTATAGAGGTTGTCTGCAATCAAGATGTGTGTTGCAGCAGATTTCCAGTAACTGAGCAGCACAATCTAAAAGAATCCAAAGAAAATACTGTCCTAGAGAAGAGGCAATGCTGTGGATAGAGTATTGTGGTTTAAAAAGCAGGCTTTGAAATCTAATGTCCTCGGTTTGAATCCTGGTTTTTCCTCTTCCTAGCAGTGCAATTTTCTGACCTTTCTTATCGCCACTTCCTTCAATAATAAAGCAACTAAATGAAATAATAACATCTAATAATTTATAAATAAATAATGAGTAGCAATAATTTCCCCATATTCATTGGTGATAGAATTATTTTCTATTATTCAAATAGTAATGATAAATAATGTTGATTGTTATTAACTTCAGGTAGATTTGACATAACAGAATAGCTTAGTCATGAAAGCATCATAAAAATGTTTAGTCTCACAAAGATAACAATTCTAAAATTATTGGTAAGAACCATATTCTCACCTTGGATACCTTTTAGTCGATTTCTCATTTTTGTGGTACATCAAGGGGTACCACCGAGGAGCAGATATGTTTAAATATATCAAGGATCTTAAATGAAAGGAAAAGAAGATTCTGTCCTCTGGCATCAAATGAACCCTACTCTTTGTGTTCTTCATCATTCAAGGTGGGGAAAAGCCGTTATTACCCTCCTATATTCTTTTCTCACTTTTAAATATTTTTACATTTATACCCAGTGTTCCAATTGAATGCGTATTCTTCACGTGTATATTTCCCTTTGAACTGTTGTAAAATATTCACACTGACAGGGAAAACAAGCTGAAAAAGTGTCCAATTAGTATGCTTACCAAACTCTCAGCCCTTTCTTTTTAATCTCAATATTAATAATTAACACTGATAAAATGTGTGGCCATATTACCCTTTTTATTCTAATTTGGTCCTTTAAAACTAGATCATTCTGCTGAACCCTTATGACATTTGAGGATGGAATGAGCTCTCATCAAATCTCAAAGTGACTTTAGAGGTCAGTTAGTGGCTTTGTTGCCTCCAGACTCTCAAATCATTTGCTTATCTGAATTTCAGCACACTTGTTAGATAATGCATTCTATGTTTAGCTCCTTCTTTCGTTAGGCTATTATCTCCATGATTTCTTTTTGCATTCTTTTTTGCCTATAGACTCTATGTACTTCCATTCCTTCTCTGATTTTTTTCTGGAGATATGTATAAAAAAATTGATGTTACTGAAATATGACAACACTCTTAAACATCTTTTATGTGGTAAAGAAACACTAGAACTCATCTCTTAAAGTGTAGTTAGCACTCAACCTCAGAGGTTAGTCCACTTATTGAGAAACTGTTTTACTTCGATATTCCTCTTCGAGGATAAAACACTCTCTATTGTTACCTCTTCTACTGCGGGGATTTTTTTTTTTTTTTTTTTTGTAAGAAAAGCATTATCTTCTTAAGTAAAGCAAAGCAGAATAATATTATTCCTGGCTCTGTTTAATGGAGTAATTATATACTGACAAATCTGCGGTTATTCATTTGATTCAACAAACGTGTTGAAAATAAAATATGACCAAGGCTCTCTGAGGAAGTTGAAGTGTATGAGAAGGAATCTCTGCCTACATGGTGCAGGTCCTTATGTTGGGGAGATACAACCGTGATTTCAGTAAATTCACTATAGCGTGAAAAGGGGAAAACTCATTAGAGAAGTTCAGAGCAGTGTGAAGTACAGAGAAGGGAGAGGAAAATTCTACAGATGAAATGATTTTAAATGCACTTACTGAAATTTTTACATTATAAATAACATCTTGGACTGGAAGAAGGCATTGAAATGGTATCTGCATTGTACCCCCTTTTTCTACATACCCATCATCTACGTCATTTAAAAGTAATTATTAAATTGGTCTGGAGGCTTTACATTATGCCAAATAAAGTGAAATTATTTGTTTAATTTTTCTAATCAAGTTACTGTTTTTTCTTTTCTTTATCTTCCTTTGCTTGTTCTTGTTGCTAAACATAATTACTTCAAAAACTTTAGAATTTATCAGTGATAAAATTGGCAGCACACACTAAATCCAGGTTGAGACTACAGAACAGATTAACTTTATGTCTCTGTTCTCACTCTGCTTATAAATATGGATAATTAATAAAAATATGTGTTATTTAAATAAGGCCTTTCAAACCTAATAAAGGCCTGTAAATAATCTTTTTAAGTTATTATTTCTTTTTAGAAGATCAATTATATTACTTGAGTTAAGAAGATGATTAGAGTAGATTATAGAAGATTGGATTAGATTAGTTTTAGTTTTGCAAAACTAACGCATTCCTTGTGTTGTGGTTGCAAATTGTTTTTGTGATTGCTATCTTAAGATTCAAGTTAAGTTCATCGGTATTTGTCTTTATGGCACATTCCCTTTCTATCTGAAATATAGACAATAGGTTGCCTTGTTTTTAAATCTTGTTTCTGGTAAGTTTTTACTTAATTTATGCAGGTTGATTTTTTTTTTTTTTTTTTTTTTTTTAGACATTACTCTCATTATTTTGCATGCCTTCTCATTACTGTCCAGGAAGTAGAATTGTAAGTTTATTACAAAATGAAGATATATTTGAAACACATGCAAATTTAAATGTTTTCCTTGAAACAGATTTTCAACTGCCAGAATACGATAATCTCAAAAAAACCCTAATTTTTGATACTGGGTGTTCAAATGAAACTGTGGCGAGGGCTATAAAATGTATTGGTAATAAAAGATAGTAGAACAGTAACCTGCTGTTTAACAACTGTGTACGCATTCATTTCTATTGTAAAATATGTCTTTTACAATTTTATTTTTGCTCTGAAATGCTCGCCAACTATGTCGATGAGGTAATCAGGGGACCCACATATGATCTGAGAGCGGTAAGCTTCTCTGAGGATGCTTTCCTATGAGCCATAGAGTCTAGACTGAATTATGCCCATTGTTTTTATTCAGTATGAGGCTGAATTTCACCAACCCAGCATTTGTAGCAAAAGGTCATAGCAGTCATAGCTGAAAATTGTATACAATGAACAGGGAATTTGGAATACTCTGAGAATTCATTGAGTTCAATAACCATTTGTTGTTTAAATTCCCATGAAGGATCCAAAGGTGAATGAGACATGTTCTCTGCCTCCTAAGCGTTTGAATATCGTGGTGGAGAATGACGTGTACAGATGTAGATATTTAAAAGTAAAGGCGTGGGAGGCTCTATGGAGAGGTTAAATGCTACCAGAACCACAGGATGATGAGTTGGGGATATGAAAAACCACAGCCAGGCTCTGAAGGATGGGTAAGTAGGGATTTGAGAAGAGAAGTATGGGTAAAGTTACAGGGAATAATGAGTGATGTCATGGAGATCAACCTGAGAGGGTGGGGAAACCGTGGTGCTATTTTGCCAACTTGGGAAAAATGGAAAGAATAGCACATTTCCAGGAGAATGAATCTGATTAAGACATGTGGACTTTAAAGTACCTTTGAAAAATTCAGACAATATCTAGCAGGCCATCGAAAATGTCCATCTGAAACTAGGAAGTATATATAAATTGCAGAAATACAGCTTTTAGAGTCACTAGAACCCTGGTGATTATAAAATCTTGGGAATAGCGAGACCATCAATGAACATATGCCACTGAGAAGAGATGATACCCTATATGGGATCTGAAAAAAATATTGAAATATAAAAGAATCATGGAGAAGTAAGTTACAGTGAAGGTGCCTACGAATGATATTTTTTAAAGCAAAAACAAGCTGTGGCAGGCTGAGGGGAAATTTGGAATTAGTAAAGTAGTGGTTACAGTGATACAGAGATGAAGGAAGCAGATACATGATCACGCAGACCTTGATAAGAGAAAGAGCTAGAAGACCCAACTGAGAGATATGATTGTTCTTTACATTCTTCTCTCTGACGATGCTGTAAGCTAAATGAGGACAGGGCCTTTGCCTTGTTCACCATAGCATGATATAACTGAAATAATTCCTACACACAGGTATCCAAAAAAATTGTTAAATTTAGTTATATGGTCTAAGGGCCCAGTGTTTCTGATGGAGATTCAGTAGAAGTGAGACTACTAAGAAAGCTGAAGACCAGGAAGTATAGTGTAAAAACACACTTGAGAATGTTTTTCACGTAAAACAAGTTCATTATAATACCATTATCAAAGTCAGGGCCATGGTTGCATCCCTTGACAGCAATCTTAATGAATTTCTTTTTTTTAAAAAAACTTATTTATTTATTTGAAAGAGAGAGAGAGAGAGAGAGGAGGGAGGGGCAGAGTGAGAGAATCCTCAAGCAGACTCTGTGCTGAGCATGCAGCCCGACGCGGAGCTTGATTCCCCAACCCTGAGATCATGACCTGAGCCAAAACCAAGGGTTGGTCACTCAACCGACTGAGCCACCCAGATGCCCCTTAATGAATTTCTAATCATCTAATGCTTCCATTGTTCGGAATTATTATTTTTACAAAATTTACTGAAAGTACTACAGTCTGAAATTTCTGTGTAACAGCTTTTGCTATATTTCATTGAGTAATATATTAATTACTCTTTTAAATGAGTTTTGGCCTCTAATACCACTTTTATATTTCTCTTTATACTAGACCATCATTTGTCCACCTCACTGTCTTGAAATTTAAATAGTGTCTAACTAATTGCATTTTTGTTGACATCCAATAATAACATTTTCCTGGTCATCATCAAACATTTTTATTTTGTAATTATAGGATTCCTGACAGTGTAAGAGTGCTATCAATTGTTGGTAATACTGTGCAAATAGATATGTTTCAAAACAGAAAATCATGAAAATAGAATTTGCTTGAGAAATAAATTCAAACAACTTAGTACAAAGACTGTCCAAATCCAGGCTATTTGATATGTAAACAACACCACAGAAATGCAATGTCAAAGATGCTTACCACAGGGGCGCCTGGGTGGCTCAGTCGTTAAGCATCTGCCTTCGGCTCAGGTCATGATCCCTAGGTCCTGGGATCGAGCCCCGCATCGGGCTCCCTGCTCCACGGGGAAGCCTGCTTCTCCCTCTCCCACTTCCCCTGCTTATCTTCCCTCTATCGCTGTGTCTCTCTCTGTCAAATAAATAAATAAAATCTTAAAAAAAAAAAAGATGCTTACCGCAGCTAGTACACAAGGGAAGAAATGCCTCTAAATACATTATGTGCAAAGACTTACTAATAATGATTTGCCAGGCAGATGTCACTTTTGGTGTTCTTATCTAAGGAAGGTCAACCATCAATGTCACATAAATTTATTCTCCTTTCTCTGTGTTCATTGTTGCTTAGTAGGAATTATGAATAGGTTCTTTATTGATAAAACTTGTCTCTTCCAGCCCAAGATAATCTAACCAATTGCTGCATAATAATTTCCAAATAAAAATGCAACTCCTATTTAATCACACATACACTTATTTGGTTTATCAGACATCTCTAGATATATCCATTTTTTTGGCCTGGCATATGCACTCTCCATTGTCCTGAAGCTTTGAATAGAGAGTATGGGAATGTAGGGTGTGCCAAGAAAAGACTACCTGTCTGGTTACCAGATGGACTCTAGGTGGTACCTGGCAATTCTTTTCCCCTCAATCTAAGAATCAAAATTTTGTCAGTGCACAGAATTGTACAGAGCCAAGACCAATTCTCAACCATATTACAAGATCCTGATTTCAAACTTGAGCATCAGTTTATCAAATTTTGAGCAAGAGAATATCCCATTCAAAAATAGGAATATCCCTACTTCTTCTCTCAGACAGTACTCTTTTTCTTTAAGGAGATCCAAGTCAAATCAGCATATTTAAATCTTAAAAGATTGCCTGGTGAGGGTGGAATCAGAAGAGGGACATCATCCAGACCCCTTCAGGCCAGATTAAATCTTAAAAGATTGCCTGGTGAGGGTGGAATCAGAAGAGGGACATCATCCAGACCCCTTCAGGCCAGATTAAGTCAGCTGAAACACATCCACCACTGAATGGATCATCTCCTGAAAAATAGATTGCTTTGGGTTCCTAGATTCAGGGCATCTTTTAGGACTGGGCACCAATTGAGATCCTGTGTCCCTACCTTGTGTTTGTTGTTTTTGTTGTTTGTTTTCTCTTTAAGGTCAACTCTTAAGGATTTTGCATATCTTTTCTTAAAATATGTAAATTATTTTTTCATTATCAGCTTTAAGCATGTTTATATAGCCAAACTTCATTCCCCTCCTTGCTTCTGGTCCATTCTATAAAGTATCTTTGCATGATCTAAACATTCAGACAATTATTCATCAGATCTATTATTTACCTTGACAGTTAACTTGCTGTTACTCTAGAGTGGGTGACACCTGACACTTTAAACTGTGTATCAAAAACATCTCCCAGACTGATAAGTAATTTTCAACATCGTTATTTCTATACTCATAATTTCTCAGATGATTCACACCTAAAATAAATTCAGTATTCAATTATACAAATAGTTGGAGGAAGTTGAGTTTTAGGGACCAAACCCTATTTTTTCCTTTTACTTTGGTCAGGGCAATGTTAATCATACATCATCTTTAAACAGGTGATGGGAAGCAACATGTTCACACGGAACCATATTTTATCAGAGTTCTTCGCCTTAAGCTTCTTCCCCTTTATTCGGTGTGATCAATTGTATTCAGCCTTCACTAGTTCTTTGAGAATTCAATTTTGAGAGGCACTTCTAGTCTCCTGGACAACATTGGTTCATCTCTTTCTCCCAGAATAATGAAGATCTAAAATCTAATTCCTGCCTATTTCGGCCCCAGACTGTTTTTATCCTCTTTTGTGAAAACAAACCCACGTGCTTTTCTTTTGTAGCCCAGGTCTGGGGATTATCTATGTCCTCAGGATCAAGTAGCTATTAAATTAGTTCTATCAATTGTCCATGGGTTTAGAGGTCCCCATGTGTGTTTTTCTTAAGTAACTACATTTTATTTCAGAGCACAAAGTGTAGGACTTTTGACTTGATTACTTAGCCTTTTTTTTTTAAGTTTTTGAAAATACTAGGGAAAATACGTTACTCTTATTTACCCAAATGAAAATTTCTGAATTTCTCTGACATTTCTTTCTGAAAGGAGGATTAGAGGACTGTTCCACAGATTGACTCTGAGGTTTCATATTTTTTTATTATTTTATGCATTCTAATAACCTTACGTCTTTATCTTTCCTAACTTCACCATCCCATATACATTTTCTCCCTTGTAATACCTCATCTGGGACATTTCGAGGATCTTTGATTCGTTTTCTATACCAAAAGTCATTATATTTGAATCATTTCAGACTACTAAGTTTCTGTATTCCTTTTGAGAAAGCTTTTAGAAAAGTTTGCCTGTCTTATAAATTTTCAATTTTAAAATGTCCTTCTTAAATCTAACTTAATTCTTCTGTGTTATAATATATAATATATAATAGTACTATATAATAATTATATATGTCAATATTATATATAATTTATATATATAATATATGCATTTGCAAAGAATTGATGCCAGAATTTTGAGTCTTTGTCCAAGTTCCACCACACTTTCAGGAAGGGAGCCTGGATCAATACACATAATATCTCACTCACTTATAAAATGGGAACAAGAATTATAATAATTACTCTCCTATCTTCCTCAAAGCGTTGTTGTGCAGTTATACCTGAACATATATTTTTAGGTAGTTAACATTTAATAAAATTATATCAAGTTAGTACTTTACTATGTTCATTTGGTTATTTATACTTCACACTTTTTTTCTGGTTCTACAGCTTTTTCTTTTCCACGTCAAACTTGTAGTGTTCATAATATTTAGTAAGTGCATGATTGTTTTCTTGCCTACAAAAATGTTCTCTGGCCTCACATATTTTGCCCAATAGGTAAATTGTTTCCTGGTCCCTTTTGAAATCCATATTGGTTTTCAAGGCTGAGAGCACGTGGTCCTCTATGTACTGTGAAAAAGTGCCAATATTTATAACATAATTCTGTGAAAACCACAAAGAAAACTTATTAATAGTTTCAAATTTATTTTCTGCAGTTAAGTGGCTTCTGTCTGTAAGAGGCCTACATATATTTTCCTGGATTTATTGTGAAAGAGTAGTAAATGACAGAAACCAGTAACTCACAGAGATATTCATCAAATAATTATTAAAGATCATTCAGCAGCAGAACAGTTCTTAAAACTCTGAGATTACAGATGACTCTCAAATATTCCATGGCAGTGAGAAAAGCCTTGCAAAGATGATCGCCAATCAGAGTATGGATAGACTCCGCTAATTAGGCACCGATTCATAGCACTTATTCACTTCTCCACACACGCTGCTAATTAAGCCAAATATATTTATAAATGTAGAAATCAACTTTTATGGAGTATTTGAGATAATTTTCAGAGTATAGTGCAAAACACCCCAATTACAATGCAACTCAAGCATAAAGGGCTGAAAGGATTTTAAAGGGAAGTCATCATGCAGTATCTCTAATGTCAGAGACAAATGAATTATAGACTTACTCACTCCTGCTCACACATAAACACACAAAGCGTGAAACACCAGAAAAGAACAATATACCATAAAGTGGGTATTATACCTACATTAAGGTTTATTGGAATGATGAAATAGTATCCTTATTAAGTATCTAAAAATAAATGATAAAAAGGGTAAGGTAAATTGAAATAATAAACTAATAATTTTATGGTACATTAGTGCTAACCTGAGGGTTCTACATATTCATTTGCTTTGTAGAATCACTGAGGAAGGTAATGTTATCTGCATTTTATAGATGATGATCCTGGGAAGAAGATATGTAAAATTATGGTTAATAACTGATAACACTAGGTGTTCAAGACATAGGAGTTGTTATTATTTATATTTCTTGCTTCTTGCTATTAGCTCCACAGGGCTATATTTGCATCACTGCATTTAAAGTTCATGAAATCTATTACAGCTATGATGATTATTTCTATTTAAAATCATCTTTAAGTAGAAAATTAGTTTTATTTTGTATTTAATAGAAGCATTCATTTATTTTTTTTTTTTAAGATTTTATTTATTTATTTGAGAGAGAGAGACAGCGAGCATGAGAGGGGGACGGGAGGGTCAGAGGGAGAAGCAGACTCCCTGCTGAGCAGGGAGCCCGATGCGGGACTCGATCCAGGGACTCCAGGATCATGACCTGAGCCGAAGGCAGTCGCTTAACCAACTGAGCCACCAGGCGCCCAGAAGCATTCATTTATTATGTAGTTTCGAGCAAATCATTGATCTTGTGTCATTGTCTACAGGCAGAAAGACATTCCTTACCTATTTTTCAGGGACATTAAGAGAATCCCTCTTTTTATTGTGTGATTTAGAAAACACAATGCATTTTTTTTTTTGTAATTTTGGAAAAGCAGTATTATATGTCATCATTGAAAACCACTCTAAATCGTGGCTTGCCATAAATGTTGAGACCTGGGATCATAAGTGAAATAGTCAAGTTTTTATATCATAAAAATAAGGAAAAGGCTAATAGATTTTTTTTTCTCTTCAGAATAACAGAATAATAGTAGACTCAAAATCATGATCTGCTTAACGAAATACAGTAATCAAAATAGGGTAGGGATTAATACCAGGTGCTTTATTCACTGGTTAAACTTGATAATTCTGTTCCTTATGCCTGTATCTCCTTGGTAGTTCATTTTACACACACACACACACACACACACACACACACACACACACACATCAGTGCACCCTCTTCCAAGATTGGGAAGGTGCTTCACTCGATGGAATAATGCACATGTATAAGAAAGTACAGCATTAGCAGCCCATTTCTGGAATTGGTCCCATGACTCCTAAAGATTGTAGAAACAAAGCAATTAACTTTTTAATTATGCAAACCATTCAGTAAAGTAAGCACTAAAAAGATGTTTAAACAGTTTATTTAATACTTTTAATATTGTCTCAGTAATGTTGGAAATTTCAAAATAAGCTAAAAACAGGCTAAATGCACAAACTTTCAGAGATTTTTTTAAAAGTCCTCTTTGCAGGATAAATATAGGAGAAAATACTTTCATACCCATATTGCTATCTTCAGAACTATTAGATTGAGGTAAATATGATTTTTATATTACATAATCAAATTAGAAAGTATCCTAGCTATTTCAAGACTTGGGCACATATATTTTTTAACTGCAACACAAGCCCCCTACCTCCCTATGGAATTTTTTTTCACTTTTTTTTAAGATTATTTTTATTCTTTTGGGAGAAAGAGAAAGAAAAAAGAACAAGCGGTAGCGGGCAGGGGGAGGGTAGGGGTAGTAGTGACAGTCAGAGGGAGAGGGAGGATCAGACTCCCCACTGAGCAGGGAAGCCTATGTTTGACCCCAGGACCCTGGGATCTTGACCTGAGCCTAAGGCAGAGGCCTGAGGGCCCTCTGATCAAGCCCCGCTTTGAGCTCCCTGCTCCTGGGGAGACTGCTTCTACTCCTCCCCACTTGTGCTCTCTCTCTCACTATCTCTCTCTCTGTGTCTGTCAAATAAATAAATAAACTCTTTTAAAAAAATAAAAATAAAAAAAACTTTCCAGTGAGAATGATTAATTAGGTTACTCAAATTAAAAAAAAAAAAAAGAATAAGAAACTCCCTTAGATACAGTAACAAATTAAGATAAATTGGAAAAGAATTTTGAAATCACTGGCATAACAAGTTAAACGGAATATATATCATCTGCAAGAAAGAATTTCCAAGTCCCTCCTACTAAGGTATTATGCCCTGTTAAATCTTTTAATAGTAGCAAGAAGATACGGCTTACAAAGGTAGATTGATGACTCCATTGATGCTAGCATTTGCAATATTGTAATTTGTTTTTCATACTAAAATAAGAATATATATTTTTAATCTGACATATGGAATCACTTCAAGTATTTAGGAATACACAGGCATGAAAGATGGTGCATATTTCAGTGTGGGATTAAGTAGAAATATCTATTTTAACTGAGAAACTGGCATTTTTAGTTCGCTAATAATTGACCTAGTCATTAAGCAACTGAAAGCCCCCATCTGCCCCTGCTGCTCGCTTGTAATTATCATACATGTTTTAGCATCAATGCCATGGCCTTCATTTCCTCCTATGGGAAGAAAGCATGGCATTTCTGAAGAGGTTAAGGCAATTCTCTTGCCTCGATAGGGGAAAAAAAGAACAGAAATATAATATAGCTACACGGAGAGATTCCTGTCTCTGAGCTTTTTTCATTTTAGCAGCTTGAGAAATATTGCTGCATGTTATTGCTCAGACACACATTCTTTCTAAACGAAGGTTACTACCATTGATTCCAAAGAGCAAAAGGATCCATTATAATATTTTTTGCACTTCATTTAGCCAGTCTCCTTATTGATTGGACTTCATGAACTATCTTCTTCTACCTGATGTGCCTTCCTAAACAATTCTGAGGACAAATATTTTATTTAATGGCTCAACATGTGGAGAATTTGACTTTCCAGTTACTGTATTTTTCAGATGCCCCTTCTGAAGTTTCTAAGCAAACTTTAGGAAATCTCAGCATTGCTCACTTGGGAAACACATACACAGACACACATACACACATACTCGTGCATATACACACACCATCCCTGATATGCTGGGCTGAGAAGGCTAATGCATATCTTGGAGACAATTTGAATAATAAATTATGCCTTCAGAAAGATTTTATTTTAGAAATGTTCTATTAAGGTCAATAGTTTCATTAGTTGTAAACTCCTAACATACTGAGACTTTATATTTTAAAATGAGTAATATTTTCTATATTAAACTTTATTAAATGGCAAATGGAACATTTGTAGTACTTATTTCTTTAAAATTTGGATCATTTTCTCTCATTGCTGAACATGCCAACCTGGAATTCAATGTAATTCTTTAAATAATATACCAGCAAAAAGGCTGTAAGGCTAACTTATGGCTATAGTTTTCTAATGCCTTCTACTGCTTTTCTTCCCTCAAGAATATAAGGCGAATATCTATGTTTCCACAATAGAGATTTATAGATTGTGTTGATTAAGTTAAAGTAACTGTATGCTAACAGAATATTCTCGAATATTGCTTCAAGGTTTTTTTTTTTTTTTTTTTTCATTTATCGCTCAAATATTTCATTATTTCAAACTATCCTTTACACCTAAAGGTCTGGTTTTCCTTACAAGGGATTTTGTTTTTTAATATAAGCCTAAAAATCCCTGGGAACACTTAGGCCTGGCACTGTTAATACACAGCAACAGGTCTCAACAAGAAGTTCTGTGCCTGAGGCCGAAGCTGACAGAGTTTGTATTTCAAGTTTCTGTTGAAAATGCATGAAAATATGATGTAAATGTACCAGTTATTTATAATAACAATTTCAGCATTGTGATATTAGGCTTTTCATGCTCTTTCTCTCCACACTAGAACCCAGCCATAACTGTCCTTGGCTTCTGCAATGCTTGTTAAAATAAAGTCCTTCTGATACTACTCGTAATAAACCTTCATGGAGGCAATCCAAGATAGACCCTCCTGATAACTGAGGTCTCTTTAATAGTGGATTGTATTCTTGTGAGACTACAGCATAGTTATTTTCTTTTAGAGTTAAGGGTTTTATGTTGAAATAGTATTTATTTATTTATTTATTTATATTATTGAACAGTCTCACTGCTATGACTAAGAAAATTGCTCCATAAAATACTTGGTAATGTAAATGTGAGAATGAAAGTTATATATCTGGTGACTTATTAAATTTATGGCTTGTAGGAACATGACTGTCTCTATACAGAAATCTAATATACACATTGGAGAATATTCTAGTAATGCCTTGTAAAAATGGGATGCTGTTGTAATTTGAAATCTCAAAACCACTGTAGAGGTATGCCTTCAGCATTTCTAATCATGCACGGCCTGATTTTGCAAATCTAAATTTGATGTTGGAAAATTTAGAATATGCATTTATTTTGGAAATACTTGCTCTCACACAGTATGTAATGTCCGTATGCTTGTCTCTTTTGATGTACTGTATTCCCTTACCTGTTCCTTTTATTGGCAAGGAATAGAAGGGTCACTTAAGAGTAGGAAGTTAATTGGATTTGTGTTGGAGGAAAAACACACCAAGGTTGATGAGCAAGGGCCTAAAATTTGAGACCAGTGATTCCCCTAGAATGAAGAATATTGTCCTGTAGGCCAAGAGGGACTCAGGGCTCTAACTAATGTCAAAGGGAAATATCTTTAACTTCTTTCTTCATCTCCTAGGAATTACTTTAAAAGTTTTGGTCCACATTTCAAAGAGTATATATTTTTTTTGTCTTAAACTTTTAAAAAGTTTTTATCGTCACATTTTCTGAATTGATTTTGATTGAAACTCTATTGAGAAGTTTAGTGTATTTGGCCAGTAAAATTTTAACTTTCAAAAAGGTGATTTCAGGATTCTTCTTATAATGAACCCCCATGAATTGATATGCTAATGGGATATTTGAAAGACCCAAAAAGGTTTAGCCACACAATATAAGATTTTATAAAATTATATTTTTATAACTAGAAAAAATATATAACAGCAAAATACAAAAGCCTATGTTGTGCATTATATACAAATCGAGGGTACCAAGACAAATATTTAGTTTCTTTTTATACAATATTCTTAAAATAAACATAGCTGTTATTTTTACAATAAAATCCATGTGGCATATGGTTTATTTTCAAGTCCCCCTCCCACCCAGGAAATGTATTACTTAACTGACATATAAAAAGAGCATATATGCTGGAGGTGAGGGATAGAGAACAGGTTCTTCACATATATTAGCAGACCCCCTGCATGCTGTTTATTAAATTTGATGCTAGTCAACCAATTCAGAGACCTGATTGAAATAAAAAGAAATCAGTAAATTTGCAGAAGTATGAAAATATGTGGGCTTGTACTACCCTTGTAGTTTTATCCTCTATCAGATTTCTCAAACCATATTTTATAGGTTTGAACTAAAGCATTAGGAATTCACACATACATAATGAAATAAGATATATGCTTTGAGGGAATAGCATTGCCCAAAGTTAACATTTTCCTTCGTGTCATTTAAATGGCAGTATTGAAAAAAAAAAAGCTGTTCTTGTGTATTAACTGAATTCCAACTTAGAGCATGCTTCATATCTCTTTGTTTGTACATGAATGTGTTGAAAAGAAAATACTACCAAAAACAAAAAAAGTTTTTACAAGCATCTGAGATGTTTTGTAGTCAAAGAACAACTTGTGTTTTAAAAATAAATTAAAATACATTAAGAAGAGTGTTCAAGTCTTTCGAATAAAGGATAGGGTGAACAGACTGTTTTATTTTCCTTCCATTCTTCATGTCTATGAATCATCATTCCTTGAGGTTCAAAATTATAAATAACACTACAGAGTGGAGTTATTTCAACTCCACAAAGGAAATCATCCATTTTTTTTAAATTTTCATATCAGTAAACTCAAAATGGCCTTGCATAGCTTCTGCTAATTTTATTTAAGACTGAAGCATTTTTGACAAACTAATGTTTCCCAATTGTTAGTAGATTATTAAATTTATGTGGCAAAATTCACTCAGAATTGACAACTGTTGTTTGACTTGGCAAAGTTAGAATATAGTAGTTGGTACTAAAAGGAGAGAAATAGGAAAAAAGAAAAAGTTTATAAAGAAAAGAAATATTTCAATGAGTAAACTATAAGCAAATCATGCTGCAGGGAAGGATGGTTGATTAAGGGGAGTTTATATTCCAGTTATCACTGAAAGTTGATGACATCAGTCCCTAACGTACAGGCACACAAACATGATGCCAGAAAAATGAGGGTAAAAGTGATCATCTAATATTTAATTTCAGCTATTAGGACAAATCATTTGTAAGTCTTAGATGGTGAGAGTTGGTTAGTTAGATATCTGCCTATTTGGATACAGAGCTTTACTATATTTACAAAATTAAGATTTGAGAGGTTATAAAGGGCATGGTTTAATTTTTATGATATGTAATATTTACAACAAAATTCTCTTGAAAATAAGCTCTATAATTATTTGTATGTGCATTGAGTAGACTAGAGGCATTTATTTATTTATTTACTAATTTATTTATTTATTAAATATCTTACCGTCTAGACTTTATGCTCCAGGAGGACAGAGGCCATGTTTTCTTGTTTATTGTTGTCTCCAACTACCAGGGCAATACCTGGCATAGACTAGATGCCCAATAAATATTCACCAAATTAATTAAAGAATAAATTAATATTCTCTGGGCCAACGTCTACCCATGATTTCCATTATCACATTGGCTTTTATGCTTTTTCTTTGCTTGTTCTTCTGGTAATGGTCTGGGTTGCACTGTGGTGGTAGAGAAATCAGTCACAATGAGTAGTGTAAAACATACCATATCCAAAAAGAGACAAGCTAATCATAAGAGTATTGTAGAGTATTACAGATTTTCTCACCTAAAATTCGTATTGTTGTTATTGATCATTGGTGTGTACTACACTTAGTGTTTATACATGAGATAGGATATTTATTACGTTTCATAAAGTTCTAAACCTGGGTCTTGGTGAAGGGTATATTCTATATTTCAAAACCATGCTTCTCTAATTATATTTTTCTCCTTTCTGTCCTAGGTGATAGAACTAAGATGTATCAACAGAAATCTTTATTTTGTAGTTGAGGAATTGTTCTTTTTAACCATCTATCCATCAAGGGCCTTGAACATCAAAGATAGCATGAGGATGGTACACACCTAACATAGGGAAAAATTATAATATTCTTTGCATACCACACTCTCAATAAAAGTATTTTCTAGATAAATTGACATTGATGGGTGGACTTTATGTATCTGCTAAATATCATCTACAAGTTGAGAACATCACAATTGCTAGTTCAAATTCTTAATACATTTCTCATATGGAATTAACTATATACTTATTTATATATTCATTCATTCATTCATTTATTACTAAAATATAATTGAAATCTGATTTCAATGCAACTATAAGATTCAGGTCAAGGAGACCTCTATAGGCCATGGAAAAGATTGGTTAAATTTCTGTCTTAAAACCATGAGAGACGATGGACTCTGAAAAACAAACTGAGGGTTCTAGAGGGGAGGGGGTTGGGAGGATGGGTTAGCCTGGTGATGGGTATTGAGGAGGGCACGTTCTGCATGGAGCACTGGGTGTTATGCACAAACAATGAATCATGGAACACTATATCTAAAACTAATGATGTAATGTATGGGGATTAACATAACAATAAAAAAAATTAAAAAAAAAAAATTTCTGTCTTAAGTAAATTTTCTACCATCTATGTTATTCTTTACACATTTCTTTCTATATTTATGAAGATCCTGGAATATGTTTTTTTCTAAAATTACAGTTTGTTTTCCTCCCCACTCCCGCCCTGGGAGAGGATAGAAAGACACTGTGGAAATCAAGATTTTCGATAGGTTTGCTAAGGTCTGCATGAGAAGTGATTCCCTTTGAAGTTCTCAAAGTAGTTCTATTTATATTACTATATTATTATTTTTCTGTTTTCTTTTTTAAATCACTCAAATCCACCTTGAACCTGAAACAACTTCATTGCTGCCCCTTTCGCTCTTGTTTAAAACTTCTATCCTCTCTCCCTGACCTCCTGTACTCTATATTCTCAGCATGGTAACCAATTCACTAGCCTTAAATATGCAACCAAAAAATGGTATATTACTGAGTGTGCTCCTTAACTGCCACATGTGAAAATACTTTACATCTTTCATCTCAGTTCTTGGGACATTCTTAATATGTAGATTCTATTAGTTCACAAGAGAGCAAATTGTGGCTCACAGATCTTCGGTGATTTGCTCAAAGTCACGTAGCCATTGAGTGGCTGAGATGGAGTTTGAAGAAAATCTGTCAAACAAAAGCACATGTTCTTTCTATTATAACCTGCTGTGTCTAGTCATGCCCTTCTTTCACTGAAATGGTCTTAACCTCTTTCATCTGCATCGCTTTCCTGCTGACCAATTTTTTCTTTAAAGTTGACTGCAACCAAGACCTCTTCTGTGAGGCCTTGCTGATGCTCTCGTACCTAGCTCTTTGTATCTCACACATCTGTATTAGCATTAATCACAGAGTCATTCTTATGGAGAGTTTTTTGGTTTTAAAAAATATGGTAATAATTTTTCATAAAAATATTTATGGGAACTTTCAAATATATTTACAATTAATTATTTTTAAGCATCTTAATTTAGATTTTAGATATGATGAAAATCAATGGTGATATACTTCAGATAAAGACAAAAGCACTTTGGGTCCTCTATAGTTTTTCAGAGTTTAAAGAAGTCCTGAAACCTTAAGGTTCAAGTTCCACTGACTAAATCAGTGACTAGCACAGATTGAACACTCATGAAATACGTGATGAGCAAAACTGAATTATCAAATTGATATAACAACCTTCAGTTGCAGAGGCTATAAATGTCTTTTGTGAGGACTTACGCTTTCTATAATTTTATAAATTGACTCAAACAGTTAAAAGTCAAGAAGAGAATGAGCAGAATCCACATTAAAATGTATTTTTAAGTAAAAAGTAAACTTAGAATATTAATTATGTCAATGGAGTGAAATCATGTATTAATTAAAATTAAAATTGTAAGTGAACATTATTCAATGCATTAATCAACAATTAACCAGGTATTCAGAGGCTATTAGCTTGGCTAATGGACAGAATGGATCCTACTATTATAGATACAAATAGTGAGATTTCTAGGGAGAGCAGATCTGTAAAACATTAGAATTTGAAAATAAGCAAAACATTATAGACTTACTAAAATGTTTTTAATACAACTAAATCTTAAAATTTTAATAAAATTGTCAAAAAATGTATCGCAACTCCAGATCTGTATATGGCGATACTCTGTCATTATGATAGTTAATTTGTAGGAAGTAGAGTGTAATATTAAGTAAAATTAATGAACATCTACCGTTGAAGAGAAAAAAGCCAAAGCTCTAGAGTTAAGAAAATTTAAACATTATATGTTTAATATGATTAACACACCCTACTTTAAATGCATACATATCAAACTCATTTCAAATTACTTCAGTATTAGTAACTAAGGTTTACACTTAATTTTTTTTTTTTTTTACTATTTCTTGATTTTTTTCATTGCACAACCATTTTACCAAAGCTGGATGCTGTTAATAGTAAACATTTTTACTTAGTTGATATTTATTGCCATTAAGCTATGCAATCTATGCCTTTAAATCTTAGGAGTAGAAAATATAATTCAGGATTCTAGGAACACATCATTAACACTAATGAGAGCTGAATAAAGGATTAACAGCTATTCTTTTATCTTAAATCAGTTATGACTTTAACTGATTAAAAAAAAAAGGTTCAGGTGGTGCCTACACAATAACATTTTTCCCCCTTGTGTTTCCTGGTTTTTCCTTCCTTGTGGTCTCAGTAGTTAAGTTTGACTAATAATCTCATTCAGGGTTTATATGACTGTGTATTTTATACTTGAGAAGTGCAATGGGCAATGTCTTACTTGCAGTAGCGCAGTTTTATGAATGCTATAAGAACATGTCGCGTTCCTTTCTCTGCAAAAGTTTTCAGGTCCTACCTCTCCCCGTAGCCACTGGGGCAGATCTTAATCCTGTCATGCAAGAGTTAGCACAGAGAGCCAGGCTGGCCTGTTCACACTCTAGCCCTGCCCATACACAATCTGGATGCTAGCATGATGATCATTAAAATGCCCCTTTTGATCATTATTTAGCTACTCTTAGCAAGATGGAGGATGAAAGAAAATCAGACCCATCTCATTGCCTGGAGTAAGCCTCCCTCAGAGGAATATACTGGACGGATCATCTTCAGCAGAGCCCTGGGTGTGAAAGTGTGAGACTGTGGGGAAGTTTTAGAGTCAGACCCAGAGTTAAAATATGTTTCTAATTGTTAGAGAAATTTTGCTTTTAAGACGGACTTTACAAATAAATAAGTACTGTTATCAGGAATGTTTATGTACTGCGGTATAGCCTTTTCTCGGATGTCCTTGTACTGGGCACACTGCTTTTTGAGAAAGGCTTAAGACAGTTTTGTAGAGAACAGCAGTCTCACGGCCTAAATCAATCTCTTTATATTGTTTGATGTGACTCTTCCACACATCCAGGCGTCTTCTGGTGTTCCTTCCACTACATAATCCATTCTGGTTGGACTCGTGTCAGACCTGCTGGCACTCAACAGCCTCCTTCCCACCATCCTGCATTAGGTTGTGTCAACTTCCCTTTCTGCAAACTGCTTCTTTCCTTCCATTCTGGACCCATATCCTACTCTGTCTTTAAGAAGAAGTTTAGTATCTGTCTCGTCAAAGTCTGCTCCCTTCATCTCTTCTCCTTTAACATCCAAGCACTACAACATTTAACCCTTAGTTTCATTCCCCACCTAAAGATTGTAATCCTTAAGGATAGGAACCAAGCCTTGGACTTTCTTCTTCTGTATGACGGTTCAACATTGTGTTCTCGGTGCTTACTTCACTGAGTCACACAGCCCTTGGTATCTGTAGCTTAATACCAGCATTTCTACGTTGATGATACATTTTTCCAAAAATAAAAATTAGAAGGGTCCGACTTTACGATGGGCCGCCCCGTGGTATTCTCTATGATGTCATTGTTCTTTCATTTCCATGAGAGAATCCCTGCCCTTTTGGAAAACCAGTCTCATTACAAACTCTGTAATGTCAAGGCTGTTTAATAATAATCACAAACCGTCTCTCTATCCACTTTTTATTTTCACCTATCATATGGCCTCCCCCCACCCCGCGCCTTTTTATCCAGGTGAAAATCTAGCTTACATCATGGTCCATAAGCAGATTCCTACCAAATACTCCTTTAGTACCAGTGATCATTTTATTATCCTGGCCTCTACCTTTCACACCTGAAGAAAAAATAGCTCTCATTTTTAGATTCCTTGCTCCATAAAGTTCTGTTCTCTACTCCATGAATTCATGAATCTTTACAATTACAGTTTAATCTTTTCGGTTACTGTTTTATGTTGTTTCAGTTATTTATAAACTCAGCTATTTATAAAATCACTTTATATTACTGTTATATCTTGATAAATTGTACTATTAGTGTTCTTCTGTGTCTTGTGTATGTGTATTTATTTTCCAGAGTTTCTCATAAGTATACCTTTGGTTATTTTTGAATCTCCCACAATATAGTGCTAATTTTCAAATATATTACATCATAATAATCTACCCTTCCTCAGGTCAAAGGAAGAATTTACTATATATAGAATTCTTAGGATATTAGGGAGCCATATTAAAAAAACAAAACAAAAACAATGCTGTATTTCATGCTGGATGCAAGAATCTTGTCCCAAATTAAGAGCATGTGGATCTTTTTTCTTCTGGCTTGCAAAACTCCCACATTTGATTCTTCCAAGGACAAAATGCTGATCCCAAAATACTCAGAAATATTTAAATATAGAAATAATTAGGTTTATTTTTTTTTTTTACTTTGATATTACTGGTATATGTAGGTTTTAATTTTAAAGGGGGATTTGAATTTTAAAATATTATGTGTAATAGCAATATTTTAAAATTAAATACAAAATAAAAAAATTATAAGAAAAACAAAGCTATAAAAATATCATGTTTAATCCTATCAGATAAAAATTAAGTTTTCTACTTTGATATGCTTTTTCTTAATTTCAGCAGGCCTAGACTGCATATGCCTTCAGAATTCTTTGATGCTAATCTCTTATGATAACCAATTAGTTTCTAAATTTCTCAATTCAAGGGCTGACTAATACTGTTGCCTAAGCATGAGGTGGGTCATGTTATTCTAAACAAAGATGATGGCTAATAGTAAGCAGTGTGTCAAGGACCAGAGGAATTGAGAAATTGGAAAATTTTGAGACACCCTGTCTAAACAATATTAAGACAAGACCAAAAGGATTGTCATGCTTCTAACCCCAAAGATCTTCGTGATAGCTGCATTCCTAAACATCAGGATTAAAGGGTAGAATCACGTTCAGAATGCAAACATGTATTCACGAAAATCCCTGTCTTTAAACAAAAATTCAAGAATGTCCCAGCCCATCCATAAATAATACATTGAGAAACATATTGGCGTGAGGGGTGAAATTTTTTTTTTCCACAAAGAAAAATTAATTCCCTCCTATTTTTAAATATTTTACAATACTTTCATTTCTTTTTACTATTTTTTTATTAAGACAACTTTTTAAAGCAGTTTGGTTCACAACAAAATTGAGAGAAAGGTACAGAGATTTCCCACATACCTCCTGCCTCCCCACATGCATATTCTCCTCCATGATCAGCATCCCCCCCAAACAGTAGAAAACCGCTTTCCTTTATAAAATATACATATATTTTTATAAGTTTATTTCCACTTTTATAAGCTTTTATAAGCTTCTCTAAATAGTTTAAAGCGATCATTTTTCATGTGTAGTTTGTATCTAAATATAAATATACAAAGCTAAAGATTTCTTCAAAAACAAATACTAAGAGCAAAATCGGATAGCAGTGTTTGGTTTTCAGGTGTGGTATCATCTCATCTATTGATATTATTAAAGCAATTAATCATTTTTAAGATTCAAATAATTTACTCTTATCAACTGTTTACTAAACATTTTCATTTTATTTCTTTTTATATAATCCTATATATTTACTCTTCACAATTTGCAGATAGTCCCGATTAAATCATGTCTACAAACACATAATTAGAACATAAACCCTTTTACAAGTTTTATTATTTTGACCTCTTGCGGTGTATAGGAAATTTAAATTTAATTCTTTTTTATTAACTTAGCAACTTGAAGTTGTTTTGATATCAGAACTACATACCCCTAAGAGAATATAAAAAGGAAAAGGCATTGTGAGCCCGTCAGGTAGCAATGAGGTAGAGGCAGAATGAGAAAATGATAATAATCCTACTGTGGGGGGGGGTGGAAATACATATATATTTGGTATGGTTTATCCTATATAGTTTTTTTCTTAAACATGTTGTAAAAAAAAATCTATACCTTTATATCCAGGCGAGAATAAGATAGTAGCTTATTACGTATAGCAGCCCCATATGTCCCTAGACTTGGAAGATTCTTGTTGTTAGAATGTTCGTATTGAGAACTTTCAAAAATACCTAGTTTGCGTAAATGATTTTTGAAAGGCGAGAAAGAAACCAAGTTCAGGGTTTTTGGAAATTGTTTTATTGGCAAGGTCTATGGATGGACACCGTTGTGTAGGGGCTGCTGATTTTCCCTTCACGTATTTCCCCATCTCCCTTCCCCAGGTGTTGCTGCCATCACCACCTTTCCCTTCCTCCCCTTTCCTCATGGCAAGACGCATGGAAGAAGAGTGCTGTTAAGGCCTCTCCATTAATCAACAGGTATGGTGGTTCTCACGAGGCAATGCCGCTGCCCGTCCTCTGCGTTCTTCACTAATAGTCTGACTCCTTGACATTCAGAAGACGCATTTATACACTACACAGAGTCGCCTGGTGTGGCAGATTTATTCAACTGGAGTATATCTTTACACATGTCAGCATGCTGTGCATTTCAGAATTCCCGGTACAGTTAGATTTTTTTTTTTTTTTTTTTTTTAACGTGAAGACTACAGAAGAATTAATGATACCATTTTTGGAGAAAGGTGTCACACAGTTTCCTCAACTGATCATATAGGAAAGAGAAGCAGCTTGTAATAGTATACCATTGTCAACCTTCCAGGAGCAATTGTGATATACCTTTGAAAAATGTAAAATGAGAATGTTTTGTGAATTTTAACTCATAATTCAATCAGTATCGCATTTGGATTTTCAAAAGCATTGCACAAAATTGCATGCAGATGAATGATGCTTACTCATTTGGTTATAGAAAATTAAGTATAAACCGGTTCAAATAAATCTAAATGCCCCACAAAGCCACATATTCACATATGAGAGCCAAATGTATTCTAATCACTTTCTGCAAAACTTTTTTTTTTTTTTTTTTTTGGGGTCAGTTCAGCTAGTGGCATTTGAAGCAGTCCCAAGATACCTCTGTTCAGGCTGCTGTATTTTGAAAGGAGCTAGGTTCCCTCAGGGCTCAAACTCCAGCAGAGTCATAACCTATAAAACATACTTATTCATCACAGGGAAACACCCACCTCCTTGATTTCCTTTTTCACTAGAAGAACTCGTCCTTCTAGCTCCTGCAGGGGCTTGTTTTGGGGATATGTCAGGTTCTGCATTACACCCTTGTGACTCTCTCAGGATTTTGAGACATATGACTAGAACACTACCTTTGGGCTAGGAAAATTGTTGGCAGATGCTTCAAAATAGTAATTGTGTCTTAAAAAAATAGTGTGCCTTTAGGTGTGTACGTGTGCGGCAGCATTATTTGTTATATTCTTTAAAGTGGTAGCATAATGAAGACTTGTTTGTTCAATAAACAAAACAAATCATTTTGATTTACATGCATTTTTGCCGATACGACCTTTAGCCATTGAAGGCTGAACCATTTCATCTTCATTCAAGAATGTATGGCCTCTTCTCTGATAAGGCTCTGAAATCACTGGTTGTCCTCCATAACCCCATTTCTGCACATGGTGTTATCTTTCATACCCACAGGCCTTCACATAACTGGGTCTCTCCATCTGGAGGGCCCTTTCCCCAGGTCAGTTTCGAAAGCTCACAACAATAATAGCAGACCTGTGCTGAGAGTTTAATGCGTGTCAGGCATCATGTTAATGAGTTTCATCTCCATTTTCTTAATTCATCTACGCAAAGGAACATAGAGTTAGACATTATGATCATCATCTATATCTAAGAGGAAAAGAATGAGGCTTGGAGAAATCTAATGTGGCCATGATCACTCAGAATTGACTAAAGTAGGATGTGCCTTCTGTAATTTTTCTTGTTCTCTCCCAAGCAAAGCTGAGACTCTAAGTCATATTCAACTCTGACTTAGTAGAGGACAATGATTTCGTCTTATCTTTTATGAATTCTTCTATGTCCACAGTGTTTGTTACTCACTAAATGTTGGACAAATGAGTGTATGTTTACGTAACAGTCGTTCATCTTCCTTACCTGCATGTGGACCTTTCCCCTCATCCATAGTTCCCTCTACTCTGCTTTCATCCCACTTGGTGTGTGCCTCTTGACCATTATTAGCTTCATAGATTAGTCACTGTATAATATATTAGGCAAAGTAATTCATTATTTTCTCCCAAATTGGAGACCTGTAATTAAAAACCAAGTAGGTATAAAACAATTGCAAATGCAGAAAAAAGCTAATTTTAATTTTATAAAATTTACCAAATCTAGTGTTAAGAAGTATAGATATATTTGCATCTCATATGGAAGGAAGAAAATTCAACCAATGCATTCTAAGATTTTGAGGAAAGGTAACCAGAGCAATTCTTTTCTATATTATAGGAAAATAAAAGAAACACATACCATATAGGTAAGAGTGTTATCAGTTTACCAGAAAAGAAAAGAAAGAAAAAAGTGGAGATTAAAATATCGATGAGATTAAGGGGATTAATCAAGAAGGGAAAAAAAATGTTTTTGAGAATAAAGCAACCACAAGAGTCTGGAAAAATGAAAAAAATTGAAAAGCAATAAAAAATCGAAGGGAACATATCATTGAAAACCACAGACATTGAGAGGATTTTAAAAAATATGAAATAAAACTGGGAGGGAAAACAAAATCAATGCAGGAATAGAAAAAGAACTTTATTTATGAATGTGTGTTTCCTTCATTCTTAGATAATCCTTTGAAGTAAAAGTGCTGGAAAGAAAAAGGGCAAGTTAAGATACGTTGATTTGGGAACACTGTATATTTCTAGGACTTTTTCTGGGGGAATAGTGCTTTTGAGAGCAAGATAAGGGTTTCAGCATTAACTTGGAGTATTTAGAACTAAAAGGAGTGTGCCTAGAGAATACAATTGAGTCAAGGCTCTATTAGGATACAAGTCAGAATATCCCTCCTCACCATACTCTCTATCAGGATAATCATAGAATTAATTAATCTATCAGCTCTGTGAATATTGTTCCTATCTTTTTTTTTTTTTTTTTTTTTTTTTTAATGTGAAGTGTCTAGAACATAGAATAAGTGTTTGCTGAACTGGTCATGGAATTTTAAGAGAGATTATAGTGAACCAATCTAGTCTTAGTTTGCGCATGCATCCCCTTGACGCCATTATAAGAATTACTCATCTCTGCTTGAATAATTCCAGTGACACAAAATCCAGAGGTAGCTCACTCTATTTTGGGATATCTTTAACTTCTCAGCTTTTTCTTATATTGAGCCAAAATCTGTCTTCCTGTAACTTGAATCCATTTATCCTGGGTTTTCTCCTTGCGAAAACACATAATAAGTTATATTCCTTTTCCAAACGAAAGTATTTCCAAGACATAAATTCAGACAGTCCCTCCGTCATAATGTTTACATATATAGTGTTTCTCTATATATTATTTTCTAGGTGAAAGCCCTAGTTCTCCTAATTGTTCTATGTTGCTTGGTTGCAAATCCTTTATCATTCATTTAGTGCAAATGCTTTTTTTTTTTTTTATAGAACAAGGAATTCAGGATGGGCTCCCACAGCTTATATTCTCATATTTGGTCAATTTGAAGAGCCTGGAAAATCCATTTGAATACCTTCAGAGAAAAAAAGGGAGGTGCAGTTTAAAACAGCATATGGCTTTGATCTGAATTTTTACATTAATAAAGGTATGGTTTAGGTAGTGGATAGTATGGTATAAAAATAAAATAAATAATACCACTATGTATAAAAATGGATGAAAAAAGATAGAAAAATGAATTAATATTTTTAAAATAACATTTAATGAAGGCAAAAGAATTTTCAGTCTTACCTTTTTATTTTTAATTGAATACATATTTTATTTTGGTTGATGCCCGGGATGGGTCTTTTTCTGAAAAGCCCGTTCATCATTCTAACACATTTTTTTAAGGGCACCTTAAAAAAAAAAAAAAAAAAAAATCCTTAAGTGGACAATAACATCAGTGGATCAGTGGAAGTAAAAGACAAACAAAACAAAATCAAAACAAAAACTATTTTATTTTCTTAATTAAATTATTGACCTTACTGACTATGCTAACATGGAATAGTATGTTACACAAAGCTCAAAGTAGAACAGAATAGGATTGAAAGATGTATAAAGGAGTCCCTGTCAGAGATGGACTTTCCCTAATAAAAGTTACAGCAAAGTAAATTTTTCATTTATATAAAGTGCTCCTTAATGCCAAACTGCTGTCAGTGTTCCTCGGTGAGTTCTATTTATGAGTAGATTATAGCACTCTCTCCGAGGCCCTGCACATCTGACTTTTAGTGAGTGCCTACACAGAATATATGGCCTTTACTAGAACCTGGAAATTTAATTAATTTGATGGCAGAGAATACTTTTTATGCCACATGGCTTTTCCCTGACCCCCCCCAAGATTTCCATTTTCAGATGTGCTTCATATATGAACCTATATAATCTTAATGAACATTTTCCATATGGTAATTATAATGTTTGACTTTATATTCTCAAAAGCTCCAGTGTCTACATAAATTCTTTCTCTTTAATACTAAGTGTTGCTTTGTAATTTGTATGAATATATAAGCCCCTCGTTCTGCTTTTCTTAGATTCAATTCCCAAAGCAATATCCTTTGGTTATTTGATTATATGGAAGATTCTGAAGTAATAGTCTCAAGAACAGAAAACCTCTATCTGCTTTGTCTATCACTGCTATTAAAGATGTATTCTATGTGCAACATTTCCAATTTAATATCTTTCACTCTGTCTTCTAGTATTTTAGAAAGAGGAGAGTGAAATGCAGTATATTTGGATAATCACTTACCTCTCAAGATCTCATGTACTTCACTAAAATGAGGAATTTGACTAGCTTGTTTTTAAAGTGACTTCCAACTTTCTACAGAGTATGGAAGACAAGGAATTTTAGAAATTAGAGTTTTGTTCCAGATTTGCCAATAAAACTATATTTCACCTCCCCAAGATATAGTATGCTCATCAAAGACCAAGTTAGATCAGGGATGTAATCTTTGGAGATATCATGTGCTAATTTATTTTTCTTTCTGGAGCTTTCTCTTGAGAAGGATACTGAGAATTGTGCTTTTAAAAATAGGTGAATCTAAGAAAAGTGTTTGGTGCTCTAAGGAAGACAGGTTGAAGAGAGGACCACCACTTGAAGTAATTGAAGGACTTTAATGCAAAAGAGAGACAAAGGGTTGAACTCAATCTTTATGATTCTTGGGGGCAAAAGGAATGCCAGTAGGCTTAAATGGGAGAAAATTGCTTCCATATAAGGATGAAATTTGTACCTTAAGAAATAATAAAATCCACTCCATAGAATAGTCTATGTTCTGAAATCTGTATCACAAAGGATGTTGAAACTTATGTTGCATGATTAACTTCTCAAAACCATTATTAAAGAAATTCATTCGTAAGATAGCAAGTTAGACAAAATGAATTCCAATGCTAACGGTCTGTGATTACATGATAATCATCAGACATAATAATAGTGATAATTTTGTACTGGAATTTGGTAACATAAGTCTCAAAAGATTTCATTGGAATTGGTGATTGAGAATTTTCAGTACAAGTCATTGTGATTGTTATAGCCAGTGTCTGTAGCGTTCTAGAAAAGTGCTTTTATCTGACCAGTGCTACTGTTCTGGAGAGAAAGTCCCTAATTTTTATTCGTGGAGCCATCTCTTCTTTTGTATCCGGAGACTCTACCTTCTGTCCTCATTGTGAATGCTATTTTTCTATTGCAATGTTACTGACTATAATAAAAATTGTAATAAAGACAACTTGCTCAAGTAACTTAATGATTCATTGTTTTCAATTTATTAAGGTGTGGAACATAGAACATTCACATAGAATCATAAATTATTTTATCTGGAAGACATTATGAAAATTCCTCATTTTGAAATCCAGTTAGGAAAAAAATAAGTAACTTTTCAAGGTCACTCAGTCAGTGAGAGAGCTGTGATCCAGATTTCCTGAATCCCAGTATGGAGGTAACCAAATTTATTGCAGTAGCTTGCTTAAAAGTATAGATCTTGGTGAGTTGACACTTTCTTTTGTATCCTTAGATGCACTACTTATCTTGAATCAGCAGGATGAAATAGGAAAGCAAACACACAATTTTATTTATAAGAAACAGAAAAACACTAGGTAGTGTAGCCTGCTGTGTTCCTGGAGGGGAAGGGAAGTTGGCATCCTTTTGTAAAGCTTGACATGACAGACATTCTTTGTAATCGACTAACAACTTTTGCCAGAAGTGAAACCAGTCAAAAATATATTCCAACTTAAAGTCAGGAGCTGCATAATATGATCTTATCACCTCTATTTTGTGGCTGGAGACACAACCCCCCCAGAGTTTATAGTCAATAAAGCGGAGCAAGTTACCAAAGATTTCCAATCATAAGCATTAACCAGACTCAACTATCATATTTAAGCTTGCCTGTCCACTCTAATCAGGACAACAGGCATCCATTAAATAAATAGAACATCTTTTTTTTTTTTTTTTTTTTTTAAAAGATTTTATTTATTTATTTGAGAGAGAGAGAATGAGAGAGAGAGAGCATGAGAAGGAGGAGGGTCAGAGGGAGAAGCAGACTCCCCGCCGAGCAGGGAGCCCGATGCGGGACTCGATCCCGGGACTCCAGGATCATGACCTGAGCCGAAGGCAGTCGCTTAACCAACTGAGCCACCCAGGCGTCCCAATAAATAGAACATCTGATTATAAAAAGAATTGTTAACACAGGCACATTAGCTGGTTGTAATAGGATATTAGCTAATTGACAGGGGGGAAAATATCCTTAGACACTGTATGCATATTGCTCAGGATTTTAATTCTTTGTGATCTTTGTTGAGCATAGCACCATGAAAAACCAATGTGTTCAAGTAATGAAGAAAATGCAGACAAATATTTGTTAAACAATAAAAAATGTAGATCTAAATTTGAAATTGCTCCAATTTTGTGAGATATTTGAAAATGTAATAGTTTTACTGATTTCTCTATTTATAAATGAGAACAAAAAATGAGATTGGGAGAGCTGATGGCTTTACAAAGGTGTTTTAGATGGTTTATTTTAAAGTTTTTTTTCCCCAATAAATCACCATACTATCAGTGACTTTTCTCCTTATTTCTGAACTAGTTATCAAAAAGGCTTACATTATAAGTCTTTAAATATGCGGATTAAACAGGTTTTGCATAGTAAGTATCTTTCAGTATATCGTAAGACATTTTCTTCCAAGATACTGAAGTTCTAATTTTATCGTGGAAATCAACAGAAAAGTAACTTTCAGCTAACACACTAATTTGCTCTACTGCAAACTCTGCTGGATTGCATTAGGTTAGGGGAGAATATCCAAATATTTTTGGCTTCAGTAGGAGTGAGAAAAGAAGCAAGAATCAAATCATTTGGTTATGTTTTGCAACACTTGGACTTAAGAAAATTGTGGTCATGCCTCAGATACTGAAAACATATGCTGAACTGTGATAGGTAGAAGGTATTTTTATGAGAAAATAAGGAGAGGAGGAGGTAGGTTAAAATTCAGCAGAACAAACTACATGTGCATGAAATGAATCCTGAGTGAAGGAGAAAGGAAATTTCTAGTACCCTGCCAGACCTGCCCAAGGATCCTTCTTCGATGGCTCTATGGTTCACTGGGCAGATAGGCTCTTTTTTTTAAGTTTCCAGAATATATGTCATGAATATGTGAGAGTTATGTAAACATAACAACATATTGAATACATATAAAAAACATAGAATCTATTTATGACCTTCCAGGTTGCCTTAATAGTGACATCAATATACTATATATCACAAAATAAATACAACCATCGATATTTAAAACAACAATTCATTATTTTGGATTTAAAGAATAATGAAAATTTAGGGGCGCCTGGGTGGCTCAATTGGTTAAGTGACTGCCTTCGGCTCAGGTCATGATCCTGGAGTCCCTGGATCGAGTCCCGCATCGGGCTCCCTGCTCGGCAGGGAGTCTGCTTCTCCCTCTGACCCTCCCCCCTCTCATGTGCTCGCTCTCTCTCATTCTCTCTCTCTCAAATAAATAAATAAAATCTTTAAAAAAAAAAAGAATAATGAAAATTTAGAACGTGAAATGTGTTTTATGTAACAAAAGTCTCCTTTTAACAAGCCTCTTTTTTGTAAGTTTTTATTTAAATTCCAGTGGGTTAAGATACAGTGTAATATTAGTTTCAGGTGTATGGCATAGTGATTCAACACTTCCATGCAACACCCAGAGCTCATCACAAATGTGCTCCTTAATCCCCATCCCTGATTTCACCCATCCTCCCACCGACCTCCCCTCTGATAACTGTCAGTTTGCTCTCTAGAGTTAAGAGCCTGTTTCTTGGTTTGCCTCTCTCTCTCTTTTTTCCCTTTGCTCAGTTGTTTTGTTTCTTCAGTTCTACAGATGAGTGAAATCATATGGTATTTCTATTTCTCTGACTTATTTTGCTCAGCATAATACTCTCTAGCTCTGTCCAAGTGGTTGCAAATGGCAAGATCCCATTCTTTTTTTATGGCTGAGTCATATTCCATCTAACAAGCCTCTTTCGGTTTTCAGAAGAATTTGTTATAAGTCATGCGGAAAAAAAGTTTTTCATGTAATTTTGGCCAAGCACTTTAAAGTTCTAGTAATATTTTAACAAAATAAATTTGTTCAATCTGGAAGTGAAATAGTTTACAACTGAATAAGTGATCATGGGATATCATAGTACTTTTAAAGAATATAGCATTTTTGTCTGTTTTTTAAGAGAGAATTATGATATTTATCTCTTTTAATCAAGAAAAAGTATACCAATACTTCTATATAATAAATCATTACTATTATTAAAATAATGACTGGCAAAAGAATAATTATCTCATAACCAATTTAAGAATACATTTTTAAGAAATAAAAAGTATGATGAACAGATAAACCATGAACATATTTTAATAGGAATGTAATAATATATTTTTCCAAACATAGTTATGTATGCTGGCCGTTTCACTTTAATGTGACCCTTAAGAGTGAACACTACTTCAAAAAGATATCAATTATTTAAATGTTTGTTGGGTTTTTTAAGGGGTAAAAAAGCCTGCTTATTGTTTCAAGAGTGTGAGGCTCAAAGCACTAGATTGGTAAAATTAGATGGTTCAGAAAGTTTAAGAAAGCAATGAATCATCTTTAATGTGGTGTAAATATCACTAACATTTTCCAAAGATGTCTTTCATTCAGGAATGGCCTTGATGCTTTAGTATACATTTTGCTTTTACCTCAAATTGCAGTTTGTTTATGAGATTCAGTGATGAGGATGACTATGTTTTTGAATTTTACTCATAAACTGAGGGGCACTAAAAGGAGCATTTTAGTAATATGGACTTCTTTTTTTTATGCCAAGGATTTATTATAAATAACTGTGAGATTTCAAAGTGGTTTTCTCTAAGGAAATGTGTGATATATACAGCACCATTAGTAATTAAAATGATGAACTATTTTCAGGGCTCTCATACAGTCCAAATGTCAGAGATATAAATTATTTTGTCTTATTGCATGAGTTACATTTAAAAAAAAAAGTAGAATAAACATTGTAACTGCTCATTGCCTGAGCGTTTTTGGGAAAAGAGAAAAACATAAATTACTTTAAGTGTTATGGAATTTACTTTGTCATAGTTATATTTTATATGAAAGCATGTGTCCTGTAGTTGTATGAATATTGTATTTATAAGGAAAGTGTATGTATTATTTATTCTTCCAGAAGTCTGATGGCATTAAATCAATATTCACGTGTTTGTGGGTTACTCTAATGCCTAGAACCCTGGCACCTAAAGATTTACTTTGTTGACAACGAAATTCTTAGACACTTAAGCTGCAACTGAAAGTTGTTTTTTTATCTGAAATAGTTTATGGTGCTAAAAATGTGTACCTCCATCTATTTTAGTAAGTGGTTATTTATTTATCTATTTTACTTTGAATAAATAATTGAGAGCTTCCATTTTTATTTAGCACAAATCCTAAGTGAAAGGAGACATAGACTTTTTAAAAAATATTTTATTTATTTGTTTATTTATTGCACGCCAGCACAAGCAGGGGGAGCAGGAGGGAGAGGGAGAAGCAGGCTCCCTGCCGAGCAAGGAGCCCGATGCAGGGCTTGATCCCAGGACTCTGGGATCATGACCTTAGCCGAAGGCAGACGCTTAACCAACTGAGCCACCCAGGCATCCTGACATAGACTTAATCAATGAGTAATTGGCTGGCAGAGTAAAACATTTGCATTGAATTGTTATCTATTAAATTTTGATAGACAGTCTAACCACTCCATGTTCTATTCTCTTGCATGTAAAATGATAACATAGCAACATACATTAAGTTCCCAATAGTTAATGTGGGCATTATGCAGATGGCTTGAAATAGAAAGGGAGAGAGGAAGGGAGGGAGGGAAAGAAGGGGAAAGAGAGGAAGGGAGGGAGGGAAAAATGAAAGGAGGGAGGGAATGAGGGAGGGATATATTTCCTACTGATTTCCTACTGATATATAAAAGGGTCAAGCCCCCAATGCAATTGGAAGATGCTGCATCCAAGTAGAGAGGGCATAGAAAATGTATATAATAGAATATTTTCCAATTAAAACATGAATCTCTATGTAGATGGCTTAGAGAAATGCTTTTAGGAATGAATTGGAAAAGGAGAATTGGCTCTGGCTAGGTCATGTAACAAGGCACTATTCACACTTGTAAGCCAGGCAGTTTATGAATAAGCAAACGCTGCCTTATAACATTACTTCCTACTGCTAATGATAGGTGGAACCCCTTTGTCATGGTCACCTTTTTTGGATAATCTTCTAGAGAACTCTTACACAATGGTTACAGAAGAGATCTGGTGAAGAAATTACAGGATAAATTTCATGCGAAATGTTACAGGAACAATCCTTACACGTGCAATTGCTTATTTCTGGATAAAAGAAAATGAATCAAGTGTAAAAAATGTTTGGCTACAAATAATTTTCAAATATGGATAAATAGAAAAAATGTAAACATGAGACTGAAAATTAGATGAGAAATGTTAATTCTCTGATAGCAGTTAATTATAATGTCATTTATCTTTCTTTCATCTCATTTTCTGTCCTTGGATTTACTGGATGTTATTGATGCAAATCAACTTTGGCTGCTAAAGGGGGGGGCTCAGTTATAATCACATGATTTTATACAGTATAAAGTGAGAAAATCACAGTCAGACTATAAATAAAACTGAAAATATCTCTACTGAGTTGAGGAAAAGGGAAATAAAATTTAAGTTTAAAATGTATTAATATGAGTAAACTGAGCTCCCTTTTTAAATATAGAATTTTTAAAATTAGAGTTGATTCCATTAAAGAGGTGACTAAAATATAGGAATTAAGAAAAAAGAAGGCATAGTTATGATTTGACATTGAAATGAAAATATATGGGTCTATAGGTCTTCTAGGTGGACTGTTTTATCTTTCAGCAGATCTTCTCTTGCCAAATGAATAGTCACTTATTAGGTCTTTTATGGGACCAGTTATAAAATATTTACTATGTTCTTAATAACACTTTTAAATTAATGTGTTTTCATTTATATTCTATCTTATTCAAAAAATGATTTAAAGTGGCTTATAAAAATGTAAAATCTTGACAACTAGTCATAGTTTCATTATGATTGAAACATATCTAAGTCTACCAAAAGCATAGCCCTTTTTTTTTTTTCCCCAGCATATTGTTCTTATTTGAAAATGTAATCGTGGTGATTGTTCACCACCTAAGAGTGTTGTCAACTAATACTGATATGTACTGTGCTTCTATAAGGCTTATCTATTGGTCTCCTTACCTGATACCATCTCATTGTTTTTACTGCCATCTTTCTGCTGCAAAAAAGAACTAAACCAACTCACCTGTCCTAGCGGATATATATATATATATGTCTGGTGCTACTTTGGTCAAATAGAACATGCCCAGAGGGTGTTGTTTCAAAATTTGTCTCAATGGCCTTAAAGCATTTCCTCTGACCTACCTAATCTCCCTCACTCACCTCTGTACCCACAAAGTAATCTGTTTTCCAGGGTTGGTAATCTGCCTCTTCCTTTCCTCAGTCAGATAAACCTCACATTTATCTGGTGCCAGGAACAACAGAATTCAGTTGAAAAAAAAATGCACATTGATTTTTGAACAACTTGAGTTGGTCCTGGAGGAAACAAATTATTTGAGCTGAATTCCTTCTTATATGTGAAAGACTCTTATTATCCTGTAATAGGGATATCTGCAGTTTAAACAAATGTTTAGTAAACAGAGGTCTCTCTAATTGATAGAATTTGACTAAGTATGGCAAAACGATGGGGAAATTTCTGGCACTGGGTGGATTATAAGACCAGAGATGTGTGCCAGGGGACATCAGCTAGACCTTTACAGGCTGTATGGCCTCAGTCATTGCTTTCTTAAATGATTAGCCTTCAGGTCCTTAGAAATCTATAAGATGTATATGTGTGTGTATGTGCATGCACATGTCCATGCACTCATGCATGTATGTTTCCAACAGAGGTAGAAAGGTGGTCAGTTAAGTCATTCTGTATTAAGTGAGAGTACGAGTCTTGAGATTGCATTGAGAGTCTTGACTTCGTATTAGTACTTCTCTCAGTACCTGTTCCACTTGTGTATTATTTCTGCTGCAGAGACAACAGCTCAGCTGGTCTTCCACCATGCAGGTCATAAGCCTGCAGACCAAGTTGTATTATCGTCAGTATTCTAATTAACAAGGTCCTCTTACCACTTACATTTCTGGTATTTACCAGTCATGGGAAGTGGTTACACTTATATTACAGCTGTTGTCAGGGTGAGAAACAGAGAAGAGGTAAGCCATTGGTCCACTATTGAAACTATCCTATGAAACTCAAACCTTGGCTAATGGTAGCTAAAATCAAGAAGATCTGATAGGGGCTGACTAACAGATTCTTCCGGCTTTTGGTGTAAATCTGGTCAATCAAAAATAAGGCTTCAGAGTATAAAATATCATGCCATATGTTGACTAAGCATATGCTTTGAGGCTGAAAATTCATTGGAGATTTCCTGTTCCTTTCTAACTTTGCTGAGTTTCTTTTCCTGGAGAATATCATTTTGTTGCTTTTCGTATATATGCTACCTACCAATATTTGAGACCCCTAAATTGTGAAGATGTTTTCCCAGTTCTTGGAAATTGTTTAAGACCAAATAATACATTTGCACTGTTACAATATGATATGCCTTTACAAAAACAGTGGTAAATTATTTCATCTAACAACGAATAATAGTATAAAGTACTTCCTTTATGCCCAATCTGTACTATGTGCTAGATTGAATTCGTAGGAGTCACCCTATTGATAGCTTATATTATTTTTCTCCTTTTTTTTTCCTATTTCTTACAAATGGAGTGTCTGGATAGTCCTGCGTTTTTCACAGCTCATAGATGGTAAAATGGTATAAACAGTGCATTTTAGAATTTATGATACTTGCCAAATCTGACTGGAATGTCAGAAAAGAGTAAGAGAAGAAACAGCACAACCAAGCAAGTTACCCCTTCTTCTCATTTCCAAAGTAATTTTTTAGGCCTAGGGAAATTTTGACATGAGTGAAAACCTTTCTTAACTCTTCAAACCAGACTTAATTCAGAAGATCACTCGGAGTCTTTCGGATTGTGACAGTAAGAGAGGGGCCATATTTTCACATGGATGAACCACTCCAGGACAATTTTGGAAATATATTAGACACAAACATATTACCTCTCCATCTCAAACACATATGTCTTCTCTTGCTCCCTTGATGGATCTTCAGGAAATGCCTGTATTTTGGTTTTGTAAGAAATATTCCATTTTCAACTAACATTAAATCGTCTGCACATTATCTTCTCCCAATAACGGTGTAACACAGTCTACCCTGTACTTCAGAGTTCATTTTCTTTGGGGAACATCTCATTCACAGCTTTAGTTTGGCCATAGGGGAAATGACAGAGCGTATTAAGCTTCTTCAGTGGCAATAGTTATATTTATTTAGGGACTTGCTGCATTTCATTTTTCATATCTTTGCATAGAAGAACCTCAAATGTACTTTTTTTTTTTTTCCTTACCTCCCTGGGGAAGGCAGAAATAACAGCAGAAGATGTGCAGTTTCAGAGCTTTGGACAACAAAAGAGGTAGTACTAGGAGCCCCAGACTATCACAGACTAAAGTGGCGTTGTTCTACCTGCATCTACTTCCTTACACAATTCAGGCAGCAACTTGGAAGGCCTTTCCCTCTTCCACATTTTAAATGAACTGCTGCCAAGGCTTTGTTTTGTTTCATTTCTTAATGCGATTCCCACCGATGGAAAGTAAAGGGGCACTTTCCATCCCATTGCCTAAAATTCCCTTTCAGAGAAAGTGAGAGATATTCAGAGTTACTGCTTTAAGTTTTGCTTGAGTGTTTATTTTTTAATTCATATTTATGCTATGTCTTTTCACACAAAGGACTTGAGGTATTCTCTAGAATCCATAAGAAATATGTTAATTAGCTTATATTCAGTTATTTAAAATTCAACAACTCTTTGTTTCTCTTGGTTGGTATTCTAATACAATTCTCAATACTTGTGTGGTATAGTTAGTAGGTGATCTACAAGGTACAGACATTTCTATTTTAATTAAATATGAGTATATGTGGAATAATAAAATACAATAGGTACTCTCCGCAATGTAAATTTATGTTTGATGATCCTGACTCACGTTGGGAAACAAGTAAGTAATTTAGATCATCCGAAGCACGCAGGTATGTGAATTAATTCAGTAATCTGTATTTCCATAATTCTAATTATATAAGATGACATCTTTAAAATTAATGGCTAGTTTTGGGGAAAAAACATGAAAGTTAATGTTTCTAGCCTTTTCAAAGTGCAATGAATTACTCTTATCAAAATAATTTTATTTTAAATATGTTTGGCTAGAGTATTTTATCAATCCTCTCCTTTGTCCTGAAGCTATTACCTCTATAGATCACATAAGATATCAAATCACCTTTCCCCAATCATGCAAAACCAAAGATCTTCAAAATTCTAAGCATTTATCCCTCCTGAACGATGTTACCTCACGCTGTCGAATCGTCCTAGGCAGAGTAGATTTCTTCCTCATTCTACACCAACACTGAAAGAAATTAAAGAAAAGAAAGTGCAAAACTTGCCCGCTGGAGATAGTCCTGTTAAATATTTTGCCCTTTTGTGTTCTTTCATCTGTATCCTTCCACCAAAAACAAAATAATCTTTGAAGTTTTTGTGGAACTTCAGGAAGAAAATGTTAAAAAAAAAAAAGTAATCTTATCCTAAGTTCAGAGGCAACCACAGCCAAATTATTATGGATGATCTTCAAGCGATATCCAGACAGGATGACCGTTTTCATCCGAAAGTATTTGTATGGAGTGAAAATGCATTTTTTTCCCCTGGACTCTTTCAAGACAATTAATTTTCAGTGCACACAGATGATTTAGGTGGATAACCTGTCTGTGTTAAATGTGTACATGGCTTCTGACCATCAACATTATAACTCATCAGACTTTCCAAAGCAAGAGTTGTTTTAATCAAAGGATTTTCATCACAGATCCCTGACTGCTGCTGGCTAGATGTCAGAGCTTGGAAGATACTTTCTAAATAATTGTAAAGCACTGTTCTCAATCAGCATATATTATTGCAGAGCCAGAATTACACTGTCAGAATTTTTATTGAAGTTACACCTCGGTCATTTGAACTTTGAGTCATACATACTTCAATATCTCTACTGGATTAAAAGCATGTTACATCCTTCCCCTTTTATAATGGTGATTAGGACAAAAATGCACTCTTTTGAGTGCCCTAGTTACTCATTGGGGATAGTTGTCATTGTTTTTGCGACAGGATTTCATATCCATAAAGTGTTTTATGACTGTTATAATGTTAGCTCTCAAATCAAAGGGCAGGGGAACTTGGAGGCCTCTTTCCATAGGAGAGTAAAGAAAGAGAAACAATATTTCAGTTTGGTTTGGTCTTTCCTTTGTTTTTGTTTTTTTGAGGGGAGTGGGATATAGATTATGGATTGAGTAGGCAGGGTTTTGTTTTTGTGTTGTTGTTTTGTTTTGTTTTCCTCCAACTTTCACGAGAAACTAGAAGAAATCACACATAGAATCTCCATCAACTTTCTCCCAAAACCTCCATATTATTAGTAGTTGAGAAAGAGGGGGAGGTACCCTATGTTGAGACTTGACCATGTTGCAAATAGGGAGCAAAAGGTCCTCTGAGATCATGCATCAAATTACTGTTAAAGCTGAAATGAAAGTCCAGGTTATCAAAATTGCTCTCAAGGACAAAATCCTATTATTCCTGTGAGAATATAATTTAGTAAGAAGAGCACCAAAATGGGAACTAAGAACACTGAGAACCTCCATTTTAATCCTTCTTAGGAAATAAACCGAGGCAATCTATCAGTCTTTTATCCCTCAGTTTTCCATATTGTGAAATTATGGAATTGGGCTAAAGACTTGTAAAACCCATCTAGTTTTAAATTTGATACTTTTCTATGTGCTGTATATTTTTAAATTAGCCAATTAAATAAAGTGTGGGTATTTAAAGTAGAAACAATTTATCATAAAAATTACAATAATTTTAAAGCTGTTTTAAATTCATATAAGGATTGTGGCTAAGAAGGATGTTGAATTGCAAGAAGAGAAAGCAATGACTGACATTAAAAAAATAATCTAAGTCATAAACACGATTTTTAGCCTCTTGCTTTTTTGGTTTTGTTTGAATTGTAATTTCAGACTGTACTTTCAAAACTAATCATAAAAGAGTCTAATAGCTGGCAATAGATATTTTCTAAAATTGGACCAAATATAATTTCCTGCACATTTACAATCTAGCAATTCTTATAGTTTATGTTATTCTCTTCAATGGCCAGTCTGCATATGATGTCTTTCTGACTTTGTTTTCTCTGTGTTTAAAATAATAGTTTATGCTTTTGCAAGAAAACTACACAGACTGTGATTGGCAGAAAATACAGACAATTGTATAAGCCAAAGTATACTTTCAACTGTAGAAAACAGTTAGTCCTATAGAAACTCATAAGATCCTAGCAGTATTCTTATATTTTCTTCTCTCTCATACACACACACACACACACACACACACACTCTCTCTCTCTCTCTCTCTCTCTCTCTATCTGAACAGTTTAAGAATGACTTTAAAAATAAGTACATTAATAAATGTTAGCCTTCAGAACCAAATGTCTTGAGTAGCATTTCCCAAGCCCAAGAATCAAAGAATTTAAGAAATGAGGCATCAGTACCCTCTGAGTTTAAACCTTTAGTGTCCAATCTATAGGACTCTCCCCACTGAAAGCCCATTGTTGCAGACTTTTGTCCTGGAATCCATTAAAGTGAACCGCACAGCTGTATTTTATACATACTTCCTGCAAAGCCCAGATCACAGCTCAGATGGGCTTTCGTTTGTGTGTCTGACTCTTGCACTAGATTGAGAACCTTGGGAGTAAAGAGACTCTGTCTCCTTCATTCACAACCCATTCTAACCCTTAGAAGGTCCTAAAAGGTCCCAATATACATTCATGAAATAGATGCATTTCCTTGATTTTATTAAAAATATGCCTTATAAGCCAAATATAAGACACAGAGAACACTATTCTCTATATAGTCTTCACTGTTCCTCTTTGACTTTGTTTTGCAAATATTTTTTGAGTGGACACTGGGTTCCAAGTATCATTTAGCCTCCAGGAAAAAAAAAAAATATATATATACAGAGACCTCATCCTGTGCAAATTCAGGACTCAGTGGGAAGAAGAACACAAAAATTGTTAATATGAAAAAAAGGTGATCATAAATGAATAGAAAGGATATTATGGCAGAGTAAAAAAGTGATGGGTTTGGAGACTTTTTGATGGGGGAACATATGAGCATAATCTTTTTGCCTCTTTCCTACTTTAATCTACTAAAATAACCCCTACGCTGCATGCTTCTCATCCTGAATCTTCTATTCACATACTTATGAATACTTTTTTCCACAAAGAATCATTAATTTTTTTTTAATCAGGGATTTCAAAAGGATAGTTAAGTTCACTCACCAGTTATTTTCAATTGAGCTTTAATAAAGAATTGCCTAACAATTATTAATGTTTATATCTCTGTGTGAACAAGGATGTCACCTGGGTTAAAATAATTCTCATTAAATGTGGTAAAACTGAAAATGGCTGTAATAGTCTACAGTGACACAAGACAACTCCAAGTTTCTCAAGCCTGCATGTGCTCTGTGTTTCCTTTGCCCTGTTACAGTGTTTCTCTTTGTTTCTTTCTGGACAATTCCTATTCATACATTAATGTCCACAAATATTATCTCTTCCCACAAACTTATGTAACTGCTCTAGGATCCTGCATAAAATGATAATCTCTCCTTCTCTTTACAACATTTGGTATGCATCTCGGTCAGAGAATATTTACTGAGAGCCTGTTTTGTTTAAAGCACTGTGCCAGGAACAAAGAGTCATTTCAGCCCCACAGACAGGCCTGTTTTAGGTCAGAATGCAGAGCATAGACTTGCTGGTTATTTACGGCCAGTGTCCATTCTGAATGCCCCATGCCCTCGCTTTACCAGTTTGTTAAATATTTTGAATGTTGCCCCGATACAGTGCATAAAGAGCCCCTGGACGCTTTCAGACATGCCCTTCATGCTTTTTTCCGTGAAGCTCTAGGTGGCACCTACGTGGCAAATTCCTAGATAAGAAAGAAGTTTGGTTTTGTTTCACTTTTCTCCTCAGATGTTACCCAGAGGACTGTCAATTCCTATACTGTGAATCCTCCAGGAACTGAAGGATGCCTTGGAAAAGCAATTTAGGAAATATGTTGACAAGCCCAAACGAAACGGTGTGGGTGCCATACCTCGAGTCTTCAGTACAGACTAACACATTGAAAAATGGAGCGATAGAGAAGCCCGTCCAAACTCACAAGCCATTTCCTAAGCCTCGCTTTTAAGAGCATATGTGACTTTTAGGTCTCCAAGATCCAAGACTGCTTGGGAAGAAAGATGGGAGAAGAGAGAAAGTTAGAGTAAGAGAGGGGAGACAGAGACAAAAAGAAGAAATACCTGCAGCTAAAAACTGAAATATGTGATTTTCATGTATCTCATGGAACAAAATTCAAAGTTTTTGTTCTCCAGCTTTAAATACCAATAGTGATTAAAAATTATAGTCATTAGACTCGAACAGACTCATGTTCCTATCCCATCTTCTGTGCTTCGAAGCTGAGTGTCGTTAGACACTTAAATGAGCGTCCTGAGCCTCTCTTTCCACAGGTAGTTCTTGCACAAATTAAAGAGATAACTACTGATTATCAATCACCTCCTCTGTTCTAGACTTTGCGCTCTGAATTATGTTAATTAACTGAGTCATCACAACAATGGTATTGTCTTCCTTTTACACTGAAGGAAATGGAGGCTTAGAGTTCTTCACTTTGCCTCATTCAGCTGTCCAATATTTTCACCCGGGTGGCCAGACCGGAGTCTAAGCCCCTTGTGCTGTAGCTCCTTCTGCGTTGCACACATGTCCTTCATGCAGGACCTGACACATAGTAAGTGCTGTATAAATAGGGTTTTATTAATAACAATTTTGAAATAGACTTATTACGCTCCAGGCATTTTATTGTAAATTACACAGCACAGAAGTGTGACGAAGTGGTAGTTTTGCTTTTTTCCTGGCACAAATAACACTTCGTATGAGTTGAATGATACCTTTTAAATACCAGACATTTTTTTCCTCCTATTACTTTTCAGAGGACGAGGAGAAAGCATTGTTTTCTTTACTACTTCGAAGTATCCCAGGCAATCAATACTGGTTTACAAAAACGTATTGCTAACTATTAACTAGATTTGTCAAGTGGGAGAGGGATTTAGTATATTTTCTATAGCTACAGAGCACCATATAAAAGGGTGTCATTGTAGTAGAAAGTACTAAAAGTTCAGGTTTTCAGATGCTGTTCTGTGAAGCAGTGAAAGTCACTTCATCTCCCTAAGCTTCAGGTTCCTCATATGTAAAGTGTAGAGTAGGTTCAAACACAAATGACACTTCTAGCTGTAAGGTCAGTGGTCCTGTAGTTTGGTAGATGAAGTCCTGGGAAGAAATAACACATGCTCCTCATTAGGATAATTCAGGTTATCTAAATATAGAATCATCTACCTTTTAAAGTTATCAGATCCACATTATTAGAAATACTCAAAAGAATTCCCTGCTGGAGCTCATTTAGAAGGTACAACTGTGTTGAGTTGAAAGGTGAACTATATTAGCTCTTAAAGAAAGTTTGCTTCTGAGTTTCTTAACTTTCTTGTTTAAACTAAATGCAAATATAGTCAGAGAAGCCTTCAGAAAGGACTAGCCGAGGTGATATTCAGGTTTCTTAATCTGGGGAAACAAAACAAAACAAAACAAGGTTCCCAAGTATACTGAAACCAAGGCTCCAATTACTCTGCAGATTCTGGCAGCAAAGCAATGAGAAAATAAACCTAAACACCTGCTGTGTGTTTATGTAAATCAAGTTTAGGCAGGATTATTTCTGTAAAATATCCCAGGTAATTGTGACTCAGAAATTCCAGCTTTATCGGTAACTACTGTAAATTTGATCAGTGTTTCTTAAAATGTAGTCCTCGGGCCATCTGCATCAGAATCACTTTATTAAAATTGTAGATCCCTGGGTCCCCAAAATTTTGAATCAGAGTCTCCCTCTCTCTCTCCACCCCCAACCCCTATCTCTCTCTTTCTTAGTTGAAACAAGAGTCCTTGTCAGTGGTTTTCAAATATTTTTGACCAAGGTGCACAAGTGGTACATTTTAGGTCAATATCTCCTTTTAGTAATGGGCTGGTAGCAGCCCCATGAACCATTAGTTGGCCATAAAAAGTCAATGGTGATTAAATGGTAAGCTACAGAGTTCATCTGGCTAGTAAAATATTGAAGTGACTTTATTTATAATTTGCTTAACATTTTTGGAAAATCTAAGAAGCCCCAGTCTCCGTGATAATACATGTTCCTCATATCACTTTTTTAAGATAAAAGAAAAATCTCTTTATAACTAAATAATTCTCTCTTTAATTGTCAGAATTCTTATTATGGAAATGAAAAGTGTTCCAATTTTTCTTTATCTGAATACCAATATTTCATTTGCAGTAGCTAAAATCTGTGGGCTATTATGGCAATTTAACTTAGCGTTTCTTTTGATACAAGTCAGTCAGCTGACTTAGTACAGTTAGCTTTTAATTTTACAGGCGTATATGAGAGATATTGTGGGTCGGGTTCCAGACCACTGCAATAAAGCAAGTGAAATGAACTTTTTTGGTTTCCTAGTACATAAAAAAAGTATGTTTACACTATAGTCTATTAAGTGTGTAATAGCAGTATGTCTAAAAACAATGTGCATAACTTAACTGAAAAATTCTTTATTGTTAAAAAATGCTAACCATTTTCTTAGCTTTCAGCAAGTCATAATCTTTTTGCTGGTGGACGGTCTTGGAAGGTCTTCGATGTTGATGGCTGCTAACTGATCAGGGTGGTGGTTGCTGAAGTTTGGGGTGGCTGTGGCAATTTCTTAAAGTAAGACGACAATGAAATCTCCCACATCATTTGACTCTTCCTTTCATGAAAAGTTGCCATGTAGCTTGAGATACTTTTGATAGCATTTTACCCACAGTAGAACTTTTTTCCATAATTGGAGTCAGTCCTCTCAAAACCTGCCCCTGCTTTATCAAGGAAGCATATGTCATATTCTAAATCTTCTGTTGTCATTTCAATAATCTTTACAGCATCATCACCGAGCGTAGATTCCGTCTCCGCAACTTTCTTTGCTCATCCGTAAGAAGCAGCATCTCATCTGTTGAACTTTTATCATGAGATTGCAGCCATTCGGTCCCATCTTCACGCTCCACATCTCATGCTAGCTCTCTTGCTGTTTCCACCACATCTGCAGTCACCTCCTTCACTGAAGCCTTGAACCCCTCAACGTCCTCCATGAGGGTTAGAATCAACTTCCAAACTCCCGTTAATGTTGATATTTTGATCTCCTTCCATGAGTCATGAATGTTCTTAATGGCATCTAAAATGATGAATTCTTTCCAGAAAGTTTTCAATTTACTTTGCCCAGATCCAGCGGAGCAATCACTACCTGCAACAGCTATAGCTGCAAAATGTATTTCTTAAATAATAAGACTGGAATGGGGCGCCTGGGTGGCTCAGTTGGTTAAGCGACTGCCTTCGGCTCAGGTCATGATCCTGGAGTCCCTGGATCGAGTCCCGCATCGGGCTCCCTGCTCGGCAGGGAGTCTGCTTCTCCCTCTGACCCTCCCCCCTCTCATGTGAGCTCTCTCTCTCTCTCTCATTCTCTCTCTCAAATAAAATCTTTAAATATATATATATATATAATAAGACCGGAAACTCAAAATTACTCCTAGATCCTACAGAATGGATTTTGTGTTAGGAACCATGAAAACAATGTTAATCTCACCCATTTCCATCAGATCTTACAGGTGACCAGATGCATTGTCAGTGAGCAGTAATATTTTCAAAATAAACTTTTTTTTTTTTTTTTTTTCCTGAGCAGTGCATCTCAATAGTGGGCTTAAAACATTCAGTAAACCCTGTTGTAAACAAATGGGTCATCATCCAGGCTTTGTTTTTCTATTTATGGAGCACAGGCTGAGTAGATTTAGCATCATTCTCAAGGGCTCTAAGATTTTCGGAATGGTAAATGAGCATTGCCTTCAACTTAAAGTCATCATCTTCATTAGCCCCTAACAAGAGGGTCAGCCTGTCTTGAAGCCAGGCATTAACTTCTCTTCTCTAGCTATGGAAGTCCTAGATGAAATCGTCCAATAGATGGTTGTTTCATCTACATTGAAAATCTGTTGTTTAGTGTAGCTGCCTTCATGAATGACCTTGGCTAGGTCTTCTGCAGCTTCTACCTCAGCACTTGCTGCTTCACCTTGCCCTTTCATATTCTAGAAACGGCTTCTTCTCTGAAACCTCATGAGCCAACCTCTGCTAGTTTCAGACTTTTCTTCTGCAGCTCTTCATCTTTCTCAGCTTTCACAGAATTGAAGAGAGTTAGGGCCTTGTTCTGGATTGGGCTTTGGCTTAAGGGAATGTCGTGTCTGATTTGATCCATTCAAACCACTCAGGCTTTCTCCATATCAGCAATAAGGCTGTTTTGCTTTCTTATTCGTGTGCTCACTGGGGTAGCACTTTTAATTTCATTCAAGAACTTTTCCTTTGCATTCACAACTCAGTTAACTGGTGCAAGAGGCCTAGCTTTCAACCTGTCTTGGCCCTCGACATGTCTCCCTCACTAAGCTTAATCATTTCTAGCATTTGATTTGAAGTGAGAGATGTGTGACTCTTCCTTCTTCCTTTTCACTTGAATACTTAGAAATCATCGTAGGGTTATTAATTGGCCTAATTTCCATATTGTTGCATCTCGGGGAATAGGGAGGCCTGAGAAGAGGGAGAAAGATAGGGAAACGACCTATCGGTCGGAACACACACATCTATTGATTATATTCACCATCTTATATGAACATGGTTCATGGTGCCCCAAAACAATTATAATAGTAACATCGAAGATCATTGATCACAGATCACCATAATAAATTCGATAATAATATAAAACTTGGAAATATTGCAAGAATTACCAGAATGTGACACAGAGACATGAAGTGAGCAATGCTGTTGGAAAAATGATGCCAATAAACTTGCTTAATGCAGGGTTGCCACAAACCCTTAATTTGTAAAAAATGCAGTACCTGTGAAGTGCAACAAAGAGAAGCACAAGAAAACAAGGTACGCCTGCATTTATTTTATTTGGGTATTTTTTATGCTTTGTGTGTAGGTCCCCCCGCCGAGACTATTTCCATTCTAAGTCTCTCCCACAGTTAAGACGGTGATTATAAGAGGTAAACATCGGGAGGCCACTGTCATCTAGAAAATAAAGAAGTTTAGTGTGACCTATCAAAGTCCCTTCCAAAGGTAAAAGTCAAAGACTCAGTTTATGAGGTAGGTATATTCAACAGGTCTTCCAAGGAGCATATGACTCTTAATAAAGAATGAGGTAATCAAAATTATTATAATGCCCAGTCTATTTTTAATGTAGTTGTCCTCTACAGCACAAATTATCTCTAAAACTCCATTACACTTCCCAGATCTTATTTTGCTCATAAAATCATTGGCCTCACCCACAGCATTCCACACCCAAAGCCTTATACCACCTAGCATGACATGTAATTACTTAGGCACAGTCAGGCCTGGTCTATCTCATCTGTGCTCCACCCCACCCCACCCCACCCCACAGAGCTGGACTCACCTGACAGCATAAACTCACACTCCTCTTCAAATGAACTAATTCTAAAGTGTATCTCTCACCACCTTGTTTGCTATCTGTTTATTTACTCCTAGTATAGACAGTTTCATTCTTACAAATATTTCTTGAGCACTTGCTAGATGAGAAATCAATACTCACGGTTACTAAGAGATGTGAGGAAATGATAGATATCTTTGCTGACCTCTCAAAAGATGACATGATTGAGAAAATAAAACATCCAGAAACAAATTCCCTAAAATACATGGGAGTGTATTGTTGGACACAAATGAAACTCATAGTAAATTTGCTATTAAGTGACCAAGTGTATAGTAGAGACAAAAATCAAAATTAAAAAGGATGGTAAGAGTAGGGAGAGATGATGGGAAATGCCACAACCGGCCTGGAGCTCCAAAATGAATGGTTATTGGATAGGTGAAGGGTTGAATGGAAGGTACTCAAAGAGTGAGCATAAGCAGAGTTTGGTAAATGTTGTGACATGCTTGGGAACAAGAGGGGAGATTGGTTTGGAGAGAGTATTATTTGGGGAGATGAGTTTGGATAAATGTGTTAGGATTAAAACATGGACCCCTTCACAGAAAGATCAAGAGGTTTGACTTTGAGTCTGATGAAGGATTGCCTGCAGTTCTCAAAGAGAAAACTACCTTATTGGAATTTTAGGCAGATTGTCTTAGTAGCATTGCCAAAAGAAAACAAAAAAATCATAATTGATACTTGAGGAAGGAGACAAAAAGTTTAATGCACTAAATGAGAGAATGGTGGTGGTAGTGGCAGCAGGGTAGTGGGCAAAAGGACGTAAGTACGGGGCAAACTGCACTGGACAAGATATACCAGGACAGGGGCGCCTGGGTGGCTCAGTCATTAAGCATCTGCCTCTGGCTCAGGTCATGATCCCTGTGTCCCTGCTGCTGAGCAGGGAACCTGCTTCTCCCTCTCCCACGCCCCCTGCTTGTGTTCCCTCTCACTGTCTCTCTGTCAAATAAACAAATAAAATCTTAAAAAAAAAAAAAAAAAAAAGGTATACCAGGACAACTGTGGTACTGGAGGTCAGATCTCCAATTCTTCTTCCCCCTTCTCTTTTTTTTTTTTCTCCTTAAAGCTTTATTCATATCTCCTTGTGTCTAGTTTGTACTTGAGGGTGGAAATTTTAGTAGTATCTATTATAACTCTCAATTTTGCTTTGGAAAAATTATCCAGATGGATTGAGTTAATTTCCCTCTAAGAAAAAATAAATAAATACAACCTGAAATTTGCTGGAAAATGTTGCGTCCTGCATTTTTGTGAATTTACCTTCCATCTTTTAGAAAAAGCAAGGCTCGCTTGATCTCTAGCACAAAAGCAATGGCAAGGAGTGTTTGTGGGGGTGGAAAGTGCGAACTTGTGGCAGATACCCCTGCCACTTAGCCCAAGTGTCCTCGAGAATTGCATTGAAGAGAAAAACGCTCCTAGATGCCTTCTTGTTTCTCATGCCAAGTCCTAAGTTCAGGTGTCTGTGGATGAAATCTGATCATTGCACTTTTCCTTTCTTTCTTTGTTTTTTAAAGGTGAGCTCCTCTCTTGGATTACTAGAAATAATACTTCGGGTCATCTGGGAAGGAAAACAAAACAGAAATTCTCCATAAAGACTTAATACCTTCTCACTAAATATGGAAGATTTTTTAAATTCAAGCCTTCTTTATTTCATAACCAGAGTTAGATATTTCAGGAATTAAATTGTCTAACAGATGCTTTCACCATGTAAGCCTCCCATTTTCCTTGATAATGATAAGAAGTCGTGGAAGCTGTCATGGGGCTTGACTAACTAGAAACTACCAGTTGTGTGTTGGCTACGTAAAAAGATTAATCTTTCCCTCAAGCTAATTTCTGATAATTAACCAAAATATCCAGGAGTGCCAAGACAAATTAAGCAGGCGAGTTAGTATTTTACAACCTCCTTTGGAAAGGATAGCCCCACTCAGAAGTCTCTGTAGTCAGGCCATATTTAATGTAAGCAAACATCTAAAAAATGCTGGAGTATCACTCTTTTTTAATGATATTTTGTGGGGACTATTTTCGAGGCAGAGTTGTTGCGGGGATTGGGAGGCAGTAAGCTGGAGGGAATTAGTAACAGCTACAAAAGAAAGAGTCCCTTTATGTAGTTGGCTTCTATTTCTCTCATAGTCTTTCTCCCTCTTAATAGCTTAAGTTCAGCACATAGATGATATCTGTCTGGGAAGAACCATCAGGGCAAGAAGGCAGCTGCATCGCCCTTCTATAGCCTGTGACTGACTTCGGCGCTGTCAGCACCCTGACTGTCAGCAGAGAGCTTGCAAGGCGCAGACAATCCTCAGAGAAGTAGGAGACAAAGCAGTACTTTTCAAATCCATTCTGGTTTTCCCTTTCATTCACTCTCCCTCCCCCATCCCACCCCCACCTCTCTCCCCTTCCCTGCCCACCCCCCCCGTGTGTGTGTGTGTGTGTGTGTGTGTGTGTGTATGTGTGTGTGTGTGTATTCTCGTACCAGGAACTAGGGAGGGCTGACATTTCATTTAAAGCCGACTGGCTTATAAAACAGCCATGAAAAAGATTCCGGGAGAGGACGTATCCCTTTGGAATGCTCTTAAAAAATGAGTAATGCTGTATATTCAAAATCATTAAAATCCTTTTTTCTCCATGATTGCTAATAAAAATATGGGCTCTTTCATTCCAAAGGGGAGATCACTGTCATCTAAGAATACTTTCACTCCTACAAAACCTCCCTGATCCTCTCAGTGGTTTCCGATAGCCCAGGAAGACTAACTTCACATGATCAGCGGCAGATATTCCTCGGAGATACTATTACCTGTGCCTGTTTGTTTATGTTTTTAAGGTACATGTATTTTACAAAACAAGATGATGTTAGTTTTCCCAATTTTTCATTCATTCATTTCATTCATTCATTCATTCATTTTTAGATACCGTACACTTTTTATACTCTGATAACAGCTTAGACTTGATTTGCTTTTCATGTTACCATAGTGAAAGATGCCTTTTGACCCGCCTGAAACTGCAATTATTTTAAAATTCATCAGTGCTTATTGTCTATAAATGTTAAAGCTGCCCCCACGCTCCACTTCACTGAGTGTATTTGAACCAGATAGGAACTTCAGTGTTTCCCAGGCAGTCCTTAGTCTCTGGCCACAGACTCCTTGCAGCATTTCCATTAGTCTTTCAATCCCTTTTAGCCCTGGTAAATCCCTACCTGCTCAGGTGAGCATTTGTCTTACTTTGAAAAAATTTACAACCCTTGTAATGTGGTTATTCATTAATGCCCATCACTTCACAATTAGGATTTCCCTGGTTAACGAATGCAAATCACAATTTCAATGGGTTTAATATCTAAAGTTTCGGGGCGCCTGGGTGGCTCAGTTGTTAAGCGTCTGCCTTCGGCTCAGGTCATGATCCCAGGGTCCTGGGATCGAGTCCCACATCAGGCTCCCTGCCTGGCACGAAGCCTGTTTCTGCCTCTCTCACTCCCCCTGCTTGTGTTCCTGCTCTCGCTATCTCTGTCTCTGTCAAATACATAAATAAAATCTTTAAAAAAAAAAAAATATCTAAAGTTTCCAAAAATTAATCTCTTAAATCACAGATGGATTTGTAGCACCTCCAGGAGGGTTTATATCTACTTTCAATATAAAATGCTTAAAGAAAAGCCAGTAAATACAACTCTATGGGAAAATGGTTGCCATTGACAAGGTCTTATTGCCGATTTCTAATCTTGTTCTTGGAATTAGAACAAAAGTCATTGTTAAGTAAGAGAAAAACAATTATAAATCTTGGTTTTCAAGGTCAATAAGTAAGAATTGGTTTATTTCATTAAAAATAATCAATAGCTTATCTGGAAACTGAGTAACTACTAAACTAAACCAATTTGCTAAATTTAGTTTCGTAAGTAATAGCAAGTTATTTCAATCCATCTGTGTTTATTTGTAAATAGTCATTACCGATAAAAATATATGGCTATTTTACTTTTATCTGGATAAATTTAATTTTAAAGACCTCAATCTCATTAAACAGACAATATTGATAAATAAGCAGGCACTTATATTTTCCTTTAAAAGCCTCCTGTATACACAGATCTGAAAAAATTCCTAACAATATTTAGGTCAGTTTTCGTATCTGTGAAAGTTTTAGAACTAACATCTAGATTCTTTAACACTAGATTCTCTTCTCTTTGTCACCTTTGTATTTGTCCTAAATCTTCTTAGGCCCTCTCCTCATTTCCTTCTGCCCCGAACTCTCATTCCCCAGATAATCTGGCCCACTGTTATCTGTCGAGTCCTCAGTTAGGTGTTTTGAAGTCAGGGTAGGACGTGTCCCATCTATCAGTGGAAGACTTTCTTCTGGAGATAAGATTTTTCTTCTTCCCCTCCCTCCTTGCCTCCCGTATCTGGATGGAGTATGTGTGTGTGTAGAATAGGACTTGTATTTCAGCCAGTTTTGGAATATGGTTGTATAAGAGATAAGAGATATCACCAGATACAAACCTTCCAGCACTGTGTTGTTCTCAGAAAGTCTCTATCTGAATTCCACTGCAGGATTCAGTTACTCGTTCCGTCTTTTCCTCATTACAGTGAGAGGCAGGGAAGTTTCACGGAGTCCTGTGGCTCTTTATCATGCAGCCTAAATTCTGAGTTTCTCCTCCTTCCCTGATCCCTCAGTATCTCTGGCAGGTCATCTAATCAGGTGCTTTTAATGTGGTAAGAACTTTGAACAATTGTCTTTTCCCTCTTAAAGACGCATGTTGGCCATTATGAAATGAATATTATTTGGTACTTAAATAATATGGTGATGACCATTGGGCATATACTGATGTACACATGCATGTGCCCTATCTTCATATAAATCTAAAACTTTCTAGCTCATTACTTTTCTTGCATGCTCTGAATTTTCTCGGCTGGTTGGCCATATTTTATGACCAACATCCGAGGGTCATTATAATGTTGCACTGAACTAAATGTTATGTGTGGCCCAATTTATAGTAGGGACATTCTTTTAAAAACCTGAGTTCATAGGTTCTGACTTTCTTATCCTGTGACTATATAAGAAAACGTCTTTTAAATGTATCAACAGCTATTAGTACCCAGGAGAACTGGTTTTCAATTTTGACTCAACATCCAGAATGCTTATGACCTTGGGCAACAGACTTCCCCTTTCTGAGCCTTAATTCCCTCATCTGTAAAAAGAAATGACTATAGATCACTGATTATTTTCAAAATATCTTTTCTATACCACATTCCATGGTAAGATTTATTTCAAAACCCGAACAGTAGAATCTTAGCATTGAGTTTGATCGTCGATACAACCCTGCTGTCAGAAGAATGTAAACATTTTTATTTATGAAAATATTCTTGTATTGTGGGGCCCCTGGGTGGTTCAGTCGGTTAAGAGTCTGCCTTTGGCTCAGGTCATGATCTCAGGGTCCTGAGATTAGCTCCATGTCCAGCCCCCTGCTCAGCAGGGAGCCTGATGCTCCCCCTGCTTGTGCTCTCTCCCTCTTTCTCTCATTCTCTGTCAAATAAATAAATAAAATCTTTTAAAAAAAGAAAATATTCTTGTATTGAAAAGTGCTATGATTTAGTGGGAAATGATGACTTGGTTCAAATTTATCTACGTTCAAATCTTAACTATCTGATCTCAGGCAAGTTATTTAAACTTTCTGAGATTTGATTTCATTATTTGCAAAACAATTGGAATAATAATGTTCAAAGTTGTTGTGAGGGTTAAAAGTACCAATCACATTATGCAGTAATATCTAGCATTTAACAAATGTCCATATGCTTATTTTGCTTTAGCAATATCTGTAATAAAATACATCAATAATTAATATACTACATGTGAATGATTGTAAAAAATTCAAGATATTTCGTTCACTTCTTGGTAAATAATAAAGACTCAGTTTTCACTGAAATTAAATAAGGAGATATAAAGTCAGTCTTAAATACAGCAAGAGAAATTATTATCACTGGATATTAGTAAAAATAATTTCATTATTAAACTAAACCACAAAACAAATTAGTCTAATATTTGTGACTCCTCCATTTTTATGGGTGAGGAAAGATTCATGCATCATCAAATAGTTTGAATGAATGATCCCTTAAAAAGTATTTTGACATGATCTGAAATTAAAGCTGAACCTTTGACTAATAATTTGTTTACTCCTTTTTCCAAATAAGAAAATGATAAAAATGAAAATAGATCATAAGATGACCGAAGTTACACCTCAGTACTGGTTGACGATCGCAATTAGAGGTCAAAAATGCTTTGACTTTTGTAATATACCATAATCTGATAATAGAAAATGTGTTCTATTCCAAATTGCACCAGGAACTTTTCTCACTCTCAAATAATACTCTTCTGGGATGTACAATATAACAGAGAAATATCATATGATCTGGAATTCCAGTCTTGATTGAACTTTTCTCACTCTCAAACAATACTCTTCTGGGACGTACAATATAGCAGGGAAATATCATGATCTGGAATTTCAGTCTTGATTTTATTCGCATTGCCTAATATTGTTACTTACTTCTCACTTCGATATGTTTTGGTGTCCAGTTAGGTGGAAAGGCCCTTGAAGTTGGGCACTATTTCGTTACCTTTGTCTCTCTCCCAATATCTGATCACAAGGATGTATAAAATAAATTGTGTTCTTCAGTACTTGTTGGACAAGATTTTTCAGTAGTGAATGTTCACTGCACACAGACTGCTTCTTCTGTTACCTTCTAGCGAGTTTTTATTCACAACCCTAAGTCTGGTGATGTTGATTTTCCTCTGCACGGGCATGACATCATGGACTCCACCCTGAGAACAGGTTGGGACATTGCTATAAAAGAGAATTGTTGCCACAGTGATGTTAACAGTTTTGACAACTATACCCCTTTGTTTGGACTATGAGACCAATAGTGTTAATAATTTTCAGGAATAAGGGTCCTTCTGATTTCTTTGTTTCCTCATGCAGAGGCTGAAGATGCTTCTGGCTTTAAGATAATATAGGGTGTTAATTTCACTTAGCATCTGATGAGTCTCATGTAAAATAACATTAGGTTAAAAGTATTCAACACGACTGTTTACTCTAGAGCTTTCCGGTAACAAAATACATATTTTCCTAAGTATCAGACTAATAATTCAGACATGCTAATCTGAAACTCACAAGATCATTATTAAAATTAAGATGTTATAACTAGTGTAGTTTCTTTTCTTTCTTTCTTTCTTTCTTTTTTTTTTCTCAGAAGAGTATATTCAGCTACTAGGGACAAACATGGGATTTCTTCCCATGTTTCACAAAATTTAGTCTAGGCAATAGATAGTGAGAGATGTAAAAGAAGCCAAACATGAACATTAAGAATTATTCCTAATTTCAATATTCGTATTGTGTTTTCTCCAGTGGAGTCTGAAGAGAAGAAAACACAAGGCTTGTAAAGAAGAAATGAATGGGGTATCATAGCCACCCAGATACAAGTGATTCATTGTTGAGTGAGAAAAAAAAATTCTAATAATTGTAGTTAAAACTGCTTACTTTTTATTCCTAAAAGGTACCTCAAGTTTTTCAACAATTCTTAAATTGTTAAAAATTGAATCAATTTTGGTTAATCTTGGAGAGACTAAATATAAATTCTAGAGGAATATGCATTTACCTATGATTTTATTTGTTTATAATCATGAAAGATTAGAAGAAAAGTAGAACTTCAGTGGCTGGGACAAATTCATTCTCCTCTCTACCTCATTTTCCTATTTGTAGATTATTATTACTATCATCATCAACTACCAAGATCAATAATTTATCTGTGAAAAATTTTAAAACCACCAGAAAGCATTGTATCATTTGAAGGCTTTATTAAGTTCATTGACAGTAGATTATTGTTAGGAAACATATTTCATTTTTGGATGCCTAGATTTATGACAGATTTAGTTACAAGGGAAATGAATTTGATGGATAACACAGGAGGCTTTGAGCTGCATGAAAAAAATACCACAATTTTTCATAATATTATTGTCTCACATTGAACTCTCTGCTGCCTTGCTGCCCAAGGTTGAAGCAAATATTTTATTAGAAATCAAATCAATTTTAGACAATAAAAAGCCCATCTTCTATCACTGAATAAAGTACAAGCTCCTCAAAGATCCTCTTTTAAATTAATAGAATATATCAGTTTATGTATTATAATACAGCATCCAAGAATAATAAAGGATTCAGTCTTCACCCTTCTTAACCTTGATCCTTTCTATGAAGACTTCTGATGCCAATGCCTATCTGATACGGAAAATGCTTTGTACTCTATGTCACTAAGGTTTTCTTTTCTTAAAATGTTAACTCTCATTCATTTTTGCCCAGCATAGAGATAGTGAGAATTCATATCTTTTGCACTTTAGAGTACCATTCACCTTTGTGGGTCAGGCTCTGTTCTATTTCTATTGCCGGTGTATGGAAAGAGAAATTCAGGGCTGTCAGAGCAAAGGGGAGAGTGCAGAAGAAAAATTGGGGAGGCAGGTAGAGTCATTCTCTACTTCTTTTCTCCCTTTCATGAGCATCTCTCCTTAGGAGTCTTCGCAAGCCTTTCCTGCAAACTCCCCCACCTACAACTTCTCTCCCAGTTTCTGCTCACATCTCTCCTTCACTCACTTTTCCTGACAGTTCCGCCTTATGCTCTGGTGTTTTCTCTCAGGAGAGCCTTCCGTACTTTCTCATCCAGCCGAGACAGAACCCTGGTGCCATTCAAGCCTGACACTGAAGTTTGATATGATCTCCCGATCGAAGCCATCATTTCTACCCAGACTTCTAATTCTGGAATCCCTTTTCAAATTCTTTGCTCTTCAAATTGATTAGCAAAACAACCCCTAATCCTTTGCATAATCTGTGTGACCTGTGCTACGTTATGTATAAGATGCCGCCGGAGATGTCAATATTTCTGGGGTTTTTTCCAGCTACTATACTGACCTCACTCACGTTTAACAGTAACTTCTCCATCTGCTCTTTTCCCTCTGTCATCTCTTCTGCTGTCTTTCACATCTCCAGGATAGGACAAACACTTGAGTCTAGTTCTGATAGCACCTAGATCATTCCTGCCTCTTCGCTTACCCAGACATCTCTTGTCTCTTACTGGGACCAAGAGGGTAGCTGCAGAGGCCCCTTTCGTAGCTTTACTTTCATCTCTGACTACTACTACCCAAGAAGTCAAGTTGGACTTACATGGGCAAATTACTCGGAAAAAAAGATTATAGTAGTTATTATATACACACACATATCTGTATGTATGCATGTATATTTTTAGCTGTCTTCATCTGTCTAATCTATAATTTAGTTTTCTTTTCAATGGAAAAGGAAAAAAGTAACGATTTTATTTTAAACTATGCTTCGTATGAACCACAGTATGTTTGGTAGTCACTGGACAAAGATGAAAATTAATCTCCAAATATTTAAGGGGCATTGATAATTTGTTTTGGAGTCAGTGCATGGGCTACCATCAAACCTTCAAATCAACTATACTATTTGTTCCATAAAGAGATAATTTAACTTATGAAATGTCAAAAAAAAGCTGTCTGTTTTCACTGATTGCCATCAAAAATCCTCACTGAATTTACGTTTTCCAAAATAAAAGGAAAGCAAACTCACCAGGATTAAACCTTTAAACAAATTACATAAAAAGAAACATTGCATACTCAGAAAAATACTGTCGTTGTAAATTTGCTTGATCATTGATAGCTTTATTTCTCATCAGTTTTTTTTTATTGCAAGCAATGTAGGTGAGATTTCTGAAACCCCTAAAATGTTAGCATATTTTTGTTTCTAAATGTATGTATCTATGTGACCTCGTCCAGTCAAGTGGCCATAATCAGTATGCATTTCTTGTAGAATGGAAACATAAATGACATTTTGAAATATTTTAATTGCATGTTCAGAAGTGCTAGTGGATATGCCAAAGTGAGAATAAGATCTTGAAACTAATTAATGTGGCTTCATTTATCAAGAGCACTAGAGCTGTTATAAATACTAATAATAGCATTGTAACAGTATATTTCCGTTTGTCTGTTGATATTCAGTGCTGTCATAGTGCCCCACACCACTGAGTCGAAGAAAGTCTTTGTGTGCATTTAACAAAAAGCATCCCACTTGCTCTGTAGTAAATTCATGAGACCGCCTATACAAAGGCTTCTTAGAGTAGCAAGCAATGATCTTACACTAGTATCTATGGTGCTGAGATTGATGGACTTGAAGAAAACAATTATGTTCATTGTTTACAGAGCTGGAGGATTATGAGAATCCTCCCTAAGCAAAACAAACCCTAAGTTCAAATACATTGATAAATAATAATATATAAAATACGCAAAAATAATCGCATGGCTACTCTTCGAGGGAGGTAAAGATGAGCTGGAAGAAAGGGATCAATATACAGAGGTTAGTTTTAATATAGAGTCTTGCGTTATAAATAAAGACTACACTGAAACAGAAAAGTCTTCGAAATGGCATCCTTGGATAAAGGCTGGCCTTCGCTTCTCATTTCTCACCTATAAACATCTAGGGTCTTTACCAGTGGAGTGTTTGCCTACCACTGCCATTGTGAGAACATATGAAAAGAGCCCTGGATTAGGAATTCTAGATTTGGTCTTGAATCTTCCATTTCTTGGAAATGTATACAAAGCATGTACCGTAGTACCTCACTATAGAATAGATCTTCATCCAGTCTCAGTTGATTTTCCTTCGGCTTACTCAATCATATTGAAATTAACAAAATTCCCAATTCTTGGAAATTGTATACCTGTGATTGAATCCTGGCTCTGCTGTAGGATGTGTGGCCCTGAACAAAGCATTAACCTTTTTGGCTTCAGTGTTCTCATTTGCAAAAGGAAAGTTTGAGCTATCTAATCTTAAATAGTCTGCTACCTTTTCATCTAATTTTTATTTCTTCTAGTCTTTTTAGTTTTTAAACAACACATGGATGTACTACCGTCTTCCTATCCTGCAACAAACTACAATGGTTTTCAATGCAACACATCATCATCCAAGAATATACTAATTATTGTGACCTTCTTAAACCAAAGTTTAATCCTATGAGAGAATCATCTTGAAAAACTTCATAATTTCCACTTGGAATAGTTAAGAGATTTGAGATGGGTATTTTTAATCTTTCTAAAAACAAGGGAAATTTAATTCACATACTGAGTTCTTTAAATACTGAAATTTCCCTTCTATTATTAATAATTTCTATTGAGTTGTAGACATCTAAGTTTCAGTTTTGTTTGGCCTGTAGTGGATTTCTCCTTGTGATTTCTCCTTGTCTTCTAAGTGACAGCTATTGATTACATTAATATTCAGATCTCCATCCTTTCTTCCCAAAAGGTCAATTTTAGTCTTTTTTAAAAAAATTGTCTTCATATTCCTGAGAATAGAATTATTATTATTTCCCACAAAATCATTGGTAGCTATGAGGATATTAGGTAAAGCATATAAACAAAAAAACTTATTTCCACTTCAGATCAGCAAATGATTCGATATGGTAGCAAATCCAAACTTGTGAGAAATGTATAGACAATCCTTATTCACTTGCCCCCTGCAAATTAATAAATAAATAAACAAACAAAGAAACAAACAAATAAATAACTTTATAGTAGCATTATGAAGAAATGGTTGAACAATGACAAAGGTGATCTTTGAACAATTCAATTTTTATTATCTAAAATTTGAAATTATTCTAACACAGAATGCATTTGAGAATATCTTTGTCTTTGGGCATTATATTCCATAATACATTGTGATATTTCACACCTACATGGAAATTACAATTTCATAGGTTGTAGATTAGAGAAACTGACTCCTCAGTCCATTCCATTCTGATTTTGTCATGGACAAAGCTAGTCAACATTGTTCTACCAAACTCCAAAATCTTCCTCTTTTCCAACTCACAGGGAAAAGCAAGCAAATAAACAAACAAAAAAATAGTAATAATAACAAAACGTAATCCAAGGATAAAATTCTTTCATTAATAAGTGAAAGTAATACTCATTATTTTGCCTGCTTACCTACCTGAATATTATGTAATAACTTACAGATCACTTGAAAGCTAGAAGTTAGAAGAAGGTGATAAACTATATTTATTTTGTCCCAAGTTTTCACTTGAAAGTCCTTTCTTTTTCTTGTTTACTTACTTCTGATATGTCTTTTCTGTAAGGACACCTGGCTAGTACCTCAAATGTTTCCAATTATAGATGTCAAATTAGCTCTATGAACCTCATTTAGTAGCTATAAAATGTTGTGGATACTATTTATAGTATCTCTGGGAGATTTTGTCATTAGCATTTCTCAAATTATGTTACATAGTTTAAAATCATGAGAATGGCTCAAAAATAGCATTTTCTTTCACTTCCGAATACACGCATAAGATTAAAAGATAAAATAGATTTGAATACATTTAATTATTTTATTTTTTCTAAATATCTCAAAGCAAAGTAGTACCATAGGAACATGTTTTAGTTCAAATATTAGAATATGAAAAAACAAAGTAAAATATCAGGGCATAGTTATATACTAATGACCTAGAAAATACTTCTCATATTAGGGCAATTTAGGAGTGTATGCCAGGGAAGTAAGAACATAATGCCCCCTAGATACATTAGGGGATACTTAATTTCTAGGGAAGGCATTATATTGTGAGTGATGGTCATTCACTAAGTCACTGTCAGGATGAGACTGAGCTACAAAAAGCAGGAATGTGAATTATTTAAAAGGACAGATTTGCAGCTTTGAAAACATGTTATTCCTTGGAAAGCATATAGATATGAATTGCACAAAAATACCCATTCATAAAAATTTTGTGTTTCCCCCAATTTGGCCATATGAATTACCACACAAGAAAGGAATAGTAAAACGTAAGTCACTGTGATAAGCAGACGGAAATTTCATGAAAATACCCTGTGATAAAAGGAGGAATGCATTTTTTAGAAATCACATTAATTTGGCATGTTTATGCCAACAAGTATATCAAAGCCACTATATGTCCCTACATGGTGAAATATTGAGAATAATTAGACTCAAAATATTATGTGCTAGATAGATGCTAGATAGATAGATAGATAGAATTATCACCTACATACTCTGAGTTATCACCTACATACTCTGGGTTATAAATAGATGTAAACACTATAGTCTGAATTAAATTTAAACAGAATTCTCAGAATATGAGAAACCCAACATTTTCCATATGCACTGTCATATTCCATTCTTTTTCTAATATTCATTTTTCATTAGCATTTAGTACATAGGCCTTGAGATTATTTTGAAAATATAAATATATTTAATTTTGATATTTGTGAACTATTTATCATTTAATTTACCATCAAGGCCTACTTAATTTTGCTTAAGACCCTAAATTAATTTAAATCCCACCTCTTTTACTTTTGATATGCAAGTATTTTTACTTTGATGTTGTAGCAATGCAAATTGAAGTTTGCAACATGAACCACTAATGCTAATTTGATTACTTCTGTATTAGTGTTGAGTGCTACAAAATAGCAAGATATTGTTTAAAAAATGAAACTGGGAATGGAAGAACTCTTTCTCTGCAGGCCCTCTGCAATGATGGTAGTATTAATGCATGTACATTAATGCTTGATGATTCTCATAGAGCAATGAATGAAAGTTTGAAGGCAAATAATTTAGGAATTTTAGAAAATCTGACAACTTGATTTTTTTTTTAATTTGAGTTCATCAGAAAGTCCTTGCTTTGCTTTTTAATAGTTCAGAGAGTTTGTATCTATTTAAAATATTTATTGCAGATGATTTAGACCATGATTTATTTTTAGCAGTAAAGATGTTTATCTAATATAGTGAAGACAAGGTGCCTGAAATGTGAATTCAATACTTTTTGGATGGAAGTGAACCAGCCTTTCTTTAAAAAGAATTCTTCTAGAAAGAATGAACCAGGACTGATTGATTGATCTATTTATCTATTTGGTAAAGTGGAGGCGATTTCTAATGACTTGTCACAAAAAAGGATGCTATCAGTATCTGGTTGCAACCTACGCTAAATATATGTAAGTCTACTTAAAAACTGTTGAAGAACAATTTTCTTCCTCTTTTTAACATCGTACTTGGAAATGGTATCTCACCAAGTTGGAAAAAAATAGATATACATTTTCTGTAAGATATTCCAGTGCTAGAGCTGCGGTGATACCCGCCACGTGTACTGTACCTGCAGCGTGCATGTTGCCTGTCTGTTGTTCGATGTCTGTGTAGTGTCGACTGTAATTTGCATTATGCCTGAAAGTCCCTATGCTCGTTAACCTTTTACAGGTGCCGCACCATTCCAAGGAGTTGCAGGTACTAAAAGAGTGGGCAGTCCTTATACAGGCAATGTACAGCCCATGTATCAGTCCCAACCTCTCGTCTTGCCTAGGCTCTAACAGTGCTCTGGAGGCCACTCCATTAGTTAGATATTTGTGACCAAGTTAAGGAAGTAAGACAGAGGACTATCTAATAATTGAATGAGGCCTATGTTGTAGATTCCCAACATATTACCAATCAACTTGCCAAAAAAAAAAAAAAAAAACCCAAAACAGATTTAATGCAAAAAGAGAGGAGAGGGATTGAGAGATAATGGATCAATCATTACTTTTTCTACTCAAATACGCTATGTGATTTTTTTCAAAAGATTCTCAATAGTGTATGTAGTATATGGGATATCCCATATATGTATGTAGTATATACCATATATATATATGGGATATATGATCCCTGCATCATATAATGCAGGGATTAATTATATTATAATGTTGATGGATAGAGATTAATAGGCTAACAAATGATAAAGTTAATTACATAAAGGATTAAATATTGAATGGTTTGGCTCATCCTGTTTGTAATTATAAAAGAATTTTTGTGTAATGTAGTCAATTAAATAAGACCAGGCATTAGGCATTATTCCACACTTGTGGAAATTCACAATTTGTGTACCCCGGGAGGAAAAAATGTATGCAGTGATAACTTCAAAGTAGTAGGGCAATGTTTATACACCCACAGACACACACACACACATACCCACACACACATACACACACTGTAGAAATGTTTTCAACATAATAACCTTAGTAGCAGAGAATCTCTTCCAGTATGCTATGGTTTTGACATAAATATTCTTAACCTCCATGTGTAAAAAGAAAAAAAAGAAAGAAAGAAAAGATTCTCACTCATCCTAACCAATGCCTACAAAAAAGTAATTTTCTGTTTTTTGAAATAGACACAATTTCCTTTTTTGAAATTTCTTTTACAAATGTTTTCTTTTTATATACTATACAATGTTTTTAAAGAATTTAAGTCAAACTCCTTGCATAAAAGCCTTATTAAATAGGTATTACATAGACTTAAGCAAACCACTTGTGAAATCCAAAGCCTTATTAGAGTTGATGAATGTTATTACAATTATCAAAATCATTAATGCTACTCAAAATAATGATGCCACGATACCAGTCTTTATCACTGAAACCAATTTCAACAACTAAAAATGGAACAAAGCACAAGATGAGCCTACTTCTGCTTAACGGGTTCGCAATCTAAATTACCATCTTGCTCAACCTCCCATTTTAAATTTGCAAACTCTTTTATAAGTCATTTATAGAAATTGTTAAGTATAATCCCATCCCCTTGTTTTCATAATGGGCATAAAATAATTATCTAAAATTCTTTACGTATATAATGAAAATTGGGGCTGGGTAGAGTAAGGAAAGAAGCCATCCTATTTACCTCAGTTTAAAAAAAGAGATTTTTATAGATGTAAATGCTCATTGCGTTGTTCATCTCTGCATCTCATTCTCACCTCACACTCTTTCAGTTCAGATGTTATGCTTTTCCAAAAGCTGTCTGTTTTGAAACTCTTCCTCTTCCCATGTAATGGGGAAGCGCTCAAGTCACCAATGAAATGTGTGTCCTCAATGATGTCTCCTGAAATATGCTATTGGCTGATGTTAAAAGAGCCCCAGTCCTCACCCTTAAGTCTTAATAGTCAGTTCCTGTTTTGCCAGCCTTCATCTTCATTTGAACAGACTACTTGTCGACTAGATCCTGTTAAAGATAATGTGAAAATGACAAACAGTTTATCTTCTTCCAAAGTGTGTAGTTGTAAGAGGGGGAGAAGGACAGAGACTGTATGGGGGAGGGAGAGGGAGGGTAAAATACCCTTGATAAAAGCATAACTTCCTTAATCCTTTGTTCCGATTGAATCAGTGCTCATATGAATGAAGTATTAATGTTTAAAACTTTTATTCTATCTTAATTTAAATTTAAATAGCCACATTTGACCAGTGGATGCCATATTAGTGTGGATTTAGATACGTTCTTATTTCACTTTAAAAGGCAAAGATTAAATGTTTTAAATTTAGTGAATTTTAAATCGACCCCAAAGAATAAAACTGGTCATCATTCCTTTGGAGATTCAGTGTTCCTTCTGTTGATTCCAGATGACTTATCTTGGCTTCTGCATTTTTAATCTCCTCCCTCAGAGAACATGATCAAGTTATATTTTGCAAATTAGGATTATATACACGCATAAGTGTGTAATTATATATATACAACTTTAGTAGTGGAATTTTGATAAAAAATTCATAAAGATTTTATGCAATATTAGCCATGAAGCTGTCCTTAACATTTCTCTGGTATGATGGTTAAGGCCATGGCTTTGGAGTCAAATAGACATGGGGCCAAGTTCTAGTTCTCTGACCAGCTGAGTGACCTTGGGCAAGTAATTCAGCTTTTTAACTCCTCCATTTCTTTATCACTACAGACAATAATGCTTTATACATTGTAGAATTGTGGTGGAGATTAAATGAGCTAGTGTAGTGTTTATTTAGTAAATGTGAGCATGTCAGCTGGTCTCATTCTGAATGCTACATAAAGGGTCATATGAGTGCAACATGTCCTCAAAAGGAACATTTTTTTCTTTTTTTAGGTGGCTAAAAATGGATAATTCCTAACCCAACTGAAAACTGTGCCAGTAGGTTTTAGCATTTCCTTCTCCTCTGCCTACACAAAGATATGGGGTGATTTCAAAGTCTGCCCCAATATAACAACGATCTTACACAGTGTGGGGAAAATGATACTATGTTCAAGTGTTTAAAGAATTGTCCCCAAATAGGAGAAATATATTTAATACAATGATGCTTCCTCTTGAGCTTCTGGTTATTACTTTTAATAGTAAAATTGTTGAGCCGTGTACCTGTTGGCTTTCAGATGGGACCAATTTCTTCATTATAGCCAAACTTAGGGAATGGTCCTTGTAACAGGGAATAGCTTCAGTCTGTGATCTTACAAATCACACCAGCTGAACGAGAAGGATGTGACCATTTCCATCTGGAACAGAAAAAAGAAAAATGACTAACACTAAAATACACATAATGTGTGCTTCATTCCCACTCTTCCAACTACTATCATTAATGTCATTGCCCAAGGAGGGGAATTGTCCCACTCTTCTTGAACAAACAGTCCCAGACATCAAACTGCTACTCAGAGCTTTCTAAGATGTTCAATTCCACTCACTTCAGCTGTATGTCAAGATGGAGGAACTGTGAGATATGCACCAGCCTATGCTTCTTCTGATAGTTATTTCCGTATTTCCCGTGGATGGAAACTGTATTTGACATTTTTTTAAGTAAATCTAAGAAATAAGGTGTTCCTATACTTTAAATTTGGGTTATGATGTTTTGCCTTTCCAAAGTGAATCATGGTGCCCAGTGGGTCCAATGAATGTATAACCTAGAATGAATTAAAATATATAGAGAAGGAACCATCAAAGTGGCAAGATACTATGGAGACTGATAATGATGATGAATGACATCATTCATAAAGTGTAATGCTTTGTGATTTGTAGGGAAAACCTGTTCCTAACACATGTATTAGACAATTGTCAAAAAAACAGCATGCCCATATCTTGGGATCAGATACGCCGTCTTAGATTTTGTTACAGCTTTACAAGAAAAGCAAATTAAAGCCAGGTCAGGGAAAAACAAAAAAATCAAAACAAAATAAAACAAAACAAACCCCATGTAGGTGTTTAATATATTTTTACAGAAAAGAAAATATTTTAAGAGTTTTGAAGAACACCTTCAATTTAAGGTTTTTGCCAAATAGTAATGATTCTTAAAAAAAAAAAAAAAAAAAAGTCTAAGGTTGGAAGATTTAGTTAATTGCAAATTAAATAGAAGATTAGGATAAACTTAAAACAAAACAAAAAATCCCAGGAGCAATGCCCACCAAATGTTTAGAGGAGGGTGCTTCTCTGTGGGTGTATGTTCACAGTTTATACCATTCCCCAAAATGCTTAAATATGGAAACTAGAAAAGGAAAAAAAATGCTAGGTTGTTAGTTATTTGGATAGAATGTATACATAGGCAGTGAAAAAGATTGCACTGCCTGGTAGAGATTTTCAAATAGCAGTAGTGTTATTTAAAATGCTGGTAGAAATATCAGCTCTATTTAGAAAAACAAGTATAACGGGGAAAATCCTAGTACCTGCTTTGCTTGAAATAAAAACCCTCAGAAGGATCATCAGTTCTCATAATCTATATTTACTATCTTTTTATAAAATGTCTCTTTAAAATCTCACTAGGAATAAACTGTGCATTTTGTCTTTGTGTAAATTATCCCAAATTATAAGAATCGGAACCCGTGGAATTTAGCCAGCCACAGGAGAGGATGCTCTGAAGTACCTTTGTTTTCACCTGCAGTACTCAGGTATTTTACTTTCATATCTCTGAAGAGACACCATGACCCATGACAGCTTGGTGGCAGCTACGCTGTGACACGAATAAGCGGCCATTGAGGAGTAGATATAAAGAAGCAAGTTCATCTTATTTTAGTTTGTTTTGTGCCACAAAAATGTAATTTCTAGCTTTTAAGAGTAAAAATAGAGTAGGTAAACAGAAATTCAAATTGGAAAAGATAAGTGATAAAAAACAAATTGGTATGAAAAGCAAAGACCAGCTTTCCAACATGCTCACCTAAATGCATGAAAGATATGTAAATACCGTAAGTTTCCACTTCGTTATTTGAAAATGATTCATAGCTTGAGATGGTCCTCTTAGCATTTTGTCAATGTCTCAACAGAAGTCAAAATGCAAGCCCTTTGAAATGTATAAAAAATCACTCTCCTTTATTAAAAACATATACATTATTAAAATAGTAGTTTTAAATTATATTGATATATTCAAAACCATCACTAAAATTGGCTTCAGAAAGCTAAAACATCTAGATATATAGATCTGTGCTGTCCAGTACAGCAGCCGGTAGCCAATTTTGACAACTGAGCAATCAATAATGCGGCCAGTTCAAATTCAGATGTGATGTGAGTACAATATACACTTCAGATTCAGAAGACCTAGTACAAATAAAAAAAATGTAAAATATCTCATTAATAATTCCATCGTGATTACATATTGATATAATATTTTGAATATAGTGGGTTGAATAAAACACATTAGAATTAATGTTACTTGTTTCCCTTTATTTTTTTTATATTTGCTACAAGGAAATTTTAAATTATGTTTGTGACTTTTATGTGTGATCTGCATTATACTTCCATTGGTCGGCTTTGATGCAGTGTTTATCTTTAAACACAAAAGAATGTGTAACTTAAAGATAAACAATGAGGCAAGTGTATGTATGTGTATGTCCAATTTCGTTTTGCTGCTTTAACAAGTTTTACTACAAACTTAATGGCTTACAACAACACAAATTTATTATCATATAGTTCTGGAGTTCAGAAACCCAAAGTGGATTTCACTGGGCTAAAGTCAAAGTATCAGCAAAGTTGCATTCCTTTTGGAAGCGCTAGGGTCCAATCCTTTCTCTTGCCTTTTCCAGGTGCTAGGGGCCACTCCCCACATTCATTAGCCAATGGCCTCTTCCTCCATCTTCAAAGCATCATTGCCAAATACTTCTAAATCTGTCATCCTCTAATTCTTTCTCTGCCTCTTTCTTCTGCTTCTAAAGACCTTATTATTATTACATTGGGTTCCTCTGGATAATCCAGGATAATCTCCTCATCTTAAAGTCCAGTGATCTCCCACTTATATCTCCTCTTGCCATTAACCCGAGGTGTTCACAGATTCCTAGAATTAGACCTGGTTATTCCGCCTACCACAGTGTGTATACATATATTTGTATTTAATGTAATACATAAATATAGAAAAATCTATCTACCTACCTATTTATCTTTGTCCTCTCCATTTCACACACACACACACACACACACACACACACACCAATGTATTTCCTTAGATTTTTCTCTTTGTTTCCCTTTTGGTACTACGTTTTCTTATCACGTAAGCCTCCTAAAAACTTCAGATAGTTTTCACCTCCTCCAAATAGTCATAGCCAAAGGCCAGTGCACGATGACATAGAAAAACTAAGTTGTTCATTTTAATTTGGTGGTTATAATTAGGAAAAAACTTGTCAGAATTTGGAATCATTTGCTATGTTCCTTGGGTAAATTAGTAACGGACACAGTAGCCATGCAAGACAGAAAGGCGTTCAATGCCAGTGGGTGACGGTATTTTTTTTTCAGCATGGATAGAAAGAGTAGAAATTTCATGAGCAAGAAAAGGCTTTGAAACAAAACCAAATAAAGGAAAGAGGAAAGGCAATTCTCTGCCTCTCCAAGAGACTTTGTTAGTTTAACACACCTGCTCAGACCTTTGGAGATTATCTTGGGCCATGCTACTGTGAGTTGAAGAGTACCTCCAGAAACTGTAGAAAGTCAGCAGAGGTTTGGTAACTTCTTTTCATCTTGTCAGATACCAGAAAGATTCCGTCTTAGTTTTAAACTATAGTTGATTAGACATTGTTTTCACCATTGCTTTTGTAATACTGGGGGATAACAAAGTCAATTATGAGCTAAGTGATGAGTGTAGTGCTTAGGAGTTAGAATTTGGCCGTTTGTGTTTTTACACAAAACAACTCAAAAGACTTTTTCGGAGGTAATAATTCATGGTTTTAAATTAGACCCATCTTTTAAGATATGCTCTGAAGTGCAATATTTAAATTGTTTTCTTCTGTTCGGTGATGAAAATGACTTAACTGGACTTAGAAAACTTTAACTTACCCTATCTATTGGACAAAGCTAAAATGGCTGCTAATTGCCACAGATGTATAACAATAAAATTAGTGAACTTTAAACGTGATATAAACACATGTTGGGCATTTTCTTTCTTCTTTTTTTTTTTCTTCAAATCAGAGCAATTAAAAGAGCAGTTTTTCAGAAACTTTATTTTTGAAAGCTCCTGATATTTTTTCCATGCAGCTAATTTTTATTAAAAAATGTATCAGCTAAAGATAGATACAATAAAATTAAATGATTGAGGAAGGCAAAATAAATTTATTTTATAATTCTCTGTAACTTACATCATTCTTTTTGTCATTTTATACATATTTTTAAAAATTATAAAAGTGATATTAGTAATAAGTCATGATATGAAAGGAAATTATTTTTGCTATAAATTTGGTCCATAATAATTTCAATCCCTGGTTGGATGAAGCTTTTGTTAGGTTTTAAAATGCATTTAGTATAGGAGATATGTTTTGATAGATTGAAAGTTCAGGCTATGCCTATATTATAAGAAAGTTTAAATGTGGATGGTAGTAAATTTGAAATATTCATATATAAGGTAAAAATCTTAAAACTGAGGGTGAAGACAGGCCAAATCTTGAGACACTGATCAAGATAAAGTCTGTATATATTTAAAGACAGTGACTTAAATTATACAAAAATAACTGTCTATTGACTTAGATATTTGTGTCTCAGAGACACATGCCTACACAAGTTGTTTTTCTAAAATCATGCAGATAATGTTGAACTCTTTCTTCAGTACAGCTCTGCATTAACATAGAGTGTTGGAGGTGATAATATATGCTGAATGATATATTTGTAATCAAGACATTTTTAAAGAACACTTAATAAAGGAAAGTCAGCAGGCCAAACAAATAATCTGGTTTTTCTCCTTACTTTTATTGGGCAATGGGAGACAGAAGTAATCGTAAAATACCCAAAGATAGTTAATTTTTTTTAGCGGGAGATTAGGCACATAAAAATAAACCCTTAAAGGGACCAAAGTGATCGTCAAACACAATATTATGAGCAATTCAATTGAGCTTGTACTAAGCACAATAAGAAATCAGTGTAGGGCATTATGAACTTTGCCAAGGGATTCTGGATATATTCCTCAAAGAAAGGACCTTTGAAATAGATTTTGAAAGGTAAGTAGGAGTTGCCCAGACTGAGATTAAGGTGAGCATTTTATGCAAGGGAAAGAGCCTAGACAAATGGAAGAGCATGGTAGATGAAAACTATAAAATGAGGGTGATCATCTTGCTTTCTGGGCAGTGGCATACCATTGGAGAGATTCGAGAGATGTAGATTAGTTGGCTAAATTTATCAGATTAGTGTTTTTATGTGTTAAAGTTGTACCGGATAGATCAGAGATGGGGATGGGAAAGGTGATGATTGTTTTTTGTGGTTTTCTGGTCAAGACGTGAGGAGAGCATGAAGTGATACTGTGGACAGGGAGTGAAAAGGTGCATTAGAACAGTGCTTCTCAAAATGTGGTTCTCAGATCAGAAGAATAGCCATCACCTGACAACTTGCCAAAAATACCAATTGTCTGGGGCACTATCCTAGACCTATTTGAAACCAAATTCTGACATGATGTCCAGCAACCTATGGATATACAAAAAAATGTACATGTTCAATGTACCCATCTTATTAAGTTTGGACGTATGCATACACTTATGATACCATCACCACAACCAAGGTACTAAACATGTCTATTACCTCTAGCAACTTGTGTTTCAATAAGTTCCCCAGGGAATCTGAGGCACACTGATATTTGAAGACAGCTGCCTTAAAGATTATTTCCATAGTTGAACCCCTAGAATTGAGGAATTGATTGAATTTGGGGATAAGGAAGATGGAGGAATCAAGAACAGCTAACATTTCTATTATAGGCAACCAAGTGGAGAGTGGTATCATTAAATAACATAGGATATATAAGAGGAAAATAGATTAGGCCAAAAAGAAAAATATTTAATTGGCAAGGAAGCTGTCGTTCTCTCCAAAAAATTATGGGTCTCTGGTCATGTCAGAAATCAGTCTTGATTAAAGCAATTTTTGGACTTTCATTGGATTGGCAAGTTGGCTTTTAATTTGTTTGTAGTTTTCCTCTACAAAGAATGAGGCTGGATAGAAGCTGGAACACCATCAGAATGTGTGGTGTAGAAGAAAGAGCTTTGGACCTGGGGTCAGAGGACCTGAACTATGGCTATGACCTAGAATGTCTATAACACTAGCTGGCTGTGAACGTTAGTTGTGTTACCTTTGGAAAGAAAGTCACTTAACTTCTCAGAGCTCTAAGTAGTTATTTATTTATTTATTTATTTATTTATTGCATTTTTCCTCTCATCAGAACAATGGAAATATTGCCTCTCCTTCATAATTATTGTGAAAATACGATGTGTATAAAAATAGGACAGTTGCTGGCAATAGCAGGCAATTAATAAATGGTAGATTCCTTTCTTTTCTCTTGGCTGCTTGGTGATTACATACCATTTCCTTTGTATCACCCCAAAATTTAGTCAAGAGTTGGTGAATTTTGAGGAAAAGAGTGGAGGAGAGAGAAAAATATATTTTTTAGGATATTCTCAAACATGCACAGGAAATCAAGACCAAATAGTTACTTGGAAATTTATTTGAAGAGTTCATCCTTAATAGTCTCGCATAGTTTCCTAAAGAAAATTCTTGAACAAGACATCTGAAAATATTTACTAGGGGATTGCAGAAAAAAATGGCTAAGGTTCTTTTGGAGAGACATGAGACCAAAAGATGTATTACATTTCAAATATAAAATAGCAATGCACTGTAATGTTTTGCTATCAGCTATGCCAATTAATGCAGATGATGCTAATTAAAAGTAAATTTAGAGAGTGATTAGGTTCTCTCACCATTGTTAGGGAGAATTGATTCTTCTATAGATCTAATATGTTAAAGTAAGAAGTTAATGATATATTGATGCATTTTAAAGCACCTAATTTAGATTATAATTCTGAGGAAAACATTTGTGTTAATACTGAATATTAAATGACAAACGTTTTCTCTTGGAAAAGGAATGGTACCATTTGTGTAACCCTAGAGCAAAGCACATGTTGATGTTTCAAATAAATTATTGTGTATGGCTGTATAATCTCAATTTTAGTCTTATAAAACTTATAATACAAGAATTCGATTGCACATGTGCTCATTTATATGGCAGTATACAGCTGTGTGTCGCATAATAGCTTTATTGAACAAAATTATGTGCTGTAGAACTTGCTGCAAAAATTTCATGGTCCCATCTGGACTAACTTTGCCATTGAGAAGGCTGAAGTGGGCAAAGATTTTATAGAATTACAGAAGACAGCAGTAGATTTCTGCTGTCAATTTTAACATTTAGAAAATAAAGGTTAGTAGATATTCAAGCTAGAAGGGTATGTTTTTCATCCTGAGAAAGAGTTTTCAATTTGGAACAAAGGTACTCTCTCTGAGGGTCCTCAAATATAGACAGGTATCTAGTTCATACCTTCTCTCATAATGCCCTTGTGTTTGCCTTCACCTTTTTGCACCAAAGACATCTCAAGTATTCTTTCTTGGCCACTGGCTTCTAACCCTAACATCTTTCCTACATCTTTAGTGACTGTGTTAGTAGGAGTGCTTTTTAACTTCTTTTAAAATGTAAATCCATACTGGTAAATGTGTGTGTCAACTGTGTTAGATTGAATAGAAGTGTGTGAGTCACTCTATTTTTGCCTTCACTCATAATGCCCTTAACATCTTGTGTTTGCCTTCACTCATAATGCCCTTAACCTCTTGTATCTTAAACACAACTAACCAGTTGATTTTTATATTTTACCAACATCGGCAGTTAAAATATCTGTGATCTTGGAAAATTATTTTCTGAACACTTCAATTTGGCTAACATTATAGGAGACTTAATTATGGTATTTGGTTTTTGCAGGGAAAAAGAGGAAAAGCCTAAAATAAGCATGTGGTAGACTAGATGGCAATTTACAGCCATTCGTTGCTTTCTTCTAGCACTTTCCATTTTATTTTCATTCCCTTCTGTCCTTCCATTCTCCTTGCCTCCCTCTTTCCTCTTTCCAGACAAAATGTGTGACATAAAAGAAAAAGAAACAGCACAAGGTCCATCTACATGAAATTCAGTAAAACCGAGTTTGGAATAAGAAAATACTGTATTCTAAAAAGATGATTCTTCTTACATCTAGCAAACTGGTTACAAGATGGAGGTGCTAATAATGTCTTCAGTCTTGACTAATCTTTGTATTTTAGGTATTGTAGAATCTATGCATACACACTTATACACGTTTATGAAGATGGTGAAACTTCAGAAAATATATTAATTAGACGGTGAAGCTAGGACTGTGAGCAGTGCTGATGTGGACAAAAGCACTTTGATGGTAAAAATGTGTGTCTAATAATTTTTTAAACCCAATATAAGCTACTATTTTCAAGGATTACAGTAAAAACAAGTTGGCAGGAGATAAAACCACTTATAAAAAAGGCCTGTGGGTAAAAAGAAGTCCATGAAATGTCCCACAGCTTGACTCATGTGCTCTCATTAAAACATATTAAATTAGGCAAAGCCAGGTAATATATTTTGAGTATAAAAACAAAATAATATGACAAATATTGTGTATTTATGGGTACAAGCTCTGATATTTTCTTTAGAATATATTTTAAAAATTGGTTTAAATGTCAGCTTAATTTTCTTACAATAAAACATTAAACATATACTTGTATAAACATAATAAGATCAGTAAGAGCATACACACACACACACACACACACACACCATCACACATAGTCAATGTATAATTACACTCATATATGTAAGGAGTGCTTTCACTGAAGCAGACCTCAAATTTTGTTAATTATCTGATGTTTTTATGTATATAGATACATACCTGATATGTTTGACGATCATCATCCTTATATATATATACTTTTCAAATATATAGGGACTCACACACTTCTATTCAATCTAACACAGTTGACACACACATTTACCAGTATGGATTTACATTTTAAAAGAAGTTAAAAAGCACTCCTACTAACACAGTCACTAAAGATGTAGGAAAGATGTTAGGGTTAGAAGCCAGTGGCCAAGAAAGAATACTTGAGATGTCTTTGGTGCAAAAAGGTGATGTTATTAAAACACAGGGACAGGACCCGTGGGCAGGAAGAGCTGCAAGGAGGTTGTGAGAAGTGGCCGATTCCCAACTTGTAAGTTGGGATATTGTGAGGGACAGAACAAACCTCCAAGGTATTTTGGAAACCCTGAAGGGGCTAGGACCCTGAAGGGGCTAGCTATTGTTAGGAAAGGTCACTTATTATTGCTTAGTAAACCCTCAGTCATGAGACCCTTCCAATATAGATCAGTGGGCCATATGCTTGGAGGGTGATTCCTAACATGTATTTTAGTGGGGCGGAGGGGAGGTAGAGATAAAGGGAGCTTCCAAAGGAATTTCTATATGTTTAAAGCAGACTCGCAGGATCCTGGAGGGTCGGTCTAAGATTGCCTTTTGCCCTTAGCAAAGTGTCGACATCAAGGCAGCTGAGTCCCTAGACGAATGTCACTCTGCCTGTTTCAAGGTCTTGTCAATGGGCAGTAAGTAGCAAGGAAATTTAATGTTTCTTTTGCCTTTGTTTCCCACATCAATTAAATCATGAAGTGAAGAAAGAGTGAGTCCTCTGATTATAGAGAAGCTGTTTGGAATAGTACCTTTTGTTGTTATTTTTATTGTTGAGAGGAGTTACAGAAGTGAAGGGAAAAATCCAGTAATATATTCATATTTGATGTTGGGAACAGAAATATTTACCCCTGCTTCTATGATCAACACAGTAATTATTTTCTTAACAAGTATAATATTGAAGCCCAACTGATCAGTTGTATACAACAATAAAACAACCAAAGCATCGTTTGGATTGTACTATTTAAACTAATTATAAACTTCTAAAAAAAAAAATCAAGTATGCTGAGCCAGTATGATAGAACATAGCTTCCTCTAATATGTAGAGCAAGCTCTTGGCTATTGTCAACAACCATAGCAAACCACTCCTCCCCCACCGCTGCAAATTCTGTTCATCTGATTTTTTTTTTTTCACGTAATAGAGAAAAACCAACATACTGATAAATGCACATAGTTTTAAAATTTTAACTGAAAAATAAATGGGGTAGACTTTATTTAGTTTACATGGGCAAAGAGAACAGACATGATTTGGGCCAAAATTTAATTTTGGGGTTACTTAACCTCTCAAGACAATAAGATGATAAGCATTCAGGCACCGTGTATATTTCACCTGTAGGACACACCCTTAGGTCATGTTCACACAGTTCCAAATCAGACACCTACTAGAAACAATGCGCATGATTTAATATCATTGAAAAGCCCAGAAATTTCACTGTTCCTTTGAAAGTTCTCCAATATTTAATGTAGACCTGTTTTTGTTTTTTTTTTTTTTTGTTTTTAAGTAAATTGGCATAAATAAGCCTGCTAGAGTTACAAGCTTTATTTGGAAGGGTCTTGAGAATAGAGACCAAAACTTGCAAGGATGCTAAAAAAATATTTTCGGATGCATGACTTGAATAGAAATAGAGATATAATCCAAGAAAACTGGAAAATACACTATTTAAGCCAATAACAAAATTTCATTAAAGTAGAATATTTATTTAAATGAAAGTATGTTCTACTAATTAATGCAAATTCTACTGCAATTTTGCCATGAAATAATTATTCCTTGAGGTATTCTCAGCTCAACTTAATAGAAAAATCAGGGGGGGAGAATGATGCTCATGTCTGTTATATAGATTCTGTCTATAGTTGTAGCCCCAAATATTTTGACATGTGCATTCCTGTAATATGTGAAGCTCTACTCCACTTATAATCCATAATTCTCCTGCTGAGACCACAGCCTGTGCTGATGCCAGCCTGCCTCTCTTTCCTTGAGGTCACAAGAAAAGTAATTTATATATTTTAATTAGTCTAAACTTTAGCTCTGAGTAGATGACTTTATCTTAAACTGTAACACTTCCATAGATAAATGTACTCCTTTAAAAGAAAGAACTATTTTCACATTATTCACTTACATGTAACATTCTTTTGAAAAGTCATAGTTGTTCTAGAAGAAATAAGTCATGCTTGTTTAAAATTTCTTTTTTTTTTTTTTAAAGATTTTATTTATTTATTTGACAGAGAGAGACACAGCAAGAGAGGGAACGCAAGCGGGGGAGGGGGGTGGGAGAGGGAGAAGCAGGCTTCCCGCAGAGCAGGGAGCCCTATGCGGGGCTGGACCCCAGGACCCTGGAATCATGACCTGAGTGGAAGGCAGACGCTTAACGACTGAGCCACCCAGGCGCCCCAAAATTTCTTTTACAGTACCTACCAAGTGTTTATGTGTATTAAAACTCTTGATCACCTCCCAACCTCCCTGCCAGAGCCGACTTTTATTTAAATGTGTTACTTTTAGATTCTTTTTCTTTGCAGACTTTCCAGCTGAAAGATTTTACTTATAAGGACAATGAATATGTACAAAGTGAATCTTAAATAGTAGTATCTGCCTCACTAAGAAACTTTTCTGTCTAGGGGGATAATGATACCTGAAAGAAGCTTCCACACTGTAAACATTTCACCACAAAAAATGCTAAATTTTTTCTTTAGAAATTGTCATTGTTTTTTGTTCATTCTAACCTTCATATTTTATTGCCCCTAAACTATATTAAACTAGTTTCTTCACTTTAAGTAACATTAAATGAATTAGGTTTTCTTTCTTTCTTCCCTTCTTTCTCCTCCCTCCCTCCCTCCCTCCCTCTTTTTTTCTTTTCTTTTCTTTCCTTCCCCTCCCCTTCCCCTCCCCTTCCCCTCCCCTTCCCCTCCCCTCCCCTCCCCTTCCCCTCCCCTCCCCTCCCCTCCCCTTCCCCTCCCCTTCCCTTCCCTTCCCCTTCCCTTCCCTTCTCTCCTCTCCTCTCCTCTCTTCTATTTCTTTCTTTCTTACAGATCCAGCACTAGCATTTTGGGTTGTATAGGCAAATAATAACATTCTCCTCAAACTCATTTGAGACCCAGAAGGGTGAGTATATAAACCCTGCTAAGACTTTGAATGAAGAGTTTCTTTTTAGCCTTAAAGATTTACTTCAGACCTACCAAGACCACGTTTCCTATTATCTAACGGCTGGGGAAAATCTTTCCCATCTGTAAAAAAATGGCACATTGTACGCATTTAATTTCATTCTGTATATAATTGGTGGTTATTGGCTATGTGCTGCATTATACTCAGTTTTATAGTATATAAATAAATAATAATTGGCAGAACCCTGGCCTAAAATAGAAATGCTGGAAGAAATCATTCCTGCCCCTGATAACTAATTCCCAATGCAAGGCAGAGTATCCTTTATTTCCTAGAGTATGAGGTATAGGCAATACCAAAAGAAAGAGTGAGACTAATAAGAATAATATAAGTAATAGCAATATCCCATGTTTGTTGAGCATTTACTATATGTCATGCTCTGTTGGATATACTGTCTGTTAACTCAATATTTTTAGCAATCTTATGAGTTAGGAGCTGTATCCTTTCTATCTTAAAGATGAAAAAACAGAAGCTCCAAGTGATTAATTAATTGGTCAAGCTCATGCAGCTCAACGGGTGAAACAATAAAAATCAGACCCTCTAGCTTCAGAGCACACAGGATGACCTAGTGTACGGAGGGGTCAAAAATGAAACACAAAGCGAAGCAAAACAAAACAAAAAATCCCTTAAACCTTCCCCTGGTAACTTCACTGTGTGAAATAGTCTTTCTGTGAAAACTGGGCAACTCAAATTTCTGAGTCTGACTTCCATTTCGAAGAGCATTGTTCATCATATTTGGCCAACGGCTTCAGAGAGTTGGTCTGGTATAAGTTCTCTCGGGAAAATTCCTCTGCAGATGTTAGTTGTTTTATTTGTTGGTGAAGTTTTTGTGGTTTTTTTTGTTTTGTTTTGTTTTTTTTAATGAGGAACTAAGTGTTTCTTGGGCTATTTATAAGGAGAAAGTTTGGGAAGCTGGAAGCCACACTCCTTTGCATTTATTCGCCACGCCCCTCTCCCCAGTCACAGGGTTTAAGGCGGGAAGTGAAGTGGAAGGAAGGACATGCACGGGTGTGGATGCGCCACGGGCAGAGCCATTTTTGCGGGGGGAGCGGGAGCTGTCGTTCTGTATATGCATGAGGACCCTTCCTGCACGACTACATCACTGCCCTTTCTTCAAGGAGGGATCCGCTTTGAAAGGGAAAATCCAGGTTCCAAACAAGTTTTATATGAAAAAAAAAAAAAGAAAAAAGGTTAAACTAGGGAAGCAATGATTTACAAGGACTTCCTCACTAGGCACATATTCCGTTAGGTTATCAGCGTGACATGATTTCAAAAACGTAAGATTTCCTCGCTGTGTTTCTAAACGTTGTTTTGTTGAGAATCAGATGGAGAACTTTAACCATTTTACTGGTAGAAGCAGACACGGGCCCGGCGTATGTATTTGTGTAAAACAAAACAGCAAACTACCACAGCACTGTTCCATGTGCTGAACATTAGACCACATACTATTATTTTTATAAAATTAATTAAATGCAATTAAAAATTCATTTCCTCAGTCACACTAGCCACTAATTTTGTAGCACGCATTCATCACTGCAGAACCTTCTACTGGATTGCCCTGGTATAGAGTTAAGGTTAACAGGTCGAGTTTGAATCTAATTTCCTGAGCTCCAGGGAAACTTCATCACTTACTAGCAGTGTGACCTTGGTCAAGTTCATCTGGAGCCTCATCCTTCATCTGCAAAATGGTGACACCTATCTCATATAGTTGTCATGAGAATTAAATGAGATAACGTGTACAATAGTTAGGTATCAGTGTCTGGCACAAACAAAGAATTTAAGGCATGTCGGCTATTATTTTTAGGGATTAGTCATGTTTTTTAGAGTCATTAAATTAAATATCATTAATTGGTTGAGAAGGATCAGTTGTGCATCTTAGGATTAAAATCAATAAGATAGGGGCACCTGGGTGGCTCAGTCGGTTAAGTGACTGGCTCTTGATTTTGTCTCGGGTCATGATCCCAGGGCCATGAGATTGCACCCTGCTTTAGGCTCTGCGCTGAGCATGTAGTCTGTTTAAGATTCTCTCTCTCCCTCTGCCCCTCCCCCCACCCTCTCTCTCCCTCTCTAAAAAAAATAAAATAAAATAAAATAAAATCAGTAAGATAATATACGTGAAATGTGTATAAGTGTATAAATGTGTATAATATAAATGATAATATAAGTGATATGTTTCACTTCCACATATTTATGTATTTTTTGTCCATTTTAAAAATACATTTGACGCTAACAAATTTTTCAAGGACAAATACAACAGAACCAAGTAACCTAATTTTAGAAAGAAAAAAGAGTCAATGATGAGGGTGGGATCATATGGAAGACCATGGTTAATGCTAGCTATTGCAACTGAACAACAAATCTTCTCTGAGGCTGCTGGGAGGTCTGGGCAAAAGGGAGACATCGATTTAGGCATGGTCTCAGTTTAATTTTTTTTTTTAATTGAGATGAGATGCAAATAGATGTAAGAAAAGTTTCAAAGTTGCATTCACGTACAACGTGAATCTAACTTATTCATCAGTAACAAAACCAGTGTGACCTTTAATAGCCTACTGTTGCTTGTAGATCTTTTTTTAAAAGCAGATGTAATAAATAGGCTCTACTCATCACCTAGGGGAGAGCTACCAGAAATTAGCTTGGGGAAATCTGAAGTATCAGCTGAGAGGTGAGGTAGAACACAGTGGTCACCACACTAGAAGTAGAGTCTGCTTAGATGAAATCACTCTTCTCCGTTACAAGCTGAGGGACTTGGAAGACTGCTTACTCTCTCTGGATCTCCATTTCCTATGTGTAAAATGGAGATAATCACTGTAACACTCTCGTGAGCTTTTGTGGAGAATTAGTTAACCGGTGCTTATAAGCCAGCTGCCTGATAGTGCATAAGCAATACGTGCATAATTTGGTATTAGCGAAGGGTATTGCATGGTGGACTGTGATTTTGGAGATTTCTCTTAATCCTGCTCTTCCTTTATTTTCCTCCTGAAAATTTGGTGAAGAAGTGGGCTTGTCAATTGTCTGCACTGCAAAAATTATCACAGTATAAAAAGAATACATGTTAAAACTTTAGTTTAAAATATAAGAACTTGAACCCAGTTTTCATGTTCATATTTTTCCTAAAAATGTGATGAGGTATTTCATGTGTTTTGAAGCAGTTTCTAGAGGGTATGGTTTTATGTGCTTTTGCATGTTGTTTTGTTTCTATTTTTTAATATCTGGGCGCACTTTGGGATAATTGTCTAAAGAGTTTTTCAACTTCAGGGAAAAAAAGAAGAGAGTGAAAATGTATGTTAATGGAAATTACTTAGAGAAACCTGACCAAATCTAGTAATTGCATGCCATCTGTGGTAAGGAAATTAAATAGTGCACTTAAAGTGATTCAATAATTAAATATGTATTTATTAAATCATTTGTAATAGCTTTAGTATATGACCTCAGGACTCAAAGGCAACCACATCACGATTACCCTTGAAGCTTCTCTGAAAATTGAATTATAGAATCAGCTTTCTTTTCTTTTACTGCGTGAACATGCTTTACCTTGAAACCTCGTCATAAAAGAAACTGTCCCGTTACAACTTTGGCACACTACGTCATCACTGCAGCGGGACACGCGGTGCGCGTCACCGGGCGGGGGAGAGGGAATGTCATGAAAAGTTGACATTAAACAGAAACAGTCAGAAAATTACCTGTGGGAGACGGCAGACAATGAGATATTAAGACAGAAGGCAGACACGCTGCACGGCAGCTGGAGAGCAGAAAAGGTGCATTAGTCAAATGAATTATGAAAAAAAAAAAAGAAAGAAATCAAATTCCAGGGAGGTGCTAACATTTTCTTCACACTATTGGAAGTTTTTTCAGACTTTGAGATGTATTCATTAGTTGGTTCTTTTGTTTTGTTTTGGTCAGTGTGTTACTTATGAAAAGAAAGCAATTTGAGTTTAGCTTTTGGGGAAGAATATGGAACTCACGTGATTAATTTAGGAAACGACATCTTGTTTCATAAATTATAGACTGATTTTAACTTGGATAACTCAAATGATTTACTTTTAAAAATCATGTCCTCACAAATCCTGTCCAAATGTTTGTTTTATAAATCCATGAATTAACCCTCAGGGTGCATTTTTCCAGGGCAATATGGTGAAAATAAAAGTAGTACAATTTTTAAATGAATGTTAGTGTTTCTTTACCTTCCGGACTTTCCCTTGTTAATTTACAGGGTTTCCTTTTAAAGAATAACAGCTATAAAATATCATTTGAAGCTCCAATTTAACCGATTTGTCCTATTTCCTACAACTGAATGAACAGTGTTTTATTACTAACTCCTACACCCATGGATTCTCACGCTATTTGGCCATCCTTCCCTTTATTTTCTACAGTTCAGTAAAGTTTCTATTAAAGGAAATCCTTTCAAAAAGTAATTTTAAGGAAAAAGTTTCCCTTAAGCTAACATAGTTCTTATTTCCTCTATTTTCAACTTCAGCTCTTAACTTCTTTCCAACCACATTCTCAAATTTGGAGAGTTATATAATTTTAGATAAGTCTCTTGGCCATTACCTACTCTGCCACACTTTGAATTCCATCAAGTAATATGCTAAATCATTTTGCACCAATGACACAGTTCACTCTTGGTGCTTTAATAATCAAAATAAAGAGGTATTTTGGAAAATCATTGACATACAAGCAAGACGCATTGAAAAAGAATCCAATTTTATATAACATTGATTCTGTGTAATTAAAATATAAAAAAGTGCTAACATCTAAATGTTGTGTAATGTCTAATATCCTATAGATTTAAAATGGCAGATCAGCTTTACTCAAGCAATAAATTGCCAAATATACCACATTTTCGCTAGACAACATTTCTTTTAGGCCACTTATTCCACTTGCTTCCACTTTCTGATGTTGGTAAACCTCACTCCAATTAGTGGAAATAGTGAAGCAGCTGTGTGCAAAGTCAGAGAAATATTTTTATTTTTGTTGAAAGCAAGTAACTGATTCATATGAAGATTAAAGGTTCACACACATGCAAACACACACACATTATATATATTTTTGTTCGTATAAAGAAAACACAATTTCTGCACAAGACCTGCCTTGAGTCATAGCAGAAACCACGATCAGTGTGATAGCAAGTTCAGCAACTTCTAATTGAGCAAAATTCCAATCCCTCAATTAGATATATTCCGAGAGTTAGAGGTTTGTCATTAATTTTAATTAATTACATTATTATCAGGAAGTACTTTCCTGAATCTGTGTATATTCACCATCTCTAACCCTGGTCTACATAGCAAATATGTAATAAGATATTTTCAGGTAATTTGTTTTGGGCTGACTTCCCTAATAACTAGCCATAAAGATTTTCTCCAAGCTGAAATAAACCCCACCTTTAGTTTTGCCTGACTTATATTGCTGCAGATGGTAAAGACAGAGCTGAATAGTTGATATTCATTGACTGCTGAGGTAAAGATGAATTTCCCAGTAAAACTACAGAGAGCAATTCTTAGGAGGTAAAACTTTTTTTATTGACATATGGCCACAGGTGAATATTTTTAGGAGCTTAGATAAAGCTAGCTTTGCCACTTTTGAATTATATGCCAGAAAGGAGGGAGGGGGGAGAAGATGTGTTCCCTACTGAGCCATAAGACTTTTTTTGCCTGCAAAATTCAAAAATGCCTTGTGGTATAAACCTCAAACTTGGAATATTGTCCTCCTTATTGTATTGAGAAAAATGTATTGAAAGCAAAAGCAGTCCACATTCACATTTATAAAGCTGTGAAGGTTTTGAAATTCATGCCTGGATGAGCACCATATAAGCATTTTTCCTGAATTCTCAAACTGACCTTTCTACAATGAGACTATATTAAGAATTAGAAACTTCAAGAAAATCAAACGTTTAAATGTAAAGAACATATTTTTGCAAACTCCCTTTTGTCCAGACCTAATGGAGTTTTTAATTTATTTGCATATATTATGCTTTCTGTAAATCTTTACCTTTTTCTTCTTTGCTCTTTAAAGTTAAGATAGGTATATTAAATCAACATTTTACTTAATGATTGCAACAGGTCTAAATAAATTGGAATATATAACGCTATGGGAGGTTCATCAGTAAGAATCAACTTGAGCTTGATTATCTCTACTGTTTGACACAGTGAGTTAGAAGTCAAAGGTACATTTTTAGAAGTGCTCTAAGAGCTTGTGCTTTTATATTAAAAACATATTTGTATTTTGGGGCGTCTGGGTGGCTCAGTCGTTGAGCGTCTGCCTTCGGCTCAGGTCATGTTCCCAGAGTCCTGGGATCCAGCCCCGCATCGGGCTCCCTGTTCCGCGGGAAGCCTGCTTCTCCCTCTCCCACTCCCCCTGCTTGTGTTCCCTCTCTTGCTGTGTCTCTATCAAATAAACAAAATCTTTAAAAAAATAAAAATAAAAAAATAAAAACATATTTGTATTTCACTAAATGTAAAAGTAATATTCATAAGCATTCTGGATGAAAATTTGGCCATATCATAACTTGTCTCATTTTCAACTCTTGTCACATGCTTTAAATAGATGTAATAGTTTCAAAACAAGGCAACTTAGAAGCATGTTTAATGAGACTTCCATCCACAGGAAAAATAAAGAAAATGGGGAAAAAATAATTTGGTAATATTGAGCCTCATTTTCCTCAACTGTATTTAAATAAATAAAAAGATTAGGATGATAATTCCAACCTTTAGAGCAATTTGGAAATAAACATATTACATGGACATCAGAGAAAATAAATACCAGTTTCTTTCTCTTTCCCTGATAAATATGTAGAAATATATTTTTTCTCTATATCTAAATAGCTGACTTCTTTCCTCTCTTGGATCTACACGAATATCAAGCCCATTATCTTCTTGGGGTTCTTATAAAATATATCATATCTTTCTGTTAACCATTGTGGTCAAAATAAGTCAAAGTAAATAGCAAACAATAGGTTTGATTGACAAGGGCAACCATAAGGTCATGGTTTTGAAGCAGGTGTGGAATATATTGGTAGATTATTCATCAAAGAAATCAAATAGGAAGATAAAAATGCATTAATCCATTTTATAAGAATGTATTAAGAAACTGAGCTTTTATAAGAAATTGTATCAAATTGCTTTTTCATTCAGTATGTCAACTGAAATATGGACACTATTCTTGGAACTTGGTATGTTTGTTAAATTCAACAGGGATCTTTTATTCCTGATAGTTGACTCCTTTCCAAGAATGAAAGTGTCTGGTGAACTATCTTGAATTACAAGCTAATAACTGATACTTTTAATAGAGTTCTAGGCTTTCAGACCATTTTTTCCCCTCCTCTTCTTCTTTCCTTTCCTCTCCCTTCTGCTCAACAAAGACATTTTCCAATGTTGGATTACATTTTAAATCAGAAACTCTATAACAGATGGAGGTGGGAACCATGAAATGAGAACCACAGTGAAAACTAGGGCATAAATGGATTATTTGAAATTTTTAAGAAATGAATAATTAGGCATATTTTAGTCAACTCTCGACTTTATAGTCATTATCTATCAAATAACTACCACATTTCAAAATTATAAACATGATTCATTTACTTAAAATTAATGTTTGAGACTATACTGGTCAAGGAAATTTACAAATCATATATGGAAAAAAATGCAAGATGTTTTCTAAATTTCTGAAAACCGTATACCTACTATATAATGATTTCTTGAGGTCCACTTTTCCAATGATAATGTCATTTAAATTAATATAAAGGAAGTATTATTTTTATTACAACATCCTTGCCCTTTAGTTAAACACCTTCATTATATAAACATTTACTAAAAATAACCTATAATGTATTCATGTGTGAAGTGAATTCACAAAATTTCAACCATGACCCAACCATCTTGGTAGAAACTATAGTTACAGTTTAAACCTCAAAGTTCTCATCTGAAGTTTCAAAAAGTGGATTAAAACCTCGAGAAATAGTCTCTTGTCAGACTTTGTTCTTTGTGAGAGGTATGTTTGTGTGTATGTGTATATATATATATATATATATATATATATATATATATGCATCTATATATACATGATTTTTCACTGGGAAAAGAGACTAAAATATACACAAAAAGCTATTATGAATTATTTGTCATATAAATTTATATGTTTGTTACATGTTTTATAATTACCATGGGTATATGATAAGGGAGGACCCTGTCCTGCAGAAAAAAAGTGAATAATTCTGGAATTTTGTAATTTACATATAGAATAAATGAGATTTTAAAAAAATGTTCATATCACATAAAATTTCATTCTTTTACATTAGCATTCATGTTGTTTATGACCTCTTTTAGGAGGAACAACTTTTTTCCTGAATTTTTCCAGTTTAAGCTGTGATTTGCCACTAATTACCTTAGGAATCTTTTTTTTTTTAATTTTTATTGTTATGTTAATCACCATACATTACATCATTAGTTTTTGATGTAGTGTTCCATGATTCATTGTTTGTGTATAACACCCAGTGCTCCATGCAGAACGTGCCCTCTTTAATACCCATCACCAGGCTAACCCATCCCCCCACCCCCCTCCCCTCTAGAACCCTCAGTTTGTTTTTCAGAGTCCACAGTCTCTCATGGTTCGTCTCCCCCTCTGATTTCCCTCCCTTCATTCTTCCCCTCCTGCTATCTTCTTCTTCTTTTTTTTTTAACATTGTATGTGCTATGGTGAGCACTGTGAATTGTGCAAGACTGTTGAATCACAGATCTGTACCTCTGAAACAAATAATACCTTAGGAATCTAAGCCAATATTTGTAAAGGAATAATAGAGCAAAGAAAACCAAAGAAAAAGTCTAAAAAAATTGATATTTTAAACTATGATATGGTGGATGGGATGGTAAGTTTGTTTTCAGTGCTAAAGGATGTAATATAGTTTAAATTCATTTAAAATTCTGATTGACGAAGAAATGTGCATTCCTGTAGAAAGGAAGAAGTGGGCCTATTTAAATTTTAGAGCAAAAATCTAGCCAGAGGGGGAAAAAAGCAGCAAAAGAAAAAAAAAAAAAAAGCATAATTATAAAATTGTTTGAAATACCACTATTAAAGTGTAAAATACATATAGATATATTTAACTTATGAATCATGAGAAAGGGACATTAATAGTGATATATACTTGACTTTTTCAGAAGGTACATGAAATCATTTCTGTACCAATTCCCAAGAAGGCTTATACCAATGTATTTTGAATTTTTGTGGTTCTATATCAAATCTATTATAGGCAGCTTAAATTATGCCTAGTGAAATTTTTAGAGAAGAGAAAATGAGAAAAAGAAGAATATACAAAAAGACCAAAGAAGAGAAATGAGGAGGGGAGGGGAGCGGTAGGGAGGTGTTGGCCAAGGGAAAGAGGAGGAAAGGGAAAGGAAGACATAACGGCGTATAAACTAGCTGAAAAAATCACACGTTTTGTTTGCAATTTCACATTCATTTTATCTTTAAAAATTTATGGCCGGGGCACCTGGGTGGCTCAGTCAGTTAAGCATTTGACTCTTAGCTTTGGCTCAGGTTGTGATCTCAGTGTCATGGGATTGAGCCCCACATTGGGCAGTGTGCTCAGCATGGAGTCTGTTTGGGATTCTTTCCCCCTCCCCCTGCTTCTCCCCCTGATCATGCTCTCTCTCTCTTTCTAAAATAAATAAATAAATAAATAAAACCTAAAAAAAAAATTATGGCCAAAATATGGCCATATACTCTCAAATGAAGATACATTTTTTTCTATCACTTCCCGATGATGCACAGAAAGTTTGTAAAACATGAGATGTGTACCAGACTTCTTAGAAAGATAGTCATATACTTTCCTTAAATGACCTCACAGGAAAATTACCTGTTAGACAAAGCTGGGATATTACTCAGTTGGTGAGTAAACGTCACTATAAAGAGGCCTCTCTCGCTATGATTCATTTTCCATCCTGTAACCCTATTTTAAATAATTTTAAGGGATATATCACTGGTAAATACTTGTTTATTTATGTATTTCTTTATGTGTCCTACTACTAGCACATAGGCTAGGGAGAGGAGATACATTGTCTTGCATGGCCTACTGAAGATAATACATATTTACTGAATGAATGAAAAAGATAAATATATTTTGAAATTTGACCCAGTTCCTTTCCAGTGAAGATGCATGTTGTCATGTCATTGATGATGGTCCTTGGCACCATATGTGTACCTGAATACACACTGATGGTTGACTCTCCACATGTGTGTTGAGAAAGTTCTTTTAGGTTTCCTACCTGTTCTTTCTCATTATGGCAACAGCTCTGCTTCATGCCCTGTCTTCTAATGCCTGAAAATTAGAATGCATAAACTCAGCAAACTACCAGTTGCTTTATTGTGCAAAAAAATACAGTCTGGCTATTTTGGATTCATATCTGCACTTTGAGATGAAATGCCAAATCCATGACAGTTGTATAATACAATCTTAGAGAAGTGTACTGAGAATACCCAGGTGATGATTTCCAGTGTGTTTTAGAGATTTTATTGACATAATAAGTGATATGTCTGTCAAACAGAAACACATAGCACAAACCATGCAATACTTTGTCCCTATCAATCAAGAATTGCCATGAAAATACATATATGATAACATATTTTTCAAACTGACATAGAAAATCCTTGTTCATCCATTAAGACCCAGTACAAATTTCACTTCTCCCATTAATTCTTCTAAAATTTCAGACTGCCTGGTATCTGTCTTTCAACTCCCACATAAGCCTTCACCCATGTCTGCATTATATCACTTAACACATTCTTTTCTAGTAGAGTAAAACTATTAATATATGAAGTTTTTTTTTTTTTTTTTTTGGAAAACTAGGCCCTTCCACCCTCTATTATAAATCCTCAAGAGTAGTGACAGTGCTGGTGTTAGCTTTGCCCTTCTAAAGCTACCTTACTAATTCCTTATCCATAGGAAGATCTTTAGAAATAGTTAATCGAATTATGAATCACATGTGTAAGAATAGACTTCAATTAATACAGAAAATGCCAAAATCTAATTTAAATGTATTTTATAATGAAATCTATTAATTATGTTCATATGTGCATTCATTAATTTTCCCAGATTAATTCTGTGGTGTGGTTATGGTTACCAAGATACATAGCTTACGGCAACAGAAAGAATGGACCTGAAATGGCGGATGTAACATAATCCATTATATTTTGGGCAATTAAACTACTCCAGGCCAGCATTCCACCTGCCAATTCCAAACAATTATTACAAAAATGTAATGAAGTGGTTTTTAAATTTCCAAGGATATTAAAGCAAAACCTAGTAGAGGCCAATGTTCAAGTTTTTCTTACAATTTCAAGCTAATGTGCAAAACATGTTTAAATTCCCAAATGACCCAATGAAAATATATACGTGTATATCTGTAATTGGTAATGCAATATCTACACATTCATGAATATTAGATTGCAAGGGTAATATGGGTTTTTAAAACCACTTCGTAGAGAGAGTGCTTTGAATAAGAAATGGGTTTGGAAACATTCTTTTGGGTGTTTTAAAATAATTCTTTCTCAAAATTGACTCCGGTATTTTTACAAGCATACGATTTACTATAAGAGCTTGCAAAACAAATAACTGAAAAGACAGATTTTGCTGGGGTGCCTGGGTGGCTCAGTCAGTTAAGCATCTGCCTTCAGCCCTGGTCATGATCCTAGGGTCCTGGGATCTAGCCCCATGTCCAGCTCCCTGCTCAGCAGGGACCCTACTTCTCCCTCCTCACGCTTGTTCTCTCTCTCTGTCACTCACTCTCTCTCTCTCAAATAAATAAATAAAATCTTAAAAAAAGACAGATTTTGCTTATAGAACACCACTATTGAATTGGGGCCCAAGAGAAGGGGCATCATTTGAAGCTATGGTTCACCTATAGGTTGTGCACTGAACAACTCTAGGGGGTGCCATTTACATAGGCTACAGGCTTCCTTGGATCCGTATAGTGCAGTGGCTTTGGCAAGAAGTGAACAGCTATCATGAGTAGTGTATAATAATTTGGGGAGGATTCGTTGAGGAAATTATTATTTTGTGGTCTCTATGGGTAACATTAAATTTTAAGGAACTTGGAATCAATATATGGGATAATTTAGATGAAAAAAACTCTTACACGAACTATCCCAGTCCAGTGTTTCAAGGCAATAGTTGAGTATAAGCTTTGTTTTGTGGTGTATGTTGAGTGTGTGTGTGTTTTATATTCCTTTGGTTTACAACATTGAGCTCTTCTATACCGTGCATGACTTGTAGGTTTACTTAATGAGTGTGAAAGTCCATTTAATAAAAGTGGTTAAGGGTGCCTGGGTGGCTCAGTCGTTAAGCGTTTGCCTTCAGCTCAGGTCATGATCCCAGGGTCCTGGGATCAAGTCGCACATCGGGCTCCCTGCTTGGCAGGAAGCCTGCTTCTCCCTCTCCCGCTCCCCCTGCTTGTGTTCCTGCTCTTGCTATCTCTCTGTCAAATAAATAAATAAAATCTTTAAAAAAAAAAAAAGTGCTTAAAAATATGGACATAGGTATAAGAGAGCAGAACCAGCTAGTGAACACACTGTAAAAGCTACTCAGGAAAATGTTATTGACACCTACTTCTAGGCATATTCTAGATCTAGCTATCCTCCAAAATTCTACTTTTAATTCTATCTTTTGAATTATATTTAACATGAGCAATTATGTGGCTAATAAAAAATTGAATTGTGATAGTTATTATTTTTAAATTATTTAAATGCATTCTGGGCATGGAATTGTAAGGGCTATAATGTAAGCTCAATGAGGGCAAGGACTTTACTAACTGTGCTCACTCATATATACACAGGTCCCATATGTATGGGAACATATAAACCGTTTCCAGTACCTGCCATGTTACGGGCACTCAGAATCACTTACTGACTGAATGAAGATATTCTGAATTGAAGAAATTAAGTAGAGCATCTTTGCTTTTCTGAAGCTGATGGTATACAGATTCATTTAACAAATGTGTATATATATGTATGTAGACACACAGATCGTCTGATTGATAGACTCAATTAGACATGGTGAAGGATGTCTATGTAATGCATGTCACCTGACACCCTAAGTGTGAACTCTCTCTCTCTCTCACACACACACACACAAACATATTTTATCAAAATGCAACACCATGCACATACATCATCACCACCACCATCACCATCACCATCAAACAACAATTGTACAAAAACATGCAGTGTGGCTTTTTGGATTAGTTGCTATGATTAAAAAATACAGAACAGAAAAAAAAAAAATAATAGATCAAAGTGGGAACAAATAAGAACTCTTCTAGAGTTGAATTCACTTTGATTTTGTCCTTGAATATAGGTACAATGTTGATCTCTTTATAAGAAGCTTTTAATGATGGCAGTACAAAAGTGTAATTACCAATACAGAGACTTCATTTCTTTTTTTAAAAAAGATTTTATTTATTCATTTGAAACAGAGAGATACAGACAGAGAGAGAGAGCATGAGCAGGGGAGAGGCAGAGGGCGAGGGAGAAGCAGACTCCCCGCCGAGCCAGGAGCCAGACGCGGGGCTCGATCCCAGGACCCTGGGATCATGACCTGAGCCGAAGGCAGATGCTTAACCATTTGAGCCACCCAGGTGCCCCAACAGAGACTTTATTTCTTACCCAAAATAAACACAATGACGTTTCTACCCCATGATGTTACAGCAATAAAACTTCATTTACCTGAGTAAGTTAAAGCCAGTTTTAGCCTTGTTTTAATTAGAAATTAGACAGTTTTAATAATTCCTAGATTTGTAACATCAAAGCATGGAACTTTATTTTTTAAACCTTTGGCATTTATGAATATTTGGAAATCTTAATTAACTTGGTGAAAAGGCTGGAACAGAAGATTATCAGCATGTGGTGATTGACAGGATGATAAAAATTTTCTTCTGCAGAATTCTGATATATTTAGCCTGACTTGGGTTTCTTCCTGTATCATCAGTCATCTCAGTTTATTTTTAGTTCAGCTGAATCAATAAAAGGAAAATACTCACCAATGTAATTTATGAAAAAAAAGATTCTCATTAGAAAACAAAGCTCACTAAACCTAGAACAAATGATGAGTATAGGTGAACTAAGTTTGTTCAAGACAACATATTTGATTCTTCTCAACACTTTTTCTCCCTTACTACCAGTGTTTTCCCTAGTATCCTTCAACAACAGCTTCACTGTCCTGCACCTGTCTCCATACCATGACTTGACCTAGCATCTTTCAATTCAGGACCTAGAGCTGACATCTAGCCTTCTCTTCCATCATTTATACAAAGGCAAAGCTGTGAAACTGTGTCCATTTTATTCTACATTCCTATAAGGTTTGAGCTAGAGGTTTGATATATTTTGATAGTTAGGTATATTTTGGTAGAACTAAAAATTTGAGCCAATATCTGCAACCACCCAGGACTCTTAAGTGAGGGCCCTACATCCTCAGAAACTTACAGTATCTCATGTATATTACCCCCACAAACTGAGGCAATTATTTCCTTATATGTTTGTTTTTGCAACTTGCTTCTCCAGGATTTTCTTCTATCTCCTATCCAGTTCATGAAAAGACCAGGATATATTTTGAAGCTAAAATAATCTGTAAGCTGGGCACCTGGGTGGCTCAGTTGGTTAAGCGACTGCCTTCAGCTCAGGTCATGATCCTGGAGTCCCTGGATCGAGTCCCGCATCGGGCTCCCTGCTCACCAGGGAGTCTGCGTCTCCCTCTGACCCTCCCCCCTCTCATGTGGTCTCTCTCTCTCTCTCATTCTCTCTCTCAAGTAAATTAAAAAAAAAAAAAAAAATCTTAAAAAAAAAAGTCTCTTAAAATAATCTGTAAGCACACACACATATACACACACACAAACATACACACACACAAAACCCAGAAAATACCCCAAAGTATGGGAAAATAGCTGAATATCTGTAAGCCTTAATTTTTCTCCCACATAAATAACAAAGGTTCAAATATAAGTATAGTTTCCAGTTATGACAAAACTGAAGAGATATAGGCACTTTCATTTATAGTTGGTGAGAATGTATAAATCTGCACAATGTTTAATGAGATAGTTCAAAAATATGTATCACAGGTAGATATGTATTACTATGAATACACCATTCCAGTTTCAGTCTTTATTGTAAGAAGGAGATAAGTGCTCAAGAGCATATATACTGGTTCCCAGTTATTAGTAACTGAAAAAATAAATAAAGAAAGAAAGAAATACCTATATGAGAGCATTGTTAAATAAATCACAATATATCCGTAAATGAAATATACAAGCCTAAAATTTGCTGGAATTGTATTTATTGACATAAGAAGTTTTAAACAATTTAGAAAAGCATGACTAATTGCTTTTCATTAATTTAGTCATTAAAAGTATTTATTGAATTCTACTTTGTATAAGACAGTGTTCTGTAAATTGAGGGTTGATGGAAGGAGATGTAGGGGGCTGGGCTAGATGGGTATGAAGGAGGGCACTTGTTGTGATGCACACTGGGTGTTATATGTAAGTGATGAATCACTAAACTCTACTCCTGAAACCAATGTTAACTAACTAAAATTTAATAAAGATTTGAAAAAAAAAAAGAAAATGTGTTCTGTGCCAGAGGATAGAATGAGGACTTCTGCTTTTGTGGAGTCCACAGTTAACTAGAAGGAACATGTATTTCACACACACACACACACACACACACACACACCACAAATTAAGAGTAAAATTTTGATAAGTGCCTAGTGTGCTGTGCTAGGAGCGTGAGCTTCTGAGGAGAAAAAGAAAGAAGAATGTGTATGTGCAGTGGGAGAAAAGGCAAACTAAAGGAGTGGCAGGAGGAATTCTGGAAGGCTATTTACCTTAATTTTAATAGTAGCTCTCTTTGGGGAGTTGGATTTCTGGTAATTTTCACTTTTGAAAATACTTTCAGTGGTGTTTGATGTTTCAATAGTGAGAACAGATTGCATTTATAACCCAATTTTTTTTTCGTCTTGATAACAATTTGTAAAACAATATGGTATAATCTGTTATTAAAATCAGAGATAAGTGCAGATTGGTGTTAATTTAAAGAGAAGAAAGTTTGGGCGCCATGCGGGCTCAGTCAGAAGAGCCTGCAACTCTTGATCTCAGGGTCAGGAGTTTGAGCCCCATGTGGGGTGTAAAGATTACTTAAATAAATAAAACTTAAAAAAAATAAATAAAAGTAAAAAAGAAGAAAGGTAAATGTTATCTACATGTAAAACCAGTATAAATAGACCCGCGAAGCCCCATTGATTCTGTGCATCCCATAGACACGAACAAGAAGAAAGTTAATTCCGAATCTCCATCTTTATTTCAACATTGTAAAAACTGACCAAATGTCAGCATGAACAGTGACATTCCTCAGAAGGTCCAAACACACCTCGGAAGGAATGGAATCTCTTATTTGCGGACCTTCTCGTTCGGGAACTACATCTATTGATATTAAAGTAGCTTCTAAAGTGTTACGGGCAAATCAAGTTCCATTTCATCATTTAACAGTAAACTTAGGCGGCACCGCAGTTGCTCATAACTCTTCAGCTCTCTCCAGCATCGGGTGTCACCCTTCAGAACAAAGAAAACAATGAAAGGGCAGAGAAATACTTGAGCTTTGCAGAAGAGGTGTGGAATCAGAAGCTAACTTCTCTGTTGGCTATAAAGTGGCACAAGCTCTAAGACCCCAGCAGTCTTGGTTTAGTAAATCAACACTAGGATTCTGTCAGCTTTAATACAAATGTAATCCGGGCCTCATTACAATCGTTCACAGCGGCACTAACCATTTGTTTGAGGAACGTTTGAGGAACGCAGGGCTGTATATATTCCCACTGTGAAATCTATGTTTGACTAGGATTCACATTGATTTTTACCCACTGATAGTGTGCAAATATTCTCATCCAAATTGATTGGGTTTTTCCTCCTCCTCCTCCTTTCCTTTATTTTGCCTTCTGAACGGTAGAATTCAAGGATGAGATTTGTGTTCTTTAAAAATATTATTTTTCTAGGCTACATTTAAAAATAAAGTAACTCATTAGAAAATTATTCTGAGAAGTGTAGGGAACAACAAATATCTCATACATATTTAATCAAGCTGTACTGAAAAAACCATGCATGGAAAAAGAAAAAAAAAAATCTCAATGTAGATTTCCCAGTTTTGTTTGACAAGCAATGGGCATGAGCAAGGGGTCCAATGGCACAAGGCCCAGAGAATTAGATGTCATTACTTGTAACTCATTAAGACACTTTCAATTGTTTTCCTAAGTGGACTCATACAGCCTCTAGGGAAATGCATGCCTAACATACACTACATTCATTACAGCTCACACAAAAACCTGTAATTTGCCCATTCCCCTTTCAGACATTCTTTGGGAAAATTATCTATAATCAAAATGGATTAGGAAAAAAAAATCCTCATCTAATAAGAGGATTGTATACCTTTGAAAAGCATTGCTGAAGTTTTATTGGTCAGCATAAGTTAACTGCTGTATTAAACAGCCCCAGAATTTAGGGATTTAACCCAACAGACGTTGATTTCTTGTTTACATAATAATTGCTGATGTTCTGGGAGTGGCTTTCCATAATGTAGCTCCAGCCTCCCCAGAGATCTTAGCATCCTTTTTATTCCTCAAGGAGATAAGGAAAGAGAAGAGAAGAGAAGCAGCACCCTCACTTTTTTTTTTAATGGGTCAGTTCTGGAAATGGCACACATCTCTAGGCCCCCCATCTCGTTAGCCAGTCAACCAGGAGGTGGGGACATATGATCTAGTCTGGAGCCATGGTTTCATGGTTGGGTAAGCATCTAATTAGTTGCTATCACAGAAGAAAATTTTTTGAGGAAATTATTTACTTTCTTTAGGAAATAAACACAAAATAAAAACAAAACAACTTTGATTTTTGTGAAACATATCTTTAGTTGTTTTAAAATTATAAAGTGCATGTGCCTTGGATTAGGAAACTCACACATCTTATTTTGTATAATTGAGGTTCTGGAGAGAATTATTTTTATATAAAGACGTGAAATACAGAACATTTCCTTTGAATTAACTTTTGTGAAGCCAGTGTTTAAATTGGGAAGGTTTCTTAATAGTTAATAGTAATGAGTCTTCGATTTTCTGTAATGACAGACTCTGCTTACAGATGATTGTGTCAGGTGCCCTTTGGGTATTAATAACAATTTTTACAAATCTCATGTGTTCCACATGGAAAATAACTCCTAGGTTTACTGATAAAGGTATTCTTGGCACGGCAGAGATTTTGTGATTTTGCATAGTTGATGTCTGATTATTTCTAATGGTAGAGTACGTAATGACTTTGAAAATTCACACTATAAGCTCTAAAATTCCTAGTGTTTAGTTTTATTGTACATAATTTTGCTTACTGTATAATTAAATCTATTTAGGTAATGAAGCAAAACATTTTCTGAAGCATGGTGGGAAAGTAGAAGAATACATTAAGAATAATGCATGACTGAATATTTTGTATGTTTCTTATGTGTTTATTTCACAAAAACACACTCTTGGATCAAAGGTAGACCACCTAGATGTTTAAAGTGATTGCAACCCAGATATTTAAACTGTAGACTGATCTACAATTTATCTGCTTGAGAAGTAAGTAGAATTCTTTAATTCTTTTCCATTCGTAGGCTCAGTTTTTCTTAGAAAGTAACTTGTAAATACTTAATTTATCTCTATTTTGATGAGTATCGATTGCAAACTGTTACACATAAGCTATCATGTTAGGCCTTGAGAGATATACAGTATGGAATCAAACATGGAGCTTGCCTTTCAAAACCCTACACATAATAATAGAAATAACATATAAGCACCGTAAGGTGTAGTTCAAGGTAGATATGATGAGTATGATAAGGAAAATGAAGATAATTGATCAGGATTTAAGAAGAAGGAAGGGATGGGGAAGATAAAAAAAAAATTGAGAGAAAAATATAAGTTGGAGGTGACAAGGAAATGGAAGTAAAATGATCAGGAAAATAATGTCAAAAAACTTGGCTTAGAACAAAAGGCTTGAGGGGCGCCTGGGTGGCTCAGTTGGTTAAGTGTCTGCCTTGGGCTCAGGTCATGATCCCAAGGTCCTGGAATCAAGCCCCACATTGGGCTCCCTGATCAGCGGGGAGCCTGCTTCTCTCTTTCTCCCCATTGCTTGCGTTCTCTTGTTATCTCTCTCTCTCTCAAATAAATAAATAAAATCTTTAAAAAAAAGAATAAAAGGCTTGAGTTAGTAAGGTGAAGCAAATGAGAATCAGAAAGTAGAAAGTGTTAGCAATGAACATTGAAACATGATTCAGGAAATGTTAGCATGGTACTTCTGAATTTAAGGAGATAATAGGCTGGGTGGTGAGATCGAGGTCTAACAGGAGAGAATGAACTGATCAGGCTGATGTGGTTGGAAGCAGTAGAGTCTTTGACTCTCATATTTAGACTTGATTATTGGCAAGGCTAGAATCACTATTTGCATGCAAGTTGGCCATGGTTCAAAATGCTCTGATGGTTGTAAAAGCAGACCATGGAAATCAGATGAGGCTCCTGCACGTATTGTATATTTCATTATCCCTATTCTTATCCTGACATCTAACCTTCCCCCTTCTAAGAGAATTGGCAAGAAGAATAAGAGTTTAAGAGTCAGACCGGCTCGAATTCCAGCTCTATCAAAAGTTAACAGTGTATTTCGACATTTCTTTTTCTCAGGCTAAAATTACTCTTAAATAAAACTGAGGAGAATTCCTAATTTGCAGGTCTATTGTTTGGAGTAAGTGAAATAATATGTGTGTGTGCAGGAAAGAACCTAAAACAATATAAGCACAAAGGAGTTCTGGCACAATTATGCATTCTCTTGCTTGCCTACCTTCACATAAGGGTCAATTTTTTCCTTCCTTCCACTCTCCCTCCCTCCCCGCTTCTTTCTTTATTCCCTCCCCCTTCTTTCTTCCCTCCTTTCCTCCCTCCTTTTCTTCTCTTTCCTTCCTTCCTTCCTTCCTTCCTTCTTTCCTTCTTTTTTGAATTACAGAAGAAAGGTTATGTGTAAAATACATGCTACAGGATTTCTCTGCCTTAGATTACAGTAACAAAAGACTGTGAATTCAAAGCAAAGCTCTTAGGAATCATATATGGGATTTAGCAGGAGTCGGGTACAGAAGAAATGCTCAGAGACATATAAAAGACAGACAGTTCTAAACCCAGCAAGGATAATGTCTTAGAAATCAAGGTCACAGAATGTAATGAGGCACAGCTTAAAGAGTAGCCCTGTCAGTGGCTTGGTGGACCTTGATGTCCATTTGGACGGGAGCATGGATTGATGCCTGCCAGTAAGAAGAGCATTAAAACTTTGAAATGATAATTTCTGCAGTGTGGGTGGGTGGTCATTTGAAGAAGAGAGTTCTCTGTTTTAAGAAAGATAAACTGCAGAAAGTTGAAGTGGTGTGGAGAACTATGAAAAGGAATATTTGAAGGGCATGCACTCTTTTGGAGGAGAGAGCATACTACCAGTCATTGAATAAAACATACTTTCCTTTAATATTGAAAAAAACCTGCAAGGTAGATATTGTTTATATTTTAGTTCCTTTTCTCTCCTTAGCTTCCGTTTCTACATCTGTTTATAAAATAGGATAACAATACCTAGTTAACAGGATTATTGAAAAAACTCAGAGTCTATTATGCACAGGATCTAATACGGTACCTGAAACATATTAGGTTCTCCTCAATAAATTGTAGGTTTTATAATTATTCTTGTTATTCTTACTGAAGAAACAGAGTCTGAGGCTCAGGAGAATTTTATAATCCAAGATCATGACACCAATAAATATCAGAGTCAGCACCAGAATCCAAACCTGTGTGAGTAAAATATATGTACTCTCTCCATCTTATCACATTTATTTCTTACTTTCTGGACTCTCTTAAAGCATTTAGGCCTTGAAACCATACAGTATAGCAATATGACTCAGAGAAAGAACATGTGTTTTTATTTACTTAATAATTATTAAGAAAATTCTAGTAGGTATTTAGGCTTTCTGTGATTTTTAAATCTTGTTATATAGTAAATAATTTTGCTAAAAAATATTTATAATGCTGGTAATATCTCATTCCTTTTGGGAGGGCAGCTTAATGCAATACACAATTCTAGATCATTTTTTCTCTCAAGAGGTATCCAAGGAAAGGAAGAGAATAACATAAATTTCACAGAATTTTTCAGAGAAAATGCCTCACATACAGGGCATGTGGCATTTACCATCTTGCATAGCATCTGCCCTTGATTTTCAACCATGAGAAGCTAAATGAAATGGTTATTAGTGTACAAACAGCACTGGGTTATTAGTGTACTTTTCTCAAGGTAGTTCTAGTAAGAGTTAGAAGAAATCTCAACTCTGGCAAAGAGTATAAGGATTTGGAGGAGTTTGTGTTTGCTTGTCATTCAGCTGAAATGTTTTGATCCCACTTAGCTAGGATTTACAGTGTTGCATTGTTCTTTAATAGCAAGCAAATCTGTAAGATTGTTTTGAAGTGGATGATTTATTTCCTAATTATTAGATTAGCAAATTTGCAGATGAATGAGGGAAGAAATGTGTTCATTCATCTATTATTTAATAGAAAATACCTAAAATCTCTCTATTCCTACTATAACATACAGCCCCAAATATTTTTGTATTTTTAAGTCATTCTTTCTCAAATAAATCAAGATACAGTTTCCCCATTATTTCATAGATTGTAAGCCTGGTGAATTTTAATGACAGTTGGATTTTGGAAGTTCAGTCTTTGTAGAGTAAAACAATATCTTCCATGGCACCCACTGAAAATATCAATATTCCCAAAATCGTCTATCTGCTAAAATCTTTGGGAAAAATGCTAAAAAGTTTTCAGGCCTTACAGACCAAAAAAGCAATGGTGTTTAACAGGTAAGCTACAGATATTCTCAGACAACCACTTAAGAGTTTATAGGTTTCTAGAATTTCATACAATTATAGTAACTAGTATATATGAAGTAATTTGTCAAGCCCCATTATGGGACATGTCTTACACTATCATTACTGAAATTCCAACAGCATTCCAATTGAGGCTTCCTTGACTTTGTTGTACCAAAATATTTGCTAGGGTTAGGCATGTATTCATAACTCATTAATCTTCCCGAATTTTTCCCTTTGTGCCCAGTCATGCAGGAGATTATTTCTGCCCCCAATCCTAGGTGTTTTATTTGCATTCTCTCTCCAAGTACAGTTTTATTGCCCTCTCCTTTCGTTCAAGTTGTACCTTTGATATATTTAAATTTAAACTTCTCATTTTGGTGTGGAAGTGTAGTCACGAGAATTCCTGAGGTTACGATCTGAAAGACAACAGCCCGGCTGGCAGCAAGAAAAGTCGAGATAACCGCAGTGGGCACACCAAAGTGAGCATGCTGTTATGACACGTGTTCCTCGTTTTATGAACATACTATGGCGCTGACAGATGCTATGATAAATCTGTATAAAGACATTGTCTGCAGCATAATTTTTATGTATTCCCTTTAAGGCTGCATGTGTGTATCTGTGAGCAAGTATGTGTTAGTATACGTGCCATTCTGCCACCTCATTTTCTTTCTTTGGGACACAACATTCTGCCACCTTGGCACCCCACAGAATTAAAAAGTTTCTACACATTGCTGATACTTGTAACACCTCTTATTTTCACCATAAAAATATGTTGCATTTTTTGGCTTCTTTCGGCGGGGGAGGGGGAAGTAAAACACATCCATGCAGACACACACACACACAGACATGCAAACATACACACACACCTGTGGATTTGTGTTCTCACTTCTCGGGCTACTGTCGCATGTCCACAGCATTAAAAGAAATACATTCAGTGATGCCACAGAGCTGATGGGTTTAGGCTGATTTGTAATTTGGTTAATTAATAAAAGTAATCTGCTTGATAGCCTTCTCACAAGAGCTTCAAATTACTGAATATTGAATAAAAGTGAGAGTAAGCAGCTAAGATCTAAGCTTTTAAAAAAGGCTAATCTAATGTGCTTACGACATTAGAATCCTCTACCAAGTCACACAGAACTGACATGATTTGCCGTGAGGATGCCCAGCCCCAGCTTTGCTGACCGTTAAGATACATTTATCGTTTCCAGATTCAACTCTCAGTGCCTCCCTGCTAAGTCTTGAAGTAACTAAATTAATCCCCCCAAGGACCCCTTAAATTGGCAGCTGAGCTTCCCTGGGGCCTTCTCACAACTAGGCATTATATTCTGTGTGAAGAAAATTTTGCTTTGCATTCGATCAAACACCTTGGTTATTTGGGTGTTGATATAGTATCCTACACTATTCTTTACTGTATTCTACATTATTCTTTCTAAATATTCTGAAAAAAATCCCCTAGGTTTACATTTATATGTATGAATGTGTATGTATGTTCACTGTAAATGTATACTATTCATATATGTGTGTGTGTGTGTATATATATATGCATTCATTAAAATGTATCATGGCTCTGATTGTAAGCTTCATTCCTGTATGTAACATTTCCCATTGTGACCAAACCTGTGTTGTATCAATCCTGATTATTCTTTATTGGTATTTCATCAACTTGATTCAATTTAGCTGTAGAAATGCTTGAATTTCCTATGGAAATTAAATTATCCAATTGAATTTTAGGTATAGCAACTCTTTTTATATTTAGATGATATATTAATGGACATGATCATTTTATATCTTTTATTATTTTTAGTATTAATTTATTTTTTTTATTTTAAAGCGTAAGAGAAGTACTCTAGAAAATATTCCTAATCCAGCCAAATAGTTTATTTTGTCTGATACTGACCTCGAGTAGCTTAACATAATGTCCGCTAACATGGTGAGTATATTAAGACATATAAAAAATTGATATCATATGTAGTGTTATACATAGGAATATTCTTAGAGTAAAAGAGTTTAAGGAGAGTCTTTACAAGCCCTGTTTCTTTGTTTCAATGCTCATGCAGTACATCATACTCAAATTTGATTTTTTTTTTTTTTTTAAGATTTTATTTATTTATTTGACAGAGAGAGAGGCAGCGAGAGAGGGAACACAAGCAGGGGGAGTGTGAGAGGGAGAAGCAGGCTTCCCGCGGAGTAGGGAGCCCAATGCGGGGCTCGATCCCAGGATCCTGGGATCATGACCTGAGCCGAAGGCAGACGCTTAACGACTGAGCCACCCAGGCGCCCCTCAAATTTGATTATTTAAATGTGAAAGTTTCCTTTACAACAGGAGAGAGGAAGATAAATATTTCATTTCAAAATACCCCAAATTTAGGATTAGTGATAGTTATTTAACTAGCATGTTTTAATTTTAGCCTTAATTAAACTACAGTTCTTCATAATAGAAAACACATGAGATGAATAAAATTGAGAAATGTGCTAATCTTGCAAAAAAGAAGCTAAGGCAGCTTATTCTAGAATAATCTGAAGATTTGGGAAGTGTAATGGTTGTGAAAAAAATAGAAAAAATCCTTATGTCACAAAACATAACTACCCCAGTGATCAGAAGCAACCCCAAACTGGCTGTGTGGCTTTGATTTATTTTGATAATTGACTATGCCCAGAACAGCTAATTAAGCAAGTCTGCAAAAATGCTGTAATTTGGTACAGGTGGCAGTAATTTTCATAGATGATTACAAAATTTTATCTTCTACCCTCTGAAATGTAGCAAATATTAAATATATCTTTGATTTTGAAGGCCTGGCTAATTCATTTTGCTTTTAATCACTGGTGTTTTTGTGACCAGGAAAAAACAACGTTACCCAAAGTAAAAGCATGCAAGTCTATTTTTTTTTTGATGTAGAAATGCTATGCCTATTTTAATTAACACACCATTAACTGATCATAAAGTCAAAATGGTAGTCTTCTGAAGATTGTGTTTCTCAAATATGAAAACAGGGTCAGAAATGTCCTAGACATCCAGACATCTGGAGAAAGCTCCACAGATGGGAGCCAATGGAATCTACAGCAAGTTCCTTTGATTAGGGTGGATCCTGAGCACTGTGTGAAGACATGATATCTGGAGGCATAGCTGGGGGTCTTGAGGGGACACTACTCCAGCATTATTGGGAGAACATAGCAGTACTTGGGTGTAGTATAGCAAGACTTAGCTCCTAGCTGTAGCAAGGAAGTTTCTAGAGAACTTTGAATTCAGATGTATTTGGGTTTACACATTAGATCTGCCACTCTTAGTTTATGTTATGTTCCATATGAAGTGCTTCAGAATTTCAACAAGTCAGTATAATTCTGGGATGGGGAACCTGGGCAAAATTTCAAAACCCCAGGAAGGCAGATATGTCTGATATCAAATAAGTACTAGCACAAGAGCTTAGTGCCTCAGAGTCATATCTTGGTGGAGGCAGACTTCGGCATCTGGGTAGTTTAAGAGAACGAAGAAAGAGAAACAAAGACTAATGCAAAAGTAGTCTCAAAACAATATTATACAGTTCAAACCAAACTACCATACCAGGGGTAGGCTCTACTAGGTCTTGAAAAAATGCCTTGTTGTCTAGTCATGAATGAATGAGCTCCCCCAAAGGACTCAAACTGAGTTTCAAACTGTGAATTTAGTACCCGTGGCTATGACTGCAAGTATAAACTGAGTCTGCCTTGGGCATGTATGTTGGTGGGGTGGTTATTGGCAAGATTCCTGATTGTACTCACTTGTTCTGTTAAACCCCAGGCTTGTCCCATTATATCTGCAATCCTTCATTGTATGCTCAGATTGCTTTGTCTTCCTTGGGGCTCACACCTGGAGCTAGAGAACCCGGAAGTACTCATCCTTCACATGTGTCAATGTCAGTAGACGGAGAGGGCTGAAAACATCCCTCTCCCAGTTCACTCATCTTTTGTTTTAAAAGACTTCCCTAACCTTTCATTTTCCATTTGATTCAAAACTTATTCATTCTGTTTGTCTTCCTTTTTAGACCTATTTCAGCAATTACTTAGCGCTTAGTGTTGGGATGTTGTGTTTCCTCACAAATAATAGAGCAAGACATGTAGTTATTTGCTCTACTCCTATAATAAACCAAAGTTCTGCATTTAAGAATTCTATCCAAACACTAACCAGGCTTAACCACAGACTTAAAAAGAAAAAAAAGAGAGAAAGGGAAAAAAAAAAAAAATGAAGCTTGTTATCCAAATTGTTTGTCTTCAGGCTAAAAGTCAAGTTTCATTTTTTTATTCATATATATTTTTTAATCAAGAGCAGCATAACTTCATCTTATTTTAAACTGTTCGTGCTTAGAAAAGGACAACTAGAAAAAAAGACTATGAAAGTTTCAGTGAATTCCAATTACTTATGGCTTAGCAGCAGTAATTGAAAAGCTAATTTGTTTAGTAATGAACTTTATCTGCAGAGAGAAAAGACAACAAGACCATTACTGAATTCAACAGCAATGACTTACTCTCCAGTTTTAAGAAGAGAAAAAAAAGGAATAGAATTTGTCTGCACCATTTTTCAGATTGGTTAATATTAATCATGTTTTGCTTTTCCAAAATCTATAGTACAGACAGTAATGTGAGAGGCCCAGACTATTTTGGTGATAATAATATCGACTGCTATAGGATAAATGCTCAACAATTTCTGAGTAGTTATGAAGTATAGGGCCTTGTTCTGAGAAAGCTTTCCAGGAGGTACCAAGGAAGAAAATGCACAATCCCAATATTCAACCAGATTTTGTTCTAATGACATAGATAAGATTTGTATGTAAATACTTGTAATATAAGGAAGAATGGGATTGTTAGAATAAGGTACAAGTGGGAGATAGTATGAGGAGGATGGAAAATCATATTTGATCTTGGTCTGGAAGAAGGATGGTTAAGATTTAATAAGTATATACCAAGGGATTAAACAGTGATTACTATTAGGGTGACTCGCATTCTCCCCTAGCCTAAGAATATTTGGCAATATCTGGAGACATTTTTGTTTGTGACAACTGGGGGGGGGGGACTGCAAATGACATTTAATGAGTAGAGGTCAAGAATGCTACTAACCATCCTATAATTCACAAGACAGGCCCACAACAAGAAAAAATAACCATGTCCAAATTCTCAATACCCCAAGGTTGAGAACCCTGGGATAAAGAACTTTGCAGGTAGTAGGACTGGGAACACCGGGGAATCACAAGTGGTCTAGTTTGCCTGAGGTGTAGACTGACATATAGTATAATGTAAGTGAAGTCTGGAAAGACAGTTTACTACCATATGTGAACAACCTTGATGCTGGATTAAAGCATTTCAATTTCTTAGTTGTTGGCCTTCCAATACCACTAACGAAAATGTTTCACATCTGATAGAATATAAAATGTATCTGTCATTATTTAAAAAATATTATTTCAAATATTCAATAGGCTTCATTCTTTTCAAATATTTCTTCCTTTCTTAGTGAAGAGAATTAATAAGACCTTTGGAAACCTAGTCAAATATCTCCTTGGAAAAATACTGCTATTATGTGCCAGTTTCCTTCAAAATTATTTATGAAGAAGAGATGGTTTCCTCAGATACATACTAGAAATCTAACTTCAGACAAAATTTCATGATTGTGGCATGACTTTCTTCTATTAAATATTTAAATGTTTTTTATGACATTTCCATGATTATTTTAATTATACATAAGTAGTGTGTAATATCTATACAGGGCTAACTAGTTTTGTTGCTCAATCTCAAAAAGAACCAAGATGAAATGTATAGTTACTTGTTTCGTTTTCAATTAACTTTAAAAAAAAGCTTTACTGGGGCGCCTGGGTGGCTCAGTCGTTAAGCATCTGCCTTCGGCTCAGGTCATGATCCCAGGGTCCTGGGATTGAGCCCCGCATCGGGCTCCCTGCTCAGCGGGAGGCCTGCTTCTTCCTCTCCCACTCTCCCTGCTTGTGTTCCCTCTCTCTGTCAAATAAATAAATAAAATCTTTAAAAAAAAAAAAAAAAAAGCTTTACTATATCTGCCTTAGTAAAATTATTTGTCTATGATTATCTGTATGTGTCACATTATGATAAACAATCTCTGAAGATCAGAGAAAATTTTTATCAGATGTGCAGTCTTCTTAAAAGGCTTGGCCTCTAATTATAGAATTATGCATGTGTATATTATATATACTATCATATATCTTGAGAGTTCTCATATGGCCCATATTCTCTTTCAAGAAACAAAATACCTTTTATCAACATATAAGTATGATTGGATTTAGGAAATAATACACATGTCATTTTGAACATTTGATCTTTATACATATTGTTAAATAAAAATAAATTATTTTAAAACTAAAATTTAAATGTTGAAACAATCTGCTTTTTATATGAGACTGAAAGATCTGAATTTTGCCATGAAGTAATGTTTTATCTTGGAATCTATTTAATAGACAGTAATAAATAACAAATAGATTTTATGCTTCCTGGCAAAAAGATTGTGCCTTTTTTGATATTTATTTGCATAATAGTGTTTATTATTATCCTTTGAAATCCTTCTCTCTTGTCTTCTCTTGAAGATTACCTTTAGACAGGAAGCACGGTTAATTTAATACCTAGTGTATTGGTAGGCATTCAGAAAAGTTTACAGAATAAATAATTTTGAAGTGATATTATCTGTTTTTTTCAAAAGACAGTTTCCCAAAAAGGTAAAGTATAAACATTAAATGCGAAATTATGATATTTAAGCTTCGTTAGTCCTCTTTTCATTTATTTTTTTTATTTTTATTTTTTTTTTAATTTTATTTATTTATTTGACAGAGAGAGACACAGCGAGAGAGGGAACACAAGCAGGGAGAGTGGGAGAGGGAGAAGCAGGCTTCCCACGGAGCAGGGAGCCTGATGCGGGGCTCGATCCCAAGACCCTGGGATCATGACCCGAGCCGAAGGCAGACACTTAACGACTGAGCCACCCAGGCGCCCCTCATTTATTTATTTTTTAACTTGATGCTGTGTAAAGCCAACAGAAATGTGTTTGTGTTAGTCCATCGGTGATGGGCCTCAGATGATAATAAGTCAAACAACATGTATCACTAATAGATCTATCAGACCACGTGAAGCAACCTAATAATAGAGCTATAAAATACTGCTTATAGTTATGTCTTTTACAACGGTGCTGAGAAAAAAATACTATGATTGGAGAATCTTCACTCTGATAATACAAGTAGTACTTCAGTCTGTTTTATTAAAAAATAGAAATAGAGTAAAAAAGGAGCATGGAGTGAGGAGACACAGCAGAGAGGATTGTTTTTGCTGTAGAATTTGTTTCTGGGTGCTCACTCCAATTTCCTCCTGTTATGTGCTTCAAAAACTCAACACGAAGTCTTAAACTCTACAATTCTTTTGATACACCTCTTCCCCCTTACTTGCATAATCAATTTAACAATCACAGGCATTAATTTTGGCCCTTTATTTTTTGCATTTTTTTAATCCAATCCTTTGTTCTCACTGCCTGTGCTTCTTAGAGCTCTCACCTCCTCTTTTATAGCCACTCTCATCTTCAGTCTAGCTTTTCTGTAGCTGTTTCTTTTATATTAAAACCTATCTAGGTTTACCCCATCCAGCAAAAGCCCAACTCAACTCTCTTGCCCTGAGAGTCCTCCTCCTGATCATTTTCTCCCTCCTCAAAGTCTGACTTTTAAGTCTCTGCTCTACTTCAGTTGGGTTTTCAAGCCTTCCCCTTAGAAGCCTATGGAATATACTTTCCTTTTTTTGTAAAGGACATCTTTACAGTTTAAGGGAATATTCCTTTCTTTTTCATCAGTTGTCCCAATTTACCATAATGCTCCATCACCTTCCCTTTCTCTTCCTATTCCTTCCCCTACTTCACACCAAATTGGGCCTGGACTTCAAAGGCACTGCATTAAAATGCATCTCTTCACAGAAAATTACCTCGTCTCATAATCAACCTCGAGAACTAAACAGAGTTACTTAATTAAAAAGGGAAATAATTATTCACCATCAGTAATATATGTTAACAACGGTTATGATGTAAACAACAATTGTGTGCATTAAAACATTAGGTATTTGACTTTTCCATTTTATTATAAATATCAGCATGAGTGATGCCTATTTTAAAAACACATTTTTAGAATAAGGACGACTGAAGCCTCGCTGCTCAGTGCCTTTTCAAAAATTCAGATAAACATCTGAATTTAGAAACTGCCATTATCTAAGTCTCATTTACCTACTGGTAATGCTATTCCGGAACTTTTTTAGGGTTGTAAAAATCTATCGTCATTTCCCTGCCCATTGCTTCCACATTCATCCTGTAATCTCGCCATCTGTTTCACTGAAATGGCAGACCCAGAGGGCAGGGAGCATATCTTATCTGTGCAATGCTGTATGTAAGTGTGAATTCTCTGTCAGCATTTAAAAAATAATAGAACTTCAAATAGGGTTGATTTAAGCCTCCCTAGTCAGCATTTAGTCTTGGTGACATGAATCACTCTTTCAAATGGTAATTTGCACCTGTTACCTTCATCCACAGGTTGGAAAATGCTTACACCTTAATTAATTACACGCTTGCAATGTGGGAGATTGTATCCTCAACTCAGACAGGGAGGCTGGGGCATAGAGAATCAACAGCTTTTCTGATATTTCAAAGCAGATACTTGGAGAAGAAAATTAGAATTCAGGTCACTTTTCCTTAAGTGATCGATGAGGTTCTTTAGGAATCCGTGTCTCTTGTGGCAGAAAACATGGTGATGGCATCCCTTCCAGTAAGAGATGTGCTTGTCCTTAGCTTATTCTGTAGCATCAATTCGATATGACCTCAGAGAACATCTATGCTTCTTAATAACACCCTCCTCCTCCGTTTCTGCAGTAGCTGATGTCATCCACAGAGCCAAAGAGCAGGTGGCATGCAAATTACTTTTAGGTGAGCCTGGCATTAGACTATAATTCCCCAAATGATGGTGCTGCCATGTCATTAGGCTACAACTAAGTGACGAGTATCTGACATCAGATAATCATTTAATAGAGGAAAATGGGAAGCAGTTCATTATTTTAAAATGTATTTTCTTTAAAGTTCCTTGAGGATGTGGAAGGATTTTGAGGGGCATACAAATGATCTTAAAATGTCTGTGTGTAGTTATTTTTGGCATATTTAGTAAAATGTTTGTGATAGTGATGTGTTTCCTTGGCATACATACAGAAAAATTGTAAGTGGACTTTCACCTTTGATTTTTTTACTGTTAGGGAAAATGCTATCTGGATTGATATGCTTTTCATTCCTCTAAGTTGAACAGAACCTTAGGAAGTACTAAGACAGACAATTTATAAGGTATTACAAATGTCTTTGGCATCCATATGTGCAGTGTGATATTATTGTTTTAATTAAAACGACTGCTTAACCAGCACTTTCCTCCTATTATACTATTTGCTCTTTTTCACTTAACATGGAAGCTAAGAAATCATAGTTCTTAAAGTATAACAATAATAGTGGATTCCATCTCCAAAAGACTTTGAAACTAACATTTTAATATATATTAAATTTGTTAAATTACAAAGAAGAAAATTGGGTTAGGGACAAACCATGTAATACTCATTCTTTCATTAAAAATATTTCTCTGTAATGAATTACATGCAAAACACTCTCCTGCAGTAGCAAATCTCAATTAAACTTTTAAAATTCTGTACGCATTGCCATCCTTACCGCTCATCCCCAACATCATCCCCCTCATTTTGAATTAACTTTATTTAGTCCCTAATTCTCTCGCGCCATTTTCTTTCTCGGCACAACCCCGTCTCTGCCCCATCCCATGCCCCGTTCTCCATCCTTAAAACCTCCTACCTGATCTCTCTGAAACTCAGTTTCTTCACCCGCATATTGGGAATAACAATGCAACCTAACAATCACTTGGGAATTAAATAATATTTAGAAATTATTTCACTTAATTATTGGCAAATACTAGTTAGACAGCAACTATTGGCAAATTTTATTGTCACTTTAACTGATATTATTCATGATTCAGTTTAGATATCATGAGCTCTCCTGGAAAGGGTTTCCCTAGGTCCTAACCGTGCTGTGTTCATACTTCTATGGCAGCTCTAACAAAAATTCCATGTTATTCCTCTCATATAATTATTAATGAGCACCTTGAGAGGATGGGCCAAGTGTTACTCATCTCAGTATTTTTAATGATTAAAACATTCAAGAGTCTCTAAATGTTGGTTAATTAAATGACTGAAGAAATGCTCTTAAAACAATACCTATAGCTGACCTTAGTTAGGAATATTTCTACTTTCTCGTATGGAATGCGATCATTCTCCCTTACTTATTGCTGCTTTTCTACAAGAAATGCTGAAGAGTGCTCTCCAGAGAATATTTAGGCAGTTGTCACGTTTCCCACCACTTCTCTGCTGTGTGGATTTTGCTTTAAATGGTGGAAACTCAGATGAACTATGATATCATGATAGTGTATTGATGGAAGGAGAACCGTGGCTCAAACAGGTCGATGATGGGTGATGTGTGTTTCCTAGCTGATGATCAGATTTCATTCACAAAGGAAGATGGCAACAAACAATATTCAGAATTCAGGCAAGCAAGTCAATGGATTCAATCATGTCTGGCAGCAGATGGTTGGCGCCCAGGCCAAGACTTCTGAGAGCAAGCCTGACCTGCAATTCTGGAAGTGTGGTCAAAGCAGAGATCTAGCTGTAGAGATTAAATTATAAGATATGGAAAAGCAGGGTGTTCTCAAGGATTTAGCTAAACTACTTGACCCTGGGGGAAAATTTAGAGCAAACTGATGTCTACTAACTCATTCTATATCAGTCTTGACACTAGCAAAGGAACTTGGTACATACCTTTTTTAAACATTGTCCCACATGCTTAATTTCTGGTAGTTTGTTAAAATTTCTCTGTAATTATTACTTATGTTACTCACTATAAACCTAAACATTCATTAAAATATACTATTTGAATTATAAAATAAGAGATGAAAATAACAAATATTATTTCTTCCTTAGTGATGAAAGGCTTAAGTATAAGCAAAATGAACACAAAGCTAGTTGAGGGGCTATTTGAACTGGAAGAAGAAATTAATTAATTATTTAATTAATTAATATGGAAAAGAAATAGGGTTTATTGATATATTTTTCATTATAATTTTAACAAATAGGTACCTCTAAAAAACATTGCTCTGTATTTTCCACTTACGAATTGCATATAGATGTCACCATACTTCATGTATTTTTCTGTGACTTGATTTACTCACCAGAAATTTTTTTTTTTCAGAAATTTTGTTTATGATATGAATCCATGTTGTTAAGGGTAGCTGTGGTTCACTGATTTTCATTTGTGAGTAGTGTATCATTGAAGGCCTATGTGAGAGTTTATTGATCAATTCTTCTATTGATGGACATTAGAATTATTCCCACTTCTTTGCTATAGCTAACGATGTTCCTATGTATTATACTCTTATGTAGTATTCTAGGGCCATTATATTTTAAAGTCCCAGCTCCACCACAGATCTACCGTTAAACCCAGGATAAGCTAGTTAATTTCTCTGATTTGTAGACTCAGAGTGTGTTATACAGCAATGATCATAGTAAATTACTACATACAGTTTTTGCAAAGAGAAAATATTAGATAGTACATACTAAGTACTTAGAACAGCACCTGCTCATAAGTGCAAAGCAAATATTAACTATCCTGAATGGTATTACCTCAAAGCCATGATACCATTTCTCTGTGGGTCAGCGACCCTAAAGATCAGCAGATACTAGATTTTGTACTCAGTGCGGTTTGAAACAGCAAAATCATAGAGTCAATTTGGCATGTGTCTTTAGTATTTTAGATGTCACTACATTTTGTGAAAGTATGAGGATATTTGAGTGTTTGTCACCACTTCTTCTATCATCAGCTGTGAACATTAGAGCCTTTAAAGCCCGGGAAGAGGGGACATGTCTTGAAGGAGGATGATCTGTTGTCCACAGTTGATAGCTCTGAGGTCTCTTCTCTACAGACCCAGATTTACCTCTTAATGCCCTCCACATTCTCACCCTTATTCTTATCTCTGGAACAACATAAAAGAAGTCCTTGACTCTACACATTCTAACTTTGTTAGAAGAGTGATTGAAAGGCTTATTTTTTCTAAATGTTTTGCTGATTGGGGTGTGTGTGTGTGTAAGCACACTTCATAACTAAAAGAAAAAAAGAAAAAATTCAACCACATTTCCTTTTAAGCAAAGAGAATAGATTAGAAACAACAGTCAGATGATTATCCTCAAAGCAGGATAAGTACATACAATAATGCCGCGCCAACAGACAGAACTGCTAGGGGTTGCAGACTAAGGTCATGCTCCCCTAACCTAGAATCTGCACTCAGTTTAAATATCACTGGCTTAGATATAAGCAGAGCTTCCAAAAGGGTTCTAGTATTACATGGTGTTGTCTTCAGTATCAGGAGAGCGAATGGCCAGGCCTGGATGTCTGTTTTTTAAGTAAATCAGCTTTATTAAGATGTAATTTGCATAAGGTACAATGAAATGCACAGTTATTTTTTTTTTTCACTGTATATTTTGGTGAGTTTTGACAAATATATACATCATATAACCACCACCTCAATCAAGATACAGAATATTTCCCCATCACCTCAGGAAATTTTCTATTGCCTCTTTGCAGTCTCCTCTCTATCCCTCTTCACAGCTTCCTGACCCAACTTAGCAATCACTGTTGTGAGTTTTATTACCATCTACTAGTTGTACCTGTTCTCCTGTCATAGAACTTCCTTAAAAGGAAGCACACTGATGTAAACTTTGTGTCCGGTTTTTATTCCCTAAAGAAATTGTGTATGACATTCATAAAAAGAAGGAATGTTTTTTAATTGCCTTTTGCTATAAAAATATGTTCACTTAAAATTTGTACACGTACCATGATTTAAATCACTTTAGTTCAAAACTCTTTGGTATACTGAATTAATTGAAATAAATGATAAGGTGCTTCCCTTGAGTACATAGAGCATATCCACCACGAGTCAGAAACCGGAAAAGTTTCTTAAGTTAGGTAGGCCAAACCCAAACAAGGCAAAAGTGTAGTCATTCAGCAATTCATTAGGTAGGTCTTTATCATCACCTGCTCAATCTTCCTCAAAATTTACTAATATTCTCATAATCTGGACCATTTAGGTTAAACTACTGTCATTAAAGACCCAAATTGCCCAGATAAATGGCTCTTATATATTTTGGTTTGGAAAAGAAAAGTCAAATTAAGAAAAACTAAATCATATGCCACTTAGTAATGGAAAGTATTTTTCCCAAGTCATCATTCAAATAACATGTATGATAAAACTATCCCTGGACCAGAAAAGCACATGGATGAGGAGATGAGGAGCGAGGTTGGTAAAAAAAATTTCTCAACTTTCTGAGAAAGGAAAAGTTCAAGAGATTTTTGATAGTATGGACCTCCATTGAACAGGGCTTGCATGATCATATTCATGATTAACCGTTTAAAGTTCCGTAATACTAAACAAGTTAGGAACAACAACTCTGCAGGGATCTTGTTCTGTGTTTACTCATCCACTTATATGTTTGTTAGGATGGAATTCTAAACCAAATGCTGCTGAAAGAAGATGCAATATACATTTTCTTCTGAAATTTGTTTCTTCACAAGGGGATTACCTAGTGTATGAACAATGGTTTGGTTATTCTTCTGGGTATACTTTAGGAGTGATGAAAATGTTCTAGCAGAGCACTGACTTAATGTTCACATGCTGGTATCTTAATATTCAGACACTTTATTTTTCTTTACCTCACTTTCTCCTACTCAGGACATTTTAAGAGCAAGCTCCTTGTTTCACATGTTGAAATCCAGTCAGTGCTAATTATCACAGCTACAATTTTTAATCTCACTAGCGAAAATCAACTCATGGAGTCTTGAGTGCTGGAACCCATGCAATTCTAGGAAAAGCCCTGAAGAAGTGCAGCATAGCATCCGAGTTAAAATCCAGTCGGGCCCTTGCATTGAGCAGTCCTTCAAAGCAGAGAATTGCCCCCAGGCGGACCATTGCTTCCTTTGGAATTGCTTGCTAGGTACTCGCATTTTCATTAGGGCAGGGAAATTCCCCTCAACAAGCAGTTCCAATCTGTTTCTGCAACTTTTTAGCCCAAGCAATATGGTTCCTCATGTTGAAGAAGATGTAGAAATGCCACGGAGTGATTTGAGCTATTTTTTGAAAGGTAATTCTGCTTTATAAAAGCATATTTTAATATTTCTAAGGAATAAATAAATGCCATAAGGGGCATAAAAATAAACCAAGAATATAAAAGCTTTCTGTTCGTAGAACTATTTATTTTTTCCTTCAAGAGAGTTGTGTGCAACAGGGGACAAATTGTAGCAATGGGAGTATAGGAAACTTAATCAAAAAGGTGATCATGTGCATCCAGGCAGCATTCTGACTGCAACTAGATACTAGTGTTTCTGATCGACAGAATGTTTAGTGAGTTAGGGCTCGAAGGTTTCTGTCAGCTAAGTGTGCAGCCTCTCTTAGTAATGTAGAAAGGTAGAGGGCTCAGTTACTCACATCACTTGAATATGAGTAAATGTTGCAAGGCCTTATTTCTACTCACATATTTGAGTGATTGTCATTTTCTTTCTTCTCCATTCTTAGGTAAGAACAGAAGATAGCAAAGCCTAGCAATACTTTCCCTGGTAATCATCAAATTATTAGAGTAACAGTAATAAGTCAGATATTCTTGCTACAAAGACTTTTCCCAACAGAAGCTTCTAATTTCCTTTTGATCATCGTATGTTGCATTGATGACTGTTAATTACATTGACATGGAGGATAGTTGACTTTTTTGAGGAATAGTGCTGCTGTAATTCATCAAAACCATCATATATATCTAAATATAGGTGCGCTTATATAGATGCACATATATGGATGTGTGTATCATATTTATGAGTAGCTTATGCAATTTGTTTCAAATACAGAGACTTATACATTAACTCCAAGCCTATTTTCTTTGGGGCACTAAACTAAACATTGAAGAAGGAGAATATATGGATGTTAAGTTCAAGGATTTTACTCTTTAGGGGGAGAAAACTACACAAAAATAAATCTGATGTTCAGCAAACTGTAGCAACTGCCGTGAGAAAAATACAGATAATATGCAGTTATGGATGACAGAAGAAAAGAGATTGCTTTCAATAAAATAATGCACGGGAAAAATGCACAATGCTTAAAGTAGCATGAGTAACTTGCATTGTCTTCTATGGCAGGGGATTAAACACATGTTCATAGAGTAAATGGCGTTCACTTGCAGAAACAAAACAACAGAATTTGGACATTGAGAAACATTGAGAACATTGAGAACATTGAGAAAAGTATTGCAATAGGCAGGAAAAAGTTGGAAGAAGGTGAAAAAAAGAACCCTAAACTTGTGTCAATGAATATTACAATTGAATGATCACAGACACACAAAATATTGGAAAGGTAAAAAGGGGCCAGATTATACAAGGTCTTGTATGTCAGCTTAAGACATTGCATACATACATTAAGACATTGCATACATTTATATGCAATGGCAGGCTGTTGTACATTTCTCAGCTTTAGAAAGACAAATCTGACAGCCATAGACAGAATAAAGTGGAGTGAGGAAAGACAGGAGGAGGAAGGTTAGAAGGTATTATAAAATTTCTGTGAGAAAACACGAAGTGTGTGAAACGGTAACAAGGTTAGAGGAAATTACATATGACAAAGTCATAAAAAAAATATAATGGACAAAATGTGATAGCTCATTTGAGAAAGACAAATTAAAGGGAAGTTTCCAAGAAAATTCTTGGTGATTTGATGGCCATGAAAACATTTCAAGAACAAGAAATAGAGGACTGATTTATGGAAGCATTTGATATATTTAACCTTTGATATAATATTTGAGGTATTTAAGCATGGTTTAAGCAGAGACAGATGATCAGGAGAATAGAGAGAGGATGGGGAATTTAGAATTAAAATCTAAGAGAAAGATACCCTTAGAGGGGCACCTGGGTGGCTCAGTCAGTTACATGTCTGCCTTCGGCTCAGGTCATGATCTCGGGGTCCTGGGATCGAGCCCCGCATCCGACTCTCTGCTCAGTGGGGAGTCTGCTTCTCCCTCTCCTGCTCCCCCTGCTTGTGTTCCCTCTCTCGCTGTGTCTCTCTCTGTCAAATAAATAAATAAAATCTAAAAAAAAAAAAAAGATACTTTTAGAAATATAGATATACAAACCCTCCCCATGGAAGCAATGTTTGAAGCCATGGTGTTGCTTATAGAGAAGAACAGGAGAAATATTACAGAGAAGAATTAAGCTTTGAGCATGTGAGGGGTGGGTGGAGGTGGGGTCTGACACAACAGGAACACTCAAAGAAGGAAAAATCAAGAAAGTATGATGTCATGAAAGCCGAGGATTTTTCACCTCTCTCAGTATTTTCAGGAGATTAGGAGAGGATGAGACCTGAGCAGGCTATTGAATTTATAAAGTAGATCCTTGTAAGCCTTCAAGGGAACAACTTTGGCATGATGAGGCAAAGGTCAAAGGGTAAGGAGCTTAAAATTGTACAAGACATGAGAAGATGGAGATTGTGGGATGAAGTTTACATCTCTTGAAGGATGTCTACTGATCAGAGAAAGGAAAGAAGGTGCGGTTTCAGCAGAAACCTGTGCCGGAAGGTAGCACGTTCATGAATAGTCAATTTCTGCCTATTTAAATAAAGAAATAAATAGATAAGTAAGTAAATAATAATAGTCATGCCTGTCACTGAGACAAAATAATGAGAGGGTTCATGGAATGTAACAGATTCTGCATTTTAGGAGTGGCAAGAAATTAGCAGGTTGTGCAGAAAGCCAGGTGTTCTCAGCCTTCACACAGGGGATTCCAGAATTTTTGTTCAAGGCTGTGCAGAGAAAAGCCAAAAGGTGTGATTCTACTGATAAACATTTCAACACTACAGGTTTTTACGTCAATACCTTGTCAATTTCACATCCCATATTTCTCTAATAATAGGAATTCTGTGGCAAAAATATATCATGTTTCCTCCCTTCTCATTTGTGTTCTTAATTTAATTACCAGTGACCCAAACACAAAAGTAAACTTTGAAAAACCTAACAAGATGCTGGTTTCGTATTTTGTTGATTGATATTTCTATGTTTCCTCAGGCTAGGGGACCACAGACTCTCAATTTTATGTATTTTTTCTGGATTTTAAAATATAATAATCTTTTATTATACCCAAGATAATGAATTACTACCATATTCATAAACTACTGAGTAATTCCTAATATGAAGTGGTGAAACAATAAAAATATGTTAGTGTTCTTAGTAATATAATTTGCTGTTTTAACAAATGATGATAAAAGAATCTCTAAGATAATTAATTAGCTATTTTTAATGAGCTTGGAGCATTTTTTCAGAGCTGAAATTCAAATAAACAGAGAAAATGCAGTGGCTTTTTGGCCCCTTGCTTTTCTTGCCTCAGGTTTGATATCCAGCTACCAAGGTTTGGAGAGTGAGTCCCTCCCAAGGATATTGTGTTAGCTTTCACCTCTTTCATCTCTCTTCCATGGCCTAGAAGAAATCCGGATAAAGATCTAGATTTTTCAGGAAGTAAGCCAGCTTACAAATGAATGACTTGTCATTTCCAGGCATTTTATGTAATTGTTCTAGAACAGGTGACAACATAGGAATTGCAGTAACTTGAAAAAAGAACATCCATTTGAATTTTAGAGTCTCTTTTTTTGCTTATTAATTTCTGATACTTTTTCCCAAATGGAATCTCTGAATCTTTGTCTTTCTTATACAACTGAGACTGCTTTTTATTTTTTTATCTTCTTTGTTTTCTTTGCAGTTTTTTTTTTTTTTTTTTAGGTTACTCCAAAGTTGTTTCATTTGTATTTTGATTGTAAACCTTCTATAATGTCAGAATTAAGGAGGAACTGTACACAGTGTGTGTGTGTGTGTGTGTGTGTCCAGGCAGCAATAGGAAGAACAGAAGGCATTCTCACTTCTTTATGAAGCATAGAAGATCTAGACCAGAGAACTAAATCAGAGTCTCACAAAACATTCACACTGGCTGTTAAATTCTTTCTGTTAGAAATCATGGCATGATAAGCAGAATGGAAGGCAAATGCAAATATCACCATATTTAAAATCTTTTGTTGGATACGATTCCTGATTTGCTATAGTTTAGCATGGATAATAGTTTTGGTTGAAATCCTCAGTACCAAGACATAATGCTCTTTAAATGTTCAATAATTCCAATGTATCTTTCCTATAGTTATGGAAACCAAAATTATACCCTCTGGTATCCTTGCATAAATTTGATAGTGAGTATTACAAAGTCTGCCTTTTGATGAAAAGTTTGTAGAATCAGTGTGAACAGTTCTGTCATTGCTCTGTATAAACTTAAAATTGTAAGAACAAAAGGCAGCAATTCGATGATATAGAAAAGAATATCAATTTACTTGGAGAATTCTTGGACAGGTAGCTGGTGTCAGATTTCCAATAGTGTCCTCAAGAGGGCACTGTCACCTGTTTTATATGGTTTGTAATGTGTATCTTTTATTGATAAGACCCCTTGCAATACTTGAAGAGTGATTTTAATCTATTTCTATCTGAAATGCAATGTTGCATTCTTTACATCAGACATAATCCTGCTGTTTATAGCCACCCCAATCTACGCGTTATTACATATCATAAGTTGACTTGTGTATCAATAAGTTAGTGACTTTTGACTGGTTTTATGTCAGTAACATTTTGTAGAGCTTTCAAGATAGTGAAGACTATTTAAATCTTAGCTATCAACTAACCAAAAAGTGTTTCTGAGCATCTTTCTTTTTTATGTATTTTATTTGTGAAATTGATATGGGTAGGTAGTTAAGTTTTGGTTATGAAATTTGGGGGTTTGCTAGAATAAATAGTCCAGTGTAGGGTCTGCTTCAGAAGGTACTTTTGAAACGTTCCCACTTAACATTGATTTTTCCCACTTTTCTATTAAGATATATCTTGTAAATGATTTTACTTTCCATAATATGTATACACATGCCATGCTTGACTCTGGAGTCATACTTCTTGGGTTTAAATAGTGGCACCACTATTTAGAGAACATGAATATGGACAAATGACTCCTCCTCCTTGGGTGGTTTGAGGATTATATGAGTTATATGTGTGCAATATTAAGCTAATTTCATCAATATTATATATTTCAAAAAGTTCTCCCCTGCCCTTGCCACGACTCAAATCATCAATATTATGATTTGTGTAAAGTGTCGTTTGTCTCGATGATTGAAAATGTTTGATTATTTTTTTCAAACTATTATATAGTGCTTTTAATTGCTTAGGCATAGACTTAAAAATTCTCAAGTTCTGAAGACATTTCTGAAAGTATGTATAGATATATACTATGTACACTATATATACTATGCAAATGTAATTGCATATATATGTACACACACACACACACAGAGTTTTGTGGAAATTTTGTTCTAATGTGACTTAGATGTAATTATTCAAGAGACAAACAAACCCTTTTGAATTAAGTATTCCAGAGCATAACAAGTTAAACATTTTGAAATTATTTTTGTTTAAATGGTACTTGTATCCATCATATTACAGTATTTCCTTTGCAAATGGTATAGAAGAGGGAAAAAATTCTAACATAATTTTCAGTTTTGCCCAGAAATAGCTATAAATTTATACATTACAAATCCAACATAAATTTATAAGCACAGACATGGATTGTTTATTTAATAATTGATATAAAGAGTTAGAAAAGAATGAAAGGGTAAGAGGTGGTGCTATGAATTTCTGTGCACAGTAGTACTTATTTATATGAGATTTTGACAGGATGTGAGTGGTCACATTTTAATGGTTTAAAGCTAACTGATATACTTACAGTTAAAAAGATAGGCTTAATCTTCAAATCGTTGAAACTTCTTTTTCTCTTATACAAACACTACATTGCAGCAGTTTTAAAAACCAGACGAAATGGACTCGACATGTTCTTGAAGATTAAACTAATGAAATTAATGAAGAACTTCACGTGGATTTCTCCTCAGCTGCTGTTGAGGTCAAATATGCAAAAGCCAATCTCCCCTGCATCGGAACACTATCCTGTAATATGATTGCCAACTTATAAGCTTCAAAATGCTAACCAGCGCTCTCAAAACTTGGTCATCGCTTACGTGTTTTTTTGTTTTTTTTTGGTTTTTTTTTTTAATTTCGGGATTACAGACAGTGGGGCACATACAGCTGCATCATTTGGACAAACGCTTTCTGTCATAGGAACCACACTGTCTCTGCCTTTCGCCGATTATCTAATTGCTATTACCCCAAAGGAGTCAAACAATTGTCATTTCTCCCTTCTCGATATTTACTTCTCAAAATACACTCATCTATATCAAAAGAGAAATGCTGTACAATTGGGGAGAGAGACTGCTCAGTTAATGTATTGATTGACTGGATGGTTGATGGATTTCAAAGCCTCTTTTAGGAGTTCATCATTTCTACATTTTGAGAACAATGTTGCTTTATCAAGTTCGAAACAGTCTTATTTAATTGAATGTCTCCTATTTGCAAAGGCAAATGTGTCAGATGTCTTTACCTACACTTCACTCATTTTGGTCATTTCTTTCCTTAAGCCTGGTATTTATTTCTGCACTCAGAACTAACCTTAGAGACTTCTTAGAAAAGGGGTAGATTCCCGTCCTATAGAAAATCTGTTTGACTTAGTATGTGTAGTGACTTCTTCAGTTATTTTAATTATTTTATTCTACATTTCTATATTCTGTATTTCTATATTCTGTATTGATATTTTATTTCATTTTAATATTTTTAATACGACAGGGTTTTAATTCTGTTCCATGTTTTACATGTCAGCAGCCAGTTCATATTTGAATCTTGTAAAGAAGTGGCACGACAATCGCATATTTGTTTTGCGTTTTCCTCCAGGTTTTCTAAAGTCTCAGGGATCGTCAGCACTTTGAAGGAAAGGAAAATAAGATTTTGATTTTTGTCTGCTTCTAGCCACCCCTCTTTGATGATTTACTCTGATGCTTTGGGCTCTTTACTTCATGTGTGATTAGCACCATCCCCCATCATGCCTGATGTGGTGGGAAACACCACTTATTCTATCTCATTAAAAAAAGCATTCAGATGAACTCCTCCCACTCAGGTTTATTGAGGTAGAATTAACAACATTGTAAGATATTTAAACTGTTCCAATTAACATTTTTAAAGTTTCACCTGCATAGGTGATTTGTGGTTTGGTTATGTATTTTAACAATAATAAATATAGTTGCATAATATTTAAGCTCCTCTAAACTTTAGGCAATTATCCATCCATTTTTGGAATATGAGTTCCACAAGGGACCCCATCTTTTCCTTTCACATGATTGTATTTATACTATGCAGTTCAAGATTGGTGGCAGTAATGGATACTCAATAAACCCTTTTTAAAAATAATCGTATAACACACAGCTATTGCTAATTACTAAATGCTATTAAATGGCAGGTAAAAGAATAAGAATGTCTCAGGAGTTACGAAAATTGAGATATTAATGGAAGAAGTTTCCAGACTTTTTAACTATGGCTATAATCAGTCTCCAGACAAGAAGGTGTATATTTATCAAGTCCAAAAGCATGCTGATAATCAAAATATTACAGTATGGGGTAAAACTGAGTTATTCTATTTTTAATAAAAATTACATCTTCTGAAGAGATATACATATTGACACTTTCTAATCCATGGTGATATAATTATTACTAGTCCTTAGGCTTGATGCCAGTTAGAATCTTTCCATGTCAGTAGAATTCAAGACTAATTTTCTCTGATTAGCAGAGAATTACTTTGTAGACTTTCTGTTCATTTATGCAAGGAAAAGACCTGTTAATTCCAACCCAGTGAACTTATATGGGATGCCCACAAAAGTTGTCAGAAGCCTCAAGCTTTTACTTCAAATAGTTGATTTTTTCATATGCCAGATACTCAGTTTTTCAGAAGAATGCATCCCACCAGTGCTGTTGAGAAAGAGAAAAAAGGATAAGCTTAATTCCTTGAGTAAGACTGCTGTTGACACGCAACAAAGGAAATGTATTTAACCCAGTGCAGTGTAAGCTTTTCTTCCAGAAGATCTAGTAAAAATGTCATATCAGAATGTTGTCCTAACAGAGCTCCAGGATGTAAAAGGACAAAATACCCTTTGAGAATAAAGTACTAGTGAGGAAAAAGACTATGATGACATGGTATAATTCATCTGTAAACTAGAAACAGAAAAGCATGCTGAGGGTATACTTTAAAGGTGTATTTTTATCTTGCCATTTGAAAGGGGCTTCAAAGCAAGCAAACTGAAATGAGACGAGAGTAACTATGAGTGTCAGGTCACATGAAAGCCCACTTAGTTATGGATAAGCATAACTCATTCCTGCAAACTCACTGACAGCCTGTGACAGAGCAGTTTGGAGATGGCCATTGAATAGGCTTGTAGTTAGGAGGAGCCAGGTGTGGATCTGCAGGAGGAACTCAGAACAATGAAGGGTGGTAGCCAGGGAAGGCGCAGTGGAGAAAAACAGCCGCATTTCGTTGTTCTTGCTCCTAACAGGGATAGATAGAATCTAAACTGTCAATATTGACCATATCTGTTAATTGCATTGTAAGTGACAGAAACTTGACCCAAATTAGCTTCAATCACAGGCAAGTTCATCATCTTAGGTACCTGAAAAATTTGGGATTTGACCTCGCTCGGCTGGATATATGGTCAAATGTGGTCACTAGGACCCTGCTTGACTCCCTCCAATCTCTTGATCTTCATTTCCATCCTCAGACAAATCATTTCATTCTGCAATTAAAATATAGTAACTGTCAGCCATTCCGGCAGAGTCTCACTGTCTCCAATAGGGCCACGTGGACATACCTGAACCAATCACGTGGATGGCAGATAGTGGTTATTCTGAGTGGTTTAGCCCTGAATCACGTGTCTACCTTAGAAGTAGGGATGGAACTAGCCCCACAGAAGCAGCATGGGCTAAGACCTGACAGGGGATAGTGTATTTGCCCTAAAAATAGGGGAAGTGTTTGCTGGCAGCCAAAACACAAGTGCCTGCTACATTGGTCGATAATTCCATACTTAACCATTAGGGGCCACCTCTGCCTGTGGTACTAGATGCTCAACACTTCCTTTTGAAATTCTCTTGTTCAGTCTCTGATTTGGCTTCAAGAGTATGTTTCACGAAGATGGAGACAGAGAAAAGTACCTTCAGGCAGGCTCTTGCCAAACGCAGGGTTCATGTCAGATTCATTGCACATCAATTTCAAGAAACACCTTATAAAAATATTCTATTTTGGAATTGGATGTTGATTTTGTCACTCTTGCTCTCTACCAGGTAGACTACAATATTATTATTTGTTATACTCGCCACCTATGGGTAGAGGTAAGCATAAAAATAATTTTCACATGATATAATAATTACACCTGCAATTACATGAGATCATAAATAAACTACAAGTTTGGAGAAAATAAAAATATATGTACCAAATTAGATTGCAGGGACAATAATCGGTTCAGGTGCTACTTGGTTATAAATGATATCTCCTCGATAGGATCCATGCTTTATCATGAATTGCCCTTGTTCAAGCATTAATTAGCTTCGTGGGCATTAATGACAATAACATAATATGATGAGACATTACTTTGTGACCCTCATGTTTTACTGAAATAATGTTTATGTTCAAAGAGAATTGTGAAATGTGCCTCTTGGCCTTGCTGTTTCTAAGAAGCACATCTTCATAATTAAGTGACCACCGCTTCTACACTCACTAGACAAAATTAAATATAATTAGGTGCTTCCGAACTCACAGAACAGATTCGTATGCTTTCCTTGGGAATCCTGGGCATCCATATTTTTAATCTATATTTTAAAGAATGAAAATGGGGCCACAGAGATTTTCCAGGGCCACTTCACTGTTCTTGCATTTATAGCCAAATCTTCTGCCTTCACATCATCTTCCTCCACTCTATTATTCTATTTCAGGCTGGGTACTTTTTGTGACTAGCACCTGAATCTCGGTCACTTAGATAACTATTTATCATTTTCTTTCATTGATTCTTATTGAACCTGCCTTGCAAACTCCAATCCTTTCTTCAAAATATCGCTCACATGCCACTTTCTGTTTCAGGCCGTCTTGAATCCCCAAGCAAATGTGCCTTGTCTATCATCATAGACCCATTCCACAAGCATCTGTTAGCACGTCTCACTCTATTATAATGATTTGTTTACATGACTGTCTCTCCGACTGAACTGTGAGTTTCTTGAAGACAGAGATCGTGTCTTCTGCATCTGGGCATCCCCAGTTCCTGGTACTCCAGGAGTTTGTCACCTGAGAGTTCAACAATCAATGTATGATGAATTAATGAATGAACCATACATATTGAAATTGGAGCCCCAAAGCTATATAAATAGAGTGCCTTGCAGGAGTATATTAAAGTTAGAGAAAAGTAATCTAATTTCCAGCCATAGTGTAATAATTTCTGGATTTTGTATGTGGTCTTTTCCCCAATTTTTTCTCATATTGTTAAGTTGCCATCCTAGAATTACATTAGAATGTGATTCTATTTCTTAATGTAGATATTAAAGCCCTGAAATAATATCCTTTGTTTTAAATTTAATTCTTAACAAGTACAATGAGACAGCACTAAAGCACATGTTTTTCCTGCGTAGCAGCAGAACTTAAACCTTCACCACACGAAAATAGCAGCCTTGAGTTAACACCTCATCAGGTATGCAGTCCTCTGAAGAAAAATCTTACGCATTGCCTTAAATAGGAGATCTGATTGTTTTAAAACTACAGAGAGCCTGGGTGGCTCAGTTGGTTAAGCGACTGCCTTCGGCTCAGGTCACGATCCTGGAGTCCCAGGATCGAGTCCCGCATCGGGCTCCCTGCTCAGCAGGTCGTCTGCTTCTGCCTCTGACCCTCCCCCCTCTCCTGCTCTCTCTCTCTCATTCTCTCTCTCTCAAATAAATAAATAAATAAATCTTAAAAAAAAAAAAAAAAAAAAAAAACAAAAACTACAGTATTGGTCTGTGTCTGGGGGGGAGGGGAGCATGGGTTGTGAAATTTCATTCATTTAATATTATGCATTAATTTGCTTATCACTGGTATTCTAATATACCTTTTTCTATGGTTTCCTCTAACGAGATGATTGTTAATTCAGCAAATATGTAAACTAAGTGTGAAGGTTATTGTTTTTATATACAAATAGGAGGTTAATGGAATTTTGTGCCTCTATACTGAATACAACTGCCAGTTTTGTGTTTAAGACACTAGAGAAGTGTGGAATTGTTATAGGAGGGAGAGGGCTCTCAGGCCAGTCCCTTATCAACCTTGGCTTAACCAATAGTGTCTTTTCCTTACCATGATCCCAGGACCAATGTTTTGAATTTTTGTTAAACTGATAGAGAATTCCTTTTACTCTCAGTAACATCGAACTTTTAGTAGTAATATCATCCTCACCACTAAACATTTCAGAACCACACAAAGGAATTTATCACTGTACTATTGAACATCAAGAACTTACAGACTCTTGACTTGGAGTTTACAATGTAGATGAGTTTCTTGTTTGTTTGTTTGTTGTTTTCCCCCCTTTATTGAGAGATAGTAGATAATAATGCAATGGATTCAATCTAAAATCCATTTTGCTAAAAAGATACTTAAAAAATATATTGTTTTTTCCTGAAGGGCATGGGGTCCCAATATTCTGTTCTTTGCTTCAAATCACTCTGCCAAATATAAAAGGCTCTTCAAGAAACAAAAACATACAATAGATGACCAGGAATCAGAAAATCATAACAAGCGTGAGCGATTCTGGAAAATCTATGTGCAATGCAATTACAAAAGGACCTTTGTTACTGACACACTGTAAACATTATGGAATATGATGAGCTGCTGCTGCTACCATCTCACTGTGTGGCGTCTCAGAGTGATCCCTTATATTAGACTGAATTTCAGACTCTTCCAAGGAAAAGAAAAAATCAAACCATGTCCCTGCAGAATAAAGACAAATTTTTCATAATTTTTTATTTGATGATTTTTCTCCTCTTTTTCTCAACGTTTTTTTTTTTCCTTTTAAGTAGTCAGATACTATGTTTTGATTGTTATCTATTCTTCAGGAATTGAGTTACATTTTTACCAGAGCTTTAATGGCTTTTTTTTTTTTTGAGAAGTCATTTGTCAGATCCCTCTCTTTGCAACAGTTAAGATAGTTTTTCTATTGGCAATTTATGGTTTTCTTTATAGATGCTAAGAGTTAGATATGATTTATAAAAGTCAAAAAGAAGCCACACACTCTATTTTATCTCATGCTTCTCAATGCCCACATGTGTTCTTTTTTTTTTTTTTTTTTTAAGATTTTTATTTATTTATTTGACACAGAGAGAGACAGTGAGAGCAGGAACACAAGCAACGGGAGTGAGAGAGGGAGAAGCAGGCTTCCCGCCGAGCAGGGAGCCCGATGTGGGGCTCGATCCCAGGACCCTGGGATCATGACCTGAGCCGAAGGCAGATGCTTAACAACTGAGCCACCCAGGTGCCCCCACATGTATTCTTTCAGGGTCTCTCCAGCCAGCCTCCCTACCTTCCCCTCTTCTCACTTCCCCAACTCAGCATACCCATTGCCATTTTCATAGCACCAATCCCTACTAAAGTCCTTCACTCATGCATCCTGAACAATTCCCATCTCATAACATAGTCCTTCAGACTTTCCCAACCTATCTTTCCAAACTCTATCCTGTCATCCAAACATAACTATTCTCTTGCTTCATTGCATTTGTTCCTGATATTTCCCTATCCTACATCATCCTTCTCTCAATGCTACCGGCTTGGATCCTTTGTATATGTCAAAACCCAGTTTGATTTCTTAATCTTTGGGAGGGTGTCCCTGCTTTGCTCGTGTCACTGCACTCTTTTTTTTTTTTTTTTTTTAACGTAATTTGATGACACTCTGTATGTTAACACTCAATTGCTATTTGCCCCCTACCAACGATGATTGTCCCATACCCTGTCATGTATGCATGTTCTGTCCCTACAGCTGAATTTCATTTCCTAGGAGTGGTAGATACATTTTATAAGTTTGTCGATCCCCCCACCATTAAGTGAAATATATTTTAAAAAAAAAATAATAGGCTACCCACCTAAAATGTACTGGCGATTTGAAATTACTTTCAGCAGTAATGATAATAAAATATTCATTTGGAACAGAAAGAACACCTGGACTCTAGGACAATTTTTGATCCAACAATCAAAACAGAATTTCTTGGGAACAACATGCAAAATGAAAATAGCCACAGCAAATGTAACATCTATAAGGATTGTTTGTTTTTTTGTCTTTATTTTTATTTTTTTTATTATGTTCATTTAGCCAGCATATAGTACATCATAAGTTTATGTTGTAGTGTTCAACAATTCATTAGTTGTGTATAATATCCAGTGCTCTAACATGTCCAAGTTAATATGTCCAAAAAGTGTTGATGGTTATTAATCTTACAGCTGGAGTTACAAGAAGCAAGATGATATAGAATGACCTCTTACAATGGGTAGAAATTTGAAAGAGTGAGAGATACCTCTAGTTTAAACCACATCAACTTTGTAAGGAGCTGCCATGCTTTATAAATATTGAGGTCCAGTGCTTCTAATGCATTTTAAAAATGTTCAGCACCTCTGTTCTGTGTAAGGAGATGAGAAAGTAATGGAAAAATGAAGCATGATTGACATAAAGGAAGTAATTTGAATGCCATTAGATCAGCAAGGCTAAAGATTCTATTCGGTTGCTATTATATGGGCAAGACAGAAGGGTGAAAAGTGCCTGATGGGTGCATCTGGTCTGATAGGTCCTCATTGTCTTTTTATTGATTCCAATTAAGAGAATTTATCTGCAGATTTCTCCTTACATCTGCAATTTATTTGAATATTTTCTCTGTTATGTTTATTATTTAATATTTTAATCTTATTTTTTTAAATGTGGAGTGTAGGGCATTTATCCAATGTTTGTATCAACGTGTCATAATTTTAGTTCTATCCCATTTATGTTATATTTCTGACTGTTGTCAATGTCATCTTTTGGCTTTCTTTCTTACTATTATTGTATGGAGGTTTTTGTACATGTTTTGTCCCTAGATACCACAGGAATATATGAATAACAAAACATTTATGTTTCACAGTAGCAAATATGGGCTTGACGTGGAAACTCACTAGTTTTGAATTCATACTTTTGCTACTTTTCTCCATAACTGATATTTTTATTTCTTCCTTTATGTGATTCTTCTTCAAGTGAAATGTTGTTTTTATACCTTCCTCCCACCAAAAAAAAAAAGAGTGTTAGCTTTGTTTTTAGACACAATATTTTCAGGTTTATAAAGCATTTCCTTTGTTAAAGTTTTTGAATTTCAGAGAAATTAGTATATTCTAATTGACATAATAAGTTGAAAATTTAGGAGCCCCTGGGTGGCTCAGTCATTAAGCGGCTGCCTTTGGCTCAGGTCATGGTCCCAGGGTCCTGGGATCGAGCCCCACATCGGGCTCCCTGCTCCGCGGGGAGCCTGCTTCTCCCTCTCCTCCCCACACCGGCTTGTGTTCCCTCTCTCGCTGTCTCTCTCTCTCTGTCAAATAAATAAATAAAATCTTAAAAAAAAAAAAAAAAGTTGAAAATTTACAAATACTAATTTTTAAGATGTTTCCTATAGAGCTGTATGTTTTGAGGCCTAAAAAACCTTTGGGTGATGACAGGTTTTTAAAGATCTAATTATGGACTGTAATGGCTTTGAACATTAGCACATTTTTAAAAATCTCAAATGACAACTATTTCATTCACCTCAGTAAACATCAGGCTTCATACCAGGTCCTAGAGTTGAGCCTTACAATGTAAGAATATAATATAAATATAATCTTCTTTAAGTACTCTCATAGGAGCACCTCCTTATCTTTGTCAAAGAGGAAACACTAGACAAATTCTTGGCAGAGCATTGCAATATAATTCTCACATTTTAGAATTAAGTCAGTTGTAGTTACTAGTGTTTTTCCTTTGAGGATAAGAATGCATCCTAGAAGTGAACTAATGAAATAATGAATCAAAATAGTGTTTACTCAGTTAATTGCAAATTTCACGTTATTTTTAAGGTAGATGAATCTGAGATAAAGAGAACATCCAATGTTTTTGTTGTGTCTTGTTTATAAAGGAAAGTTAGATTTCCATTTAATCATTAATGTTATTGATCACTAGGACCCTATCTGGAGATACTTTACCCATTTGGGACATAGCTGAGCTCCTCTTTACAGAGGAGACATGCATTTCATGCAGATTCCAGATGTCACCTTCATCTTTACAGACATTTGGTGTTTGTATCCATATCTATGACATTTTCTTAAGTTTCCATCTGTTAACCAAATATCCAAGTGAGACAAACCTTATAAATATGTATGTGTTTATCAAAGAATATACCAATTTCCCTATTTATATATTAAGAATTTACTTATTTTCGAAAAATTTAATATTTACAAAAAATGTTATTTAACATTAAGTTTGGTCTCTGGTTAAGTCCATTCATAAAAGCACACCCAGATGTGAATAAACATTGTCATTTTTAACAATACTGATTCAGAGAGAACCCAGGCATTCAGGGGTTAATTGCTTGAATTTCTACTCATAAGCATATAATAGCTTCTCTGTATTGGTAATTAGAGAAGAAAAGAAAACTTTGCTGATGTGTCTGTGAGTGAGTTCAGCTCCAATGATACATCTTCACCTCTGATGTGAAGTCCATGTATCAGTTAGCACTGCAGGAATCCGATGCTGTCACTGAATTCATCTACCAAAGTTAACACCACATATTCCAAAAGAGAACTAAGACAATCAGAAAAAATCCATCATTTAAAAATTTTGCTTGGTTTAGAAAAATTCTTGTATGAAAACATCACATTTGTAGATTCACTTGTATACATATATATCCATCACTGCAACTAGTTATTTCTCCATCCATTCACTTTTTTTTAGGAAGCACTTACTTAGTACCTACTGAATACACAGAACACATCAGAATGGCAAATTCTATGAACACAATCAGAGCGGTCCTTACACTCTCAAAAAGGAGACGTACTCCCCCAAATTAAATTTTCTAAATGCCCTGAGAATCATAGAAACCATGATAGGAGTCAAAGAAGAGAAAAATCTAGGAGATACTCACAGGAGATTCTTACTATTTAAGTACCTAAATAAGTTGGAATGGCTTTTGATAACTGAAAGCAATAAGATTATGAACAAGAATCTATTATGAGACAAGAATTTGCAGCATTGAAAATTTTTGTATAGGAGCACTAGGGGAAATTTTGGCTTGCTGTGACCCAGCCAATGACCCCCCCCAACCCTCAACATGTGCACACACACACACACACACACACACAGAAAACAAAGACAAAAAACTTCCACTTATTCATTCCAAGACAGACATGTACCTGCAGTAAGAAATGATGTAATTTTCACTTAGGGAGTTATTGCGATATTCTTTGTTTTAATCTATTCTATTTAATGGAATATTCCCAACAGTAAGGTTCTTTGGAATTCATCCTAAATATTGTTGATGGTTGTGTAAAAAATATTAATTTATTTGTTAAATATTTATTTACCTATACCAGTCCATCAAAGCAAAGTTTAACCCAAAACTTATAAATCCAACATGTAAATGGATAACAATCATCTCGTTAGGCAGAATGCATCTACCTGAGAAGTAAATGATATATATGACGTTCCATAACAAATATGATTTTATAAATTTTCATTACTTTTATTTTAATGACCTTCCTGAAGACAATAAATATAATCTAACAAGTGATTTAATTAAGGAGGTAAAAGATCTTCTTATAATCTAGGTCATATTTTTTAAAATTACTGAATAAAGTTAATTGCCTGGCAGTCTTTCACACCAGCTCTGCTGGCCATCTAGTGGCAAGCCTCATAAATACTCTCTCATAGAGACAAATGGGCTTCAGATCATGATAGAGTCTGAGTAGAGGATTCTAGAGACAGTCATTCCAAAGGGGAACAATAGAATAAGCAAATCCAAGTAGAAGAATCAACAGAGGCAGTGATGCACAGAATTGTGAAGCTATTTGTGGTCTGACAGTCACTGCCCCATGTAACTGGCTGCAGATTAAAAACTTTTGTGCTATTTTCCTTGGGCAAAAAACATCGGCCCTGGTACAAGAATCAGTAGAAAGTGAAGCAACTTCTCTTACACAGAGAAGTACAATGATTAGGAAACATTTCAAATTTCTCTCAGAATTTACTCTTGAAAATTGGGATATTTGTCTTGACTTTATAGATCATACCATTGTTCCTTAAGACCCTTTTTTGTATTTGCTTGCTTTCATGTTTACTTTAGACGTCTATGGTTATTTATATTTGAATTAACTTGAAATGGCAATCAATTTTGATGGAAATCTTCATTCTGAGAACAAATGTTCCATGAGTCCTTGAGCACAATTAGCATCCATACAATTTTCCAAACTTCTTAAACAATGTGTCCTTAAAACAATATAAATCTAAACAATTTTTTACCCAATAACATTTCTGACAACATTGTGTAATTATTTTTGTTTAAAAATCATTTGGGGGCTTTGGCTGAGTGGCTCAGTCGGTTAAGCTTCTGCCTTTGGCTCAGGTCATGATCCCAGGGCCCTGGGATCAAGCCCCACATCGGGCTCCTTGCCCTGTGGGGAGCCTGCTTCTCCCTCTCCTCCCCGCTTATACTCTCTCACTGTCTCTCCTTCTCTATCTCTCAAATAAATAAATAAAATCTTAAAAAAAATAATTTGGGGGGCGCCTGGGTGGCTTAGTCGTTAACCGTCTGCCTTCAGCTCAGGTCATGATCCCAGGGTCCTGGGATTGAGTCCCACATTGGGCTCCCTGCTCAGCAGGGAGTCTGCTTCTCCCTCTCTCACTCCCCCTGCTTGTATTCCCTCTCTGGCTGTCTCAATCTCTCTGTCAAATAAAGAAATAAAATCTTTTTTTTTTTTTTTAAAGATTTTATTTCTTTATTTGACAGAGACACAGCGAGAGAGGGAACACAAGCAGGGGGAGTGGGAGAAGGAGAAGCAGGCCTCCCGCCGAGCAGGGAGCCCGACGTGGGGCTCGATCCCAGGACCCTGGGATCATGACCTGAGCCGAAGGCAGACAGACACTTAACGACTGAGCCACCCAGGTGCCCCTAAATAAATAAAATCTTAAAAATAAATAAATAAATAAATAAAATAAAAATTTGGGATATAGTCCTTCCACCTTATTTTGACACTCATTAAGAACATGACAGGAGAGTTGTATAAAATGAAAATTCTTGTCATTTATTTATAATATGCATTATAATTTATGTAACTAGTTTACTTCTAATGATTAAGCTCTATGTCATTTCAATGTTGTTTTATTTGGCCCCAAATGATACAAGTTAAGTAGTTTTGAACATATACTAAAATAATACAATCCTCATGGATTTATATAAACATAACTGAAATGTTCTGCATATTTACTATGTAAACTATTATTTTCTTACATGTATAATATATTGAGCTGAATTTTTTTTATTAACATATAATGTATTATTTGTTTCAGGGATACAGGTCTGTGATTCATCAGTCTTACACAATTCACAGAGCTCACCATAGTGCATACCCTCCCAATGTCCATCACCCAGCCACCCCATCCCTCCCATCCCCCTCCACTCCAGCAACCCTCAGTTTGCTTCCTGAGATTAAGAGTCTCTTATGATTTGTCTCCCTCTCTGGTTTCATCTTGTTTCATTTTTCTCTCCCTTCGCCTGTGATCCTCTGTCTTGTTTCTCAAATTCCTCATATCAGTGAGATCATATGATACTTGTCTTTCTCTGATTGACTTATTTTGCTTAGCATAATACCCTCTATTTCCATCCACGTCGTTGCAAATGGCAAGATTTCATTTTTGATGGCTGCATAATATTCCATTGTATATCATATATATATATATATACACACATACCCCACATCTTCTTTATCCATTCATTTGTTGATGGACATCTAGGCTCTTTTCATAGTTTGGCTGTTGTGGAAATTGCTGCTATAAACATTGGGGTGCACATGCCCTTTCGGATCACTACATTTGTATCTTTGGGGTAAATACCTAGTAGTGCATTTGCTGGGTCATAGGGTAGCTCTATTTCAATTTTTTGAGGAACCTCCATATTGTTTTCCAGAGTGGCTGCACCAGCTTGCATATATTGAGCTGAATATAACGTTTGAGATCATCTACATTAGGTTTCTTTTACAAATTGAAGAGACTGAGCAATTGTAAGGCAAAGTAACTTAGAAAACTACACAATTATTCAGGCTAGAATCACCCTGCCTTTCTGTGGTCATAACAACACATGTGTGTAGTCAGGCATATAGGACCAAAAAATGTAGGGATTGTGTTAATCTCTGTTAAAAGGAGTCTTTATCTTTACACAAGGGTTTATGCTGGTTTGGCTAAATTCTATCCAGAATAAATCAGCTGTATCTGGTAGCAGTTCAATTTACCTTTGCTCAGATACAGAGATAAAAAGTAGAGTTTTTGTGGATGCATAGTCCCCGATCTTGGTTATGGGACTAGATATTTTCCTATGATAATAAATTATTTCCCTTAACATTTAAATAACCAAGAGCCCACCCACGGAGAGTTAATTTATTTGAGGTCACTTAATTATGCTTTTTCTAGCATTTAATTTTCAAAGAAATCCCTACTTCTTGAATCTCCAAAGGGCTCCCAGTACCATTAGGTTCTTAAATGGTTTTGTCTTGTGTAATGCCATATTGTTTGGATGGCCCTTTGAGGCCAAACATTTAATTAAAGTCCCTTGAGAGGACAATTTTTATGATTTGTTATTGGATATCTGCCAAAGCTCGTTTCACTGTCTTTGCCATCTACTTAGACTAATTCTTAGCATATTTTTGATACTCTCCATATGCCTTGTTTTAAATACTTCCCAAGGGCCAAGCATTTCATACCATCTCCAAAACCTAAAAATATTCAATTTCAGTGCATTTGAAGGTTAATGTGTAATTTCTTCTTGTAATCTGATTACAATTTTTTTTTTTAAATTAGTAATTTTTCATTATGGTTTCTTAGAAGAACAAGAACTCTCCATCATGCTGATGAATTGTTGATTTATTTAACTTACATAATGTCCCAGTAATGATAATAGCTATCCTTATTGAATGCCAGTTTTAAAACATTCTCTGCAGTAAGCACATGACACAAATTATTTTGCTTAAAGATCACTACAAATTTAGGGAGTTTTCATTATTCTCAAGAAAATAAGACAGGCTGCTAAGTATTTCACTCAAGTTTCTGACACGTACAAGAGGAGATCTTAGGGGGTCCCTAGGTGGCTCAGTTGGTTAAGCACACCCGACTCTTGATCTCAGCTCAGGTCTTGATCTCAGGGTGGTTAGTTCAAGCCCCGTGTTGGGCTCCATCCTGGAGGAGGAGCTTACCTTAAAAAAAAGAAAAAGAGGAAATCCTGGTTTCTGTCCAGACCTCTCTAAGCCTCTGATATCATGTCACAATACAAACTTCGTTTTGAAAGAGCATTCCTGTGCTCTTCAGTGACATCCATTTATTGTCAGGTTGGTTTCTATGGAATATAAAATTCTAAAACATGCGTAGTTTACAAGAAAGCTTTAGGTTACAGTTTTTGTGTTTTTTTACAAGTTTGTGTTTTGTGCATTTTTAGTGTCCCTTAGATTTAATATTTGTGATTTTATTTTAATATCTATTTTAGCAGAAACTACCTGGTGATAACAGGTGTATTAGGTTTGTCTCCGACCAATGCATGGTCTATGAAATATTTTTCCCTTGCTTGTTTATTTTTTAAATCATATAATGTAAATGGTGTTCAGATAGTGACATGATGATGCAAAATCCAAAGATTATAGCTTTTATTTTCTATTAGAGGGTTATTTTTTTCTTACAGATCCTATCTTTCTTTGTCTGAGACTATAACTATTAGAAAATATAAAATCATACTTGTTTTCTTTCATTATAAAATTTATCTAGATTTTTCTCAAAGAACACTACATCTCCTTGCATTTGAAATAATTTTTCTTTTGCAGTAAAATATATATATTATATTACAATAATATTAAAAACAATATATCTCCTGAGGCAAGAAAGAGTAAAAAGAATATTTTACAAAACAAACCTTAAAGTCACTAATCTTAAACTCAGTATTACATAATTAGAGTGGGTTTTTTTTTTCTTCTTTTCTACAGTAATTGCATCACCTGTAATATTTAAAACACACAAATTGAAACTGAAAGTTTTTGCTGATTTTCTTTGAATTGATTGCTGGTTTGCCTGAGCTGACCTTTGCTTTAAATCAGAATTGATTGACCAATTGAGTCAACATGGTTAAGTTGGTTGTGCATATACACAGAGAGTTTGTTTATTGAATTTAGGATATTCTGAGTAACATAATTTCCCTCTGCTTCTCTTCTGCTCCAGGAAACACTTTGTTTTATGATTGCATTTAATAATGTGTCAGAAAGCAAATGGAAGTAGATCCATACACAAGGGAGAGTAACAGTGGATTGTGCAACTGTTTAACATCCAAGGAAACAATCCTTACAGATTGTTTGAGATTCTCATACAGTTTGTGTGTTACTCTTATTTGCTATATTAAAGATGGTATCTGAAATTTGGCTTTTGTAAAGTTATCAGAAAACCAAAAGCCATTGGCAGTATGGTAACCATCTATTATAACTGTATAATTTCCAACATTTAAAAAAAAATTGGAGTGCATCCTAGAACAGTAGGATAAATCCGAATGCACTAAGGACACTGCATTTTACCTCTGTTTCCAAGTCAAATTTTATTGTTGTAACAGGGTAGCATTGTGTGGGAAAGAAATTAAATAATATATAAAAGAACCAATATAGATTCTAAGATCTTGGTACAGGGTGTTTCTAAAAATAATAGTTTCTTTGTTCATTTAAAATATCTAGTATCATTTATTTTATCTTGTTTCTTATCACTTGACATTAGAAACAGGACTGAAAGTCAGAAATTAATAACCACAAGGATAGGAGAGCCAACCTTCTGAGTTGTAAAGGTAGCCTGCCAAATCAACTGATTTCATAAATTTAGTCCTCATGTTATGAACTGTACTGCCAATGAAAATCAATAAAAACAATTTCTTTCTACATTCATGATCGTCTCCTCATACTCTTTCTTCATATTCTTTTCAGGACCATTTTGTCAAAATGCCACAGGGCCATACAAAATGTAATTTTGTGTTTCTGTGTGTATGTCCCATGAAACCTGATTGTGTGTGTGTGTGTGTGTGTGTGTGTGTGTGTGCGCGCGTGCTTTTGAGTGGTATGAAGTGCATGGGAGGATTTAAGCAAAATTTTTTTAAAAATAATGTTTTCGTAGCTTTAAAACATTGAAGGAAGCATCAAGTTCTGTTGTTGTTATTTTCCATAAAATTTGAGGCTGCATAGTGTAGTGTAGTAATATGTTCATATAGAGTGTGTAGTATATTCATATAGATAGTATATTTGTGTGTATAATTGTGTATATTTGTTGAGTTAATCCTTAACGGATGTCTAAAATGACACTGAGAGAATAAAGATTAAAATCCAGTTTTAGATGTAGTGTGATGTACTATATGTTCACTAATTGAACATAATTAATAAAAAAATAAAGTTCAATCATGCAGGGTGAAAAAAAAAATCCAGTTTTAAAAAGAAAGACCTAGTTAAGCCTACAAATCTTAAACCTAACTGAAAATTCAGACACCTCCAAAGAAGATCTTGTTCATTCATTAGTTCTCTCACTTATGAATATATTCACTTATTCAAAGCATTTATCACAGCTGTAGACCACGTAGATTACTGAAATGGGAGGAAAAATATATATGTATATCTTTTCTTTCAAAAAGCTTAGAAACTTACAAGCAAGTACACAATATTTCTTGTTTTCTAATACCAACCAATAACTCCACTCAATTTATGTGGTTCTCCTACATTTAACCCCTAAGGATTGATTCCTCCAAATAATTCAGAAAGATTTTGCAAGAATTGAATATGCTACTATTCATATTCAGTGTTTAATCTAGAGCTTAACACATCATCAGGACTCAATAAATAATAGTTGTTATTAGCATTATTATTATTATTCCAAAACTATTCAAATGAGATAGGTATTATTTTTTCCCATTTCACAGTTCAGCAAACTGATTCCCAGGTTAAGTAACTGCTAAAAGAGACAACACAAATTAAGGGTGGTGCTTATATTCAAAGTGATGGATAATTGATTTTAAAGAATGATGTTATCTCCTTCGTGACAAGGGGCTAGATATTCAAAGTAATATGTTCATTATTTAAATTGATTGTCCCACTCTATAGAGTATAATGGTATCTACTATTTAATGAGCATGTATGTGTTAGACATCGGACTAAGCAGTTCCCATATGTTATATCTTTTATATATCATAACTTCAGGGAGTGTAGTAGTTTTGTTTTGTTTTTTTTTTTTTTTTTAATGAATGTCTACATTTTATAGATGAAGAAACTGAGACTAAGACTTAGAAATTTGCCCCAAACCAAATAGCTTGTAGTAACTGGGGAAGAGATTCAACCAACTTCCAACTGAAAAGTACATATCACTTTCAAGCTTGATGTTCTACTGAGACAAAGTCTATAAAAATGTATTGAAAGATCAAAATAATTTAAGGTGTCTTTGTTTTTGTTTTTAACGTGAGTACTACAGTACACAGTATATCAAACAGCAGGTAAAAAGGCCCAACAGTATGTTTTGGGCCATGTAATAAGTATTAGTACTGTTTTCAAAATGAAAACTTAAGAATATTAGGTACCAAGACATATAAGTTATCAATAGAAGAAAATCAGATTAAATTGTGTTTCTGTTGCCTTGTACACGCTGAAGACAAGCCTTTCTATGACTAGTTGTTACTTCTTATTTTATTACAACAGAATTATATGTTTAATATAGACAATTTGGAAACAACATGTGTTTAAAAGTCACCTTTCCTCCAATCATACAGAGATACCAACTTGTAAAATATTGACATGCATCCATGTAGTTTCATGATGTTCTGGTGGGAGTGGGGATGTATGTCTTGATATATACATACACACACACACACACACACACACACACACACACACACACACAAACTGTATTAGTTTCTTATAGCTATCATAAAGTACCACAAACTGGGGTGGCTTAAAACAACAGAAATTTAGTTTTTCACTGTTCTAGAGGCTAGGAGTCCAAAACTAAGGTGCTTACAGAGCCCCAATCCTTCCAAAATCTCTAAGTAGAATCCTTCCTTGCCTCTTGCTAGCTTCTGCTGAAAGCAGCAATCCTTGACCCTCCTTGGCTTACAGCTGTGGCATTTGATACCATATGGCGTTTCTCCTGTGTGCCTGTCTTTGCATTGTTTTCCCTTCCCTTCCTTCCTTCCTTCCTTCCTTCCTTCCTTCCTTCCTTCCTTCCTTCCTTCCTTCCTTCCATCCTTTGTTCCTTCCTTCCTTCCTTCCTTCCTTTCTTTCTTTTTTCTTTCTTTCTTTCTTTCCTCTTTCTTTCTTTCTTTCTTTCTTTCTTTCTTTCTTTCTTTCTTTCTTTCTTTCTTTCT